>NW_020171825.1:1918520-1993006 GCF_003031525.2 Neophocaena asiaeorientalis asiaeorientalis | reverse complement strand
TCTTCCCAGTTTGTGCTTTCCTTGGGTCTCTGCTCCCTGGATAGACTAGGCTTGTATTCTTAGAGCAGGGGTTGGCAAATGTTTTCTGTGAAGAGCCGGAGAGCAAATATTTTGGCTGACTTACAGTTTCTGTCATAACTAGTAAACTCTGCTGTTGCAGAGCAAAAGGAGCCACAGTCAACAAAGGGGCACAGCAGTGTTACAATCAAACTCTATTTACAAAAACAGGCAACCCAGTGGTATACGTCAACATCTCAATAAAACTGGCATGGCAGGGGGAGGGGCAGTACAACAGCCAGATTTGGCCCACGGGCCACAGTTTGCTGATCCATGCTTTAGAGTTACCCTTACTCCCTAGTAGTTGATCCCCTTTTACCAATTTAATAATTCTCTATATTAATTTTCCATGTTCAATCAACTGATGTGTTTTCTGCGTCTGGACTGATACAGACAATGTTTACAGCTTCTTAAGTGCATTTAATGACACTTCTCACCATTTGATTGAACTTGGATTTCTTAAATGTTCAGTAAATGAAAACAACTAACATATTCATAAATCAGTTTTGCTATTTAGCATACCAAATAACGCTTTTGTTAATTAGATGAATTACTGTTTTCCCCTGAAGGTATCTTGGCAGTATTTTATGTAACACTGTAGGTATTAGGATTACCTTGCTTTTGTGGGCCACTGTTAATTTTTGAGGTGTTTTCACACAGATGATCACACTTAGTCCACTGTTAAATTAACTAGACAAGGAGGCCATCAGTCTGAGGTGGCAGTCTACGTAAGCAAACTGAAATGTAAGCCTGTAAATGCCTCAAGGTTAATGAAATCAAAACACTAAGGACAACCCAGCACAGCCAACTAGGCTTCATGCTAGTGCCAATCAATTATTCCTTTCTTTGCTTCTGCACTTTTCTTTATGTAAATCTCTCGCCAGCTCCTATCATCAGAGTGTTCCCAACCACTGGGAATTGGGTGTTGCCCAATTTGCATCAATTTTTGCTCAAATAAACTCTTGAAATGTTTAATATGCCTCAGTTTATCTTTTAACGCCACTAAAAGGTAGGCATGGAAACATCACTCCATTTGACTGAGGCTGGAAACTGAGGATCACAAATTGAGCTGCTTGCCTGAGCGTCCCAAGTAGCCGGCAGACGGGACTAGAACCCAGTCTTCTATATCAGTCAGAACCCTTCCTTCTCCAGGCTTCCTTGTTAAGGGTCTGTGCTCACCAATGCTCAACTATGGCACGTCTGTGGAGAGTTTATAAGCCAGCGTTTCTGTTAAAGACTGATGACGCATGTTAACAGGAAAGCCCACAGAAGAATGGCATAAGGGAAATCTCAGGGAAGAATAAGAAATACAGGAAATCTCAGAGAAGAATAACACGTCTTCTCTGGTCTTCGGGACTCCAGGACTGGGAAGATTTGAAACTTGTGCAAATCCTTAAGTTGCTCAACGAAGTGACTCCTGGAGACCTGACTGGGCAGAGGTCTTCGGCAGCTGCAGGGCGCATGGTCCCCGACAGGACCACTGACTCCAAGGAAAAGGGGCCAACGGAGAGCAACTCACCTGCTACCTAAGTTAAGAACAAGGCAAAAAGCTCTTGCTTCAAACACGAATAACGCACAATGTGGATTACTACATGTGAATTTTAAGAGGAAGAAAGAAAGAAACTCTCCGAGGAGAAAGGCTGAGAAGGGAGACTGGTGAAGAAAGAAAAGAAAAGAGACAAGAAGGAGATGGGGGAGAGAAAGAGACAAAAGTGACACCTAGGCGTGGCGGAGGTAGAAGATGCAGGGATGGAGAAAACATAAGGGCAAGATAAAGAAGACAGAAAGAAATGACAGAAGAGAGGGGCTTGGGAGGCTTGAGGCGGACCTATCTACCAAACTGTGGGTCAAGAGCACAATCGCCTATTTTCCACTCTTTCTTTAAACTGATGATTCACTGGTTACAGCTGTTCAGTGTTCTTCAGCTCCACTAAGCTCTTCCAGCTGGTCACAAGTGTGGGGGACAGCCCACTAGTGTAGGAAACTGGCCTGCAGCATCACTGCTAACAGGAATGTCCACTAACAGCAAAGTGAAATTAGGTTAATTATCAGGCTGCCAGTCCCCTAGTCCTGGTTCAGAAGAAAGAGGCTTTATTAGCACAGAGCTGGCACATGGCCTTGGCTTTAAAGCCATCTCAACACACCTAAGTTCAATGCTTCTCCTGGTGACATAATTCCAAGAGTGTTGGGCTGCACCCCAGAGTCCTGCAATCCTTGCAACTGCCCGTCCATGAGGCCAAAGGAAGAACCTGGAGTCGGTGACATAGACATCAACGATTTACTGAACAGGGAATCCTACAAGCCAGAGGCCGAAGTCCCAGAGCAACAGCTGACCATGTACAGCTCACGGCAGGTAGGACACGACAGCAAACTTCGCTACACAGAGGAGGAGGATGCTATCAGCTATGGGGACATGACATCAGAAGGCTCCTCGGTTGCCAGGGGGACTGCTGGAACACATCCCCCTGCAGCTCTTTGGGCTAGCAACCTTAGTGAGCGCCGCGGTTTCCTGTTGATGACCAAACATACTGGAGCTGGTCTAGTCCCAGGGCTAGAACAGTCACTCTCGGACCAATCACATAGGTAGTTACTGACTAAACCATCAGCTTAGGAGAGGGAGGCAATCATGTGCATAAAGTAAGGGTGACGCAGGGCAGGGTCAGGCAGGGGATGTACAAGACAGCAAGAGAGCAGCCATCTTATGAGTCCTGATTATACAAAGAGCTACATACAAGTTCTTGATTTTTTATCTTCAAACGAAAAAAAATCTGAGTCCAGAATTACCCAAATTGATGAATGGTCAATACTCCTAGAACTGCTCCTAGGCCATCAGATCTACCAGATTTCAGAACCCTGCACATTTACCAGTTTGAATTTTCAATATTCCAGGACACTGTGTCTCCCTAGGCATGATGGGGCTCGGCCAGCTCCCGAGTCTAGGACATTGAGAACAGGTACAGTGCATGTACTGTGCATTTATAGTGTGTAAAAAATGTAACTCAATCTATACACGAGTCCTTCAGCTTTCTCCCCCGTTTGGAGGTTAAAAGTCCTTATCTATGAACATTCAGTTCTTGGTTACTGTGAAGTCAGACAGGGCGAGGACTGTGGTACTTTCAGTCCACAACAGTCTACAACAGCGGTTCTCAAAGTGGGGGCCCGGGAACAGCACCTCCAGCATCACTTGGGAAGCTCACACAGATGTACATTCTGAGGCCCCATCCCAAGCCTGTATCAGAAACTCCAGGAATGGGGACCATGCTTGAACAAGCTCTCCAAGGGATTCTGAAGAACCCCTGGTCTATCATGATGACCCAGGAACTGTGCTGGAATTTGTAAATTTAGGGATGAACAAGGAACAAGCCCAGTGTTGAGCTCCCTAACCTCCTTGGGTTACAGATCCCTTTGAGACCATGGGCCCCCTCCCCCCAGAAATGTATATATACATTACTTTCTACATTTTATACCCAGTTTTGGGGGGAGGGTTGTCCCTCCCTGGAGAATAGCCATGGAACCGAGTCACAGAAACCCTGGACTAGTGGGACAAGCAGGCTCGTAAACACCTAATTCAGTATAGTGAGAGGTGCGGGCAGACGTTAATGCAGAGCTAGGGCGAGAGGTGGTGTCAATTACTGTCCACGGGCTGCAAAGTTTCCTCACTTCACCAAGGAAGTGCTGCTTCACGAGCGCTGAGGGAAGAATGAGAATTCTTCAGGTGGGCAAGGTTTTGAACTCCTTAACGTGATGGCGCAGCCCTCCTCGGACAAGCAGGTGCACAGGTTCCAGTCACATCTCCAGCTCCGCGCGCCCATGACACAAGCAATGTGGTTCACTGTCTCTGACAAGCCTGCTCCTGTGATTCCCCATGCCTATACACCTGTCAGAGTCCTACAGCCCTTCAGGCAGAGGTCCAAAGATGTTTTATTTTAGCAGCAGAATCCTTCCTCTAAAAAAACAAATCTGACAGAGGCAGAGATGCCGAAAAAGTTAAAGCGTAGTTGCTCTAGCCCCAGGGCATGCAGTGCATGGCCATATAACTGGGGCACCACCTCAACCCATTAAAAGGCAGCCTGTCCCGTCTCTGACCACTGCATCTGGGTTAGTAGCAGTGCTAGGGTGCAGTTCCTTCTGCCCTGCATTGAAATGACCCATGGACAGCTCATCTCCTCCACTATTAGTGCCTTGGGACAGGGCCGGGCCTCCTTATCTCTGTGCTCCCGCAGCATCTAGCCCAGGATCCAGAGACACATTGACTGTCATTAAGACAGCTGAATGCCCCTCACTTGCACAGACCCCTCTCCAGGACCCATACACGTACGTCCCTGTTGAGTTCAACTGCTGCTTGGCATCCTGGTATAGGAAGATTTACAGGAACATGGCCCACTATGTCAGTCCACCCAGTGTCATACAGGCAAATCGATATGAGGTGCAACACAGGGGCCATACTGCAATATAGGCACATCCCAAGGTGCTTGGGCCAGAAATGCTAGGAGGTGCTTGAGATTAGTCATTGTGCAAACTGAGAATGCCCCCAAATCACACAGCTCCTGTATAGAAGAAACCTAACAGGTTTATCCAATCCTAAAAGCTTATGTGATGTTACCAAATGTTGCAGAGCTAGAAGAAACTTTTCTAAGCTATGATTAATAAAATACAAAGTTCTACTAACCTTGCTACAGCAAAGACTGAACGACCTATTCTTGCCACACAGAATGATGATACAAAATCATGATCATATGAGAGGTAACAGGAGTATGAAGCCAAAAAATGCCGCGAAGAAAGTTATTACTGAGGTGTGCCAAGAGACTCATTGATAAAAATGTGTTCTCCTGTATTTCTGATGTTGATAATTTGGCTTTTTAAATTTTGTAATTTGTTGTGACTTCTTTTCAAATTCTAAATTATTCTAAACTCAAATTCTAAAACATTCACTTCCAGGCCAAATTTTGTATTTATAAATTTTATATTTAAAACTTTTAATTATTTTTCTTAAAAGACCCCAAAATTCTAAGCTTCATTGCTCAGAAAACCTGGATCTGCCCTGATAGGGCCATATATGCCACACAGATATTGATCGAGTTGAAGGCAGTCTACAGTACAGTGGTTAAGAAAGCTGAGCTGTGCAGTTACGTGAGGTTGTCATTGGGCCTCACTGAATTAATGTTCGACACAGCCTGGCAAACAGTAGGCACACAATAAATGTAACCATTATTATTATTATTAAATATGTTGCTTGCATGACAGTAATCTTAGTTTTTTGTTTGTTTTTGAGTGCGTGCCACACATACATTCAATTTCACCAATCTGTTTATAAAAACTTTCCTCTATCCTCCAAGGAACATATTAAACAGACAACAGTGGCAGGGACTCTCACAAAAAAAGGAAAAACAGAAGGCCGAATGCAGAGGAAACTATTAATATATAATAATAAATAGAGGTGACAGTGGAATTCAGGGACTGAGCCCAAAGAAAACCCGAACAGACGCTTACGTTGTAAACTGAACTGAGTATTGATGAGGTTCGTGTCAGGAAGGGCTGAGAACAGTTGGGGGTCGGGGTGTACACAGAAGCACTTTAGACCTACCCGCCACGAGGGCAGCTCCATGAGATCAGCAGGATCTACACTGAGGAGGAGAGAAGGGGGGAGTGGTAAATCCCAAGGGACGCTGCTCATCGAGGGTTGTGTGGCGCTTCCGCAGGGCAGAAGATGGAGCAGAGTCACTGGGGCCCACACACGGTTTTCTATCAAAGAATCAAAGCCTTGGCTTCCTTGGAAGAGACTCACAGGAACAGCCTGAGGCCAGGGCCATGTGACCAGACGGTGGGGAGAAGCACCTCCACCTCAAGGGACATCATGGGCACAGGTGAGCCACTGACACCAAGGCCACCAGTCCCCATCTGCTGGTCAAAGCAGCGGGCAGCAGGCGAGCCTCCAGTGATCACGTGGCTCTCACGGGCGCCAAAGGGCGTGATCCACGTGCCCTCCCGTCCATCTCCCTCTGAGCCTCTCTGAGCTCAGCCCTTCCTACAGCATTTGCTGCTCTGCATCTGGCTGCTCAACAACCACGCAGATTGAAATTCCAGATCCACAGGCCATCAGAAGCCAGGGGATCTTCTGAGTGCCAAGAAAATGAGATTCCCCTGGAATCCAGCAGAACCGGAGAGCATCAACCCACAAATGAGTTCAGTGTTGGCCAAACATGTATGAAGCCTCAAAAACCATGGGAAGAGCTACACAAAAAGGCTTTCTGATTCTACTGCTCTTCCCTCTGACACGATAGCTTCCTGTGAACTTTCTAGTCATTTCTTGCCTTTGTGCGCCTGGTAATTAAATGTTAACACGAGCTGAAACCCTGAATGCCACTTCTTGAAATAGCAAACTAAGGAAATGGCAGCTCCTGGAGCACCCTATTTTAAGAAATGAGAAATGCATCGCTTCTGCTTATAAAGAATTTAGGACTTCCTTGATTTATCTGCAGAGCTATAAAAGCTACTCGACCAGCTGAGATAAAAATCTCTCATGGAACTGAGTCCATTTTCAAAATGGTGCACTTCTCAACATTGCCAACAGGACCCCAGCACTGTCGCCGGGGAGAGGGGGACGACACGGCCTGCAGTAAGGAGGAGAGGGCTTCTGCAACCAGATGTTTATCAGCCTGGCCCCCGAGCCTTTCTGCACTACCGTCTTGCACACAACTCTCACTCACTCTATACTCGCACCGGGAACTTCTTGAAGTTGTCAGCTTTGAAGGAAAAGTCCTCAGCTTCCTATAATTAGGGTGGGTGCAGGAAATTAGCAGCTGCCCCCCTTCCTCACGTGCAAATGCTATTAGCAGTTACATGTTCCTTCTCTCCATAGATTTTCACTGAGCCTATCCATGCGCCTTGTGCCAGGTCTTTGGG
Source organism: Neophocaena asiaeorientalis asiaeorientalis (assembly GCF_003031525.2). NCBI lineage: Eukaryota > Metazoa > Chordata > Mammalia > Artiodactyla > Phocoenidae > Neophocaena > Neophocaena asiaeorientalis. The sequence continues at coordinate 1,986,046 of NW_020171825.1, read as the reverse complement.
ACACTGAGATAAAAAGGACACAGCCCCCACCCGAGAAAGCTCACAATTCCAGAGGGAAGGCGGATGTGTGAACAGTCCCAAGAAGAATGACAGCAGTGGGAACCCAGGAGTGGCACCTGACCCACTAGAATGAACCTGACTCCCCTCCCCCTCCCACTCCAGTTAGATTACAAGCTCCATGAGGGCAAAGAGTTCTATTTTATTTACTGTGTCTATATTATTTCTGCTTTGTCCAGTCCCTGAACAGCACCTGGCATAGCACAGGCACTCAGTATGCAAAGGGGCCCAACAACGCGGGTGCTTCCTAAAGGAGGCGGTTAGAGCTGAGTGTAAGAGCTGAACGAGTCAGCCAGGATTCAGGGTGGACTGGGGGCTCCTGGCAGAGAAAATGGAGAAGCCAGGGAGTGCACTCACGGATGGAACCAGATTTTGTGGGGCCTGAAATCTGTACAATCGAAGAGGGAAGGGGGTAAAGAAAACACAAAGTCATGAATAGGAAGTTGCTGGAGTCTCTTCCAGGGCCTGGTCGATCCCCTCTGAGCAGGGTGAGTTCAGGAAGCAGCGGGCAGTTCAGAATAGCTGGGCAGAGCTGCATGAAGGGAGCAGATGGCAGCTGGCCAAGGGCTTGGGGCACCAGTGTCTGCATCACTGGAAATCCAATGTGATGCAGAAAACTACATTTACGAGAACTCCTTTCTGAAAGGGTACTCGATGCGGCTGCAAAGAATACATGGACAAGCCGCCTGAGGTCAGCAGCGGAACTCCTGGAATGGATATGCTTAAGAAACGATGGATAGTTACCTGCAGGGCCTTGGTTTCTCTGAATAGGTGGGAACACTGGAGTCAGAGACGAACAGCTCTGCACAAGGGGTCCCGTTTCACGTCTGCCCCAGGCAGCCCTCAGTTCCCCCTCTAAAATAAACATCTAAATAGCATGTCGTCTGGGGTTTTTTTTAAGATTATTTGTTTATTTTTGGCTGCGTTGGGTCTTCACTGCTGAGCGCAGGCTTTCTCTAGTTGCAGCGTGCTGGCTTCTCATTGTGGTGGCTTCTCTTGTTGTGGAGCACGGGCTCTACGTGCGCAGGCTTCAGTAGTTGCGGCACGCAGGCTCAGCAATTGTGGCACGCGGGCTCAGTAATTGTGGCTCGTGGGCTCCAGAGCACAAGCTCAGTAGTTGTGGTGCACGGACTTGGTTGCTCCGCGGCACGTGGGATCTTCCCGGACCGGGGCTCGAACCCATGTCCCCAGCATTGGCAGGCGGATTCTCAACCACTGCACCACCAGGGAAGTCCCATGAATAGCCTGTGTTTGAGGTCGTCCCAATGATTAGCTCACCTGGGGTACCCACATGTCTCAAAGCCACCCCTAGACTACAGCCTGTGGTGAAAGATGAGGCCACAGTGGCAGGTGGGCCATGTCGAGAAGGTCCCTAAGGAAGCCAGCAAACCGGTGAAGACTGAGAGACATAAAACTACGTCCATACATCTTCCAGCCGTGGAAAATGCCTCCTATCTCCTTGTAATACACATGGTCTTCTTCCCTTAACCCAGGACATTAGAGCTTAGGATACCATGGTAACCAACATATGATCACAGTCTCCTTCAGCAGTACATGCTCTTCTCCAGACTGTGGAGAAGTGTGTGTAGGAACAGTGGTCTCAGCAGCTGTTCAGAATCGTGCATGTTTAAAATGAGCAGGAGGTTCAGTAATACTAGAACTACAATTGTGCAAACATCAGAACCTGAGATTATCTGCTCTAGCCCTCTCGTCTTACAGACAGAGACACCTGGGAGCATGGATGGGAGTTAAGTGACTGTCCTAAGGTCCCAGAAAGAGTTGCTGGCAAAGCTGGGCCTGAATCCCAGGTCTCCTGACCCCCCGGACCATGCTCTTCCTTGGTCCCTGTTCTTCTTCTAAGCCTCTACATTTAAAATTTTGCAGGTTCACTGATGCACAAGCACGTGCTATAGAAAAGTGGAGGAAAAAGGGAGCCCTATCTAAGCTTGGACTGAGAAGAAAGCTCAAACCTGAGCATTAAACCATAACAGCTGATGAACCAGAGAATGTCTAGAAGAACGCATAATGAACACCAGACTTGTACACATCTAAATATGTTTCTCATGCTGAAATGTGGTGTTACACTCAGAACAGACTAACACCAAGAATAACACACTTGTGAATATAGTTTTTTATATTATAAACACTGATAAGATGCTGAATTCCCTTTTTACACAGTACTAAAAAGAGCACTCAAATGAGAAAACTTGTCACTGAGAGATTTTATTTAATCAGGCATGTCAGTATGAGCAATACCTGGACACCCAAAATCAATCAATTTAATGGAAGGATAAGTGCCTGGGTTTTGTATTTGTCATTTTTATAAATAACTGTGGTTTTCCAAAATTATTATCCTATTACTAAAATGAGCAGAATTAAAGACTCTATGAAAAACTGTCAAGTCAATAGCATCTAGAAAATGGAAAGGGAATTGAGATAATAATGAAGGTGATAACACCTGTTAACAAAAACCTGCACAACTGCTTGTATGTAGTCAGCTGTGCTCAATGGGGGTGCCAGAGAGAACAAGGGATCTAGGGGGCTTCCTCTATGCCCTGTGCCTCTGGAGCACAAGGAGAGAACTGAGTGGAGGAGGGACCACCCTTGCAGACAGCACCTCAAGTGTCTTCTTTCTATCCTGACACAGGGCATGAGCCAAACAGGGGTAAAGAAGGGTGTGAGGAGGAGAGAGAGAACAGGCGGAGAGCCTGAGGGACAGCTCTGCAAGCATCTCTCACACACACATCCACCCCAGTGACTAATTCTGGCTGCCATTTTTTCACATGTGCAAAGTGATGATGAAAGCAAAAGAGAAAGAGATGCACCATGGCAGGTGCCTAAATAATTCTATCTTAAATCTATACTACAGACTCTGTTCCAACTAATAATTTCCCTCCCCTTTTTTTTAGCATTATGGCCTGAAATTTTTAATTCTTCCTATGTCGATAAAAGTTATTTTCGAAACGGAAATAAAGAGGTTAAGTAACTAGGCTAAAGGGCTCGCAAAGCCAGATTGAGTCAGATTTCCAAACAACCTACTTTAAGCTACTTTTCTGAAAATATTGGTGGCGGGGGATGGAATTCATAACACATTTCTGGTTCACAGGAGCTTCTGAGCATGTCATCACCAGAAAGGCAGTTCAGAGACCACCAAGGGCAGGTGTGGGGAGTTAGGATTGAAGTCCTGGTCCCCAAAATATTTACTACTGTTGCAGGTGGCGACAGGGGGATGGGGATTCCTTATATCAGTCCAGTGTTTCTCAAAGCATGGTCCCAGACCAGCAGCATCAGCATCGCCTGGAACTTTTTAGACATGCACATTCACCCCAGACCCACTGAATCAGAAATTCTGGGGGTGGGTTCCTGCAATCTGATTGTGATCTGTGTGTGACTGTGACGCCACCCAAGTTAGAGAACTACTCTACTAGTCTACCTAGCTTTGTGTGTGTTTGAGAATTTCATATTAAAAAGTATTTTTTTTTAATCCTATCTTGAGGGACTTCCCTGGTGGCACAGTGTTTAAGAATCCGCCTGCCAATGCAGGCGACACGGGTTCAAGCCTTGGTCCGGGAAGATCCCATGTGCTGTGGAGCAACTAAGCTCGTGCACCACAACTACTGAGCCCACGGGCCCAGAGCCTGCGAGCCACAACTACTGAAGCCCATACGCCTACAACTCATGCTCCGCAACAAGAGAAGCCACCGCAATGAAAGGCTGCACGCCGCAACGAAGAGTAGTCCCCGCTCACCGCAACTAGAGAAAGCCCGTGCACAGCAATGAAGACCCAATGCAGTCAAAAATACATACATACATAAGGGAGCTTTCTAAAAAAAGAAAGAAAAAAAATAATCTTAGCTTGACTCCTTGTTTGCTATGTGGCCTTAAGACAAGTTACTAAATCTCCATATCCACATCTGAAAATGGGAAAAGTACCAATTTCTCTTATCTTTATCACAAGGTTATTGAAGGGTTTCAATATACAGTGCCTGGTACAGAGCAGGACCTCACCAAATGGTGGTCACGGGGATCATACATAGTTAAGTGTCATTCAGATACAGGAGAATTTTAGTCCCTACAACATAAACATGCCTTTGCTGGATCACACGTATATCTTCTCTTTAAACCTCCCCAAATTTCTTATGGTTGTATCATCACCATTTCACAAATGCGGAAACTGAAGCTCAGAGGGGTTACATGAATTAACAAAGGTCTCACAGATGGTGACCCGTGGGTCTCCAGGCCCCAAGCCCAGGACCTTTCCCATCACCCACTAGCAAGACACGTGATGGAATTTCAGAGTTGCAGAACAGGAAGCGCCCCCCTAAATGCTTCCACTTCTCTTTGTATGAGAAATGCACAACACTGCTCTACACTGTGATGCTTCAGCCTGCACACCTCCAGCAAGGACAGAAATCTGAGGCTTTCTGCCCTGCTCTGAGACCTGGAAACGTAAGCTACACTGAACTGCCCAGGCTCCATGATCTCACGGGGGAGAGAGAAAAGGCAGAGTCCTTTCCTGAAGGATATTCATTTTGTATATCAAGTACATTACAAATCATACTCCAAAATATTAAATCTTCCTGAAGAATCAGGTTTGAATGTGAGGTTTTAATGCCATCAGGTAGAACTTCATTTACATTACCTCCAAATACTTCAAGGACATGATCTTCACAAGGAAAACCCAACCTTAAACTTAAATCATGCATTTCCTCCCCACCCCATCCAATGACTCACCCACCAAAATGACCACTTTCTGGTTTGAAGTGTTTCTGCTATGGAATATGTAAGGTTATAGACCTGCACCGTTCACTACAGTAGCTACTAGCCGCATGTGACTATCCTGAATTCAGATGTGTTACAGGTGTAAAATAGACACCAAATTTACAAACATTTAGTATGAATAAAAGAATGTGTAATGCCTTGATATTTTATAAGGATTAAATGCTAAAATGATGATACTTTTGGAAATATTGGGTTAAAACTATATTACTAAAATCAATTACACCTATCGATTTTACTTTAATTTGGCTATAAGAAAATTTAAAATTACATATGTGGCTCATGCTATATAGTTCTATTAGACAGCACAATTATAGACTGTATGAAACATATGTTTTTTTAACACACAGGTAATTTTTAATACTTCATGGCAAAACAAAGGACAGACCACTTCCTGAAATTTTCACTTGGACACAAGACAAATTTGGGAAAAACTACCCTATTAGGGACAAAACAGGTCGAGTCTTGGTCAAGTAAAGCAGGTGACCTACATTGCTCAGTGTTGCTAACAGGCCCCGCTTTCCTTTCTTCCCCCCCAGGAAGAGTGGTCTTCTTTGCCCTACATCTTGTAGGTCTCCACTACCCTTTCCACATATAATCAATTTACTGGGATTCTGGTAATAAGGTCACACAATGATTTTTTCCAAATGTCCTACAACCATTAAAGGTGATGTTACAGTTTCAGGTGTGGCTGATGAGAAGAAGAAGTACTCACATGGAAACGGTGCTGGCTAAGAGGAAGAAATAGAAGAGTTTTGACCCTGGTCACCTAAGTTTGCACTTGTGTCCTCAAGTCACAAAGTGTTAGCTAACATTTTAATTTAGATCAAAAATAACAGAAGCAAAGGAGAGTTTGGGGGCACAATACCCACATCACATTTAGTCAAGCAGGCTCCTCTAGGTGCATCCTTTTTTACTTTTTGGCATTTCAACGTATTTGAATATTAGTGGCTAAAGTGATGAAGGTGGAAGAGGGAAGAATGAAGAGGGAGAATGATCCTCAGATCCCGTCTCCCCCAGAAGCCCTTTCTGCAACCTGTTCTTCGCATCCTGCAAAAGTGATGCTGAGAAGAAAAGAAAAAAAAGGCGGGGGGAGCTTTGACATTATGGCAGAGACAATACAAAGAAAACCATGGTTCCTGTGGGGCAGAAGCCCCCGCATTAGTGAGGGAGACTAGAGTACAAGCCTTAGCTACAACACAGCAGAGATGCATAATAACCTAACACGCTAGAATAATGATGCCATGATGGGCCACGGAGAACAGAGTCCATGGGAAGATGTGGGGAGAGAGTTTTAAAAGCTTCTTGGAGGAGCTGGCATGTGACCGGGACTTGAAGGATGAAGGAGAATTGTCGGGCAGTGAAGCCACGCCAGGCAAAAGAAGCACTGTGCCCGGGTGTGAAAGCACCCCCTGTTGAAGAATACAGGGCCTGGGTCAGGATGCATTTTGTAAAGTGCAGTAGATGAGGGAGACCTGCAAGCAAGTTCAGGGCCAACTTCTGAGGGTCAAGTGGGCCGTGCTTTGCCTTCTCTGTAAAGGCAAGTCAGGGGAGGGGTTTAGGGAGGAAATTAATAACCGTATCTGCGTTTTGGAAAGATTGGTCTGGTGGCACTTTGGAGCATGGCTCGAAATAAGAAAAGACTGAATGCAGTAAGTTGACCAGGGCAGCCAGACAACCCTCGGAGATGAGGAGTCTGGAGGACAGACATCACGACTACCTCCGTCTGACAGAAACACAATCTCAGCTTAGAAATGTCGAATGTTTAGAAGACACAGGACCCAGGACTCCTGACTGTGAGCGCAGGGCCCTTGGCACCACTAACTTCTGTTTCTCCCTTAGTAGTGACGGCTCTCCATGAAGGAGATCCCAAAACAGAATTTCAGACTGGCTCTTCCCCAAGCACCCGGCAGAGCACTCAGAGACCCACTAGTAAGCGGCACGTACACTTGTCTGGAAAGCGAGCACTAAAAACTTCTGAAGCCTCAAAACGGTACTCTAAGAGCAACTTCGGAAGAGCTGTATGTATCACATTACAGGGATATTTCAAACTTCTGGAAAGTTGAGGATAAACTATAATTTCCAAGTCTTCTTGTTTCTAAAAATTATACTCAGTCGTGTCATCTGTAGGCTCAAGTCAGGTCTTCCTGCCTCTCTTGTACAGTAATCCCTGGTAACTGCAAATTTGCTACCACTTCTATTTATTTCTAGGTTTGCCAACCCACTGCACTCATCTTATTCATTACATTGGGTGGAAATCCAGTATCCCCTGTTTTACAGCTCCTACAACTCAAAACCCAAACGATTTTGGATAAACTAAGCTTAGAACCTGAAACTGAAACTCTAGGATCTGGATCTGACTCCATCACAGGTTATTATGGGACCAAAGCTAATGACCCTGAAATACAGAGCTTTAGCCCCAGAAGAGACCTTCGAGATTATTTACTACACACTTCTCATTTTACAGACGAGAAAAGTACTAAAGCCAGGGCCGGGCTGGCACGGAGTTGGGGAGGGAAGGGTAGTCATCCTCAGAGATTGAAAGGCAGATTCCAGACCAAACCTGAATCTGGTCTCCAAAGTGCTTTCTCTGAGACCACCCAACACCACCCACTGCCTGTGACATAGTTCTGCTATCTTGTATTTAGCCACTACCTGTCAAAGGGTAGAGCACACTGGGCAAGTGGCAGCCTCCTCTAAACACTACGGGGACCACGGTGCCTATTCTACTGATTAGGGAATAAACATTTCAGGGTTATCCTGGATCGTGCTGTAAATCAGTTTAAAAAAAAAAAAAATCTAGGGAGGAAAATAAGATGTCTCCAGACTGTCAGACATTCCACCAATCTGTGCTCCTGTATAACTTTCCGGGAAGATGATAAAAGGGGACACTCAAAAGGAAAGTGACATAACTCCCAACCCCATCTTGTTCACGTTTCCAACTTCCTCAGGCATGACCATCCTCCTCTTTATTTTTCCGAGCTATTCAACTGCCGTTGTTCTGTCACTTTGAAATTGGCCTTCCTCTAACAATTTAAAAAATTTTTTAAGGACAGAGAACTTTGAACCCCTCTTTTCCATCTTTATAATCCCAATGTCAAGCATAAGGAATACACTCATTTTTGTTAATGAATCATACATATGTGTTCAGTTATGGGTTCTGGAAAACCTGACTGGCAGCTTAAAACCCAGGCTCTGTCACTTCCTAAATGTATGACTTTGTGCAGGTTACCTAACATCTCTGTGCTCAGTCTTCTCATCTGTAAAAAGACTAATAATAACAGTACCTGCCTCCTGGAATTGGGAGGACTAGCTGAAATAATGTTTAAAGAGGTTTAAAACAGTGTCTGACACAAAACAAGACACTATATAAATATTTTCTATTTTTATCCTTACAGCAGAAAAAAAAAGAAAGAAAGAAAGAAAGCAATTGCCATTACCTTGTTATAAAAAAACAGTGACCAGCCACTCTGCCTCCACAATGATGACAGGCATGAGAAAAGAAACTCACCGGGGCTCGGTGGATTTTTATGCTCTGTACGAGCAAGCCTCCCAGAAGACATGAGTGGCTCCGCGCTGTAATGAGGCACTGACACGAGCTGTGGAAGCTCCTTCTCTGGGGCAAGAGAAGCATGCACTTCCCAAAGATTCCTTCCACCAACTGCTCCACAAAATACGGTGCAACAGCCGGGCCTCAACCACACAGACTATTCATGTGAACAGAGGTCCCTATGCCTTCAGTAAAGCAAGGCTAGGCCTGCTTTAGGTGCTAAAAAATAGAATGTGTCCTTGCTGGAGCTGATGATGATTTAGGTGTTTTCTGCCTAAGTGGAAAAGGATGGGTGAGATCAACACTCACTGTGCCTAAAAACTACCACGTGAAAAGCATTTCTGAGGAAGGAAGCCCCTCATTCCCCAGACCTTGCTGCCTGAGGAGAGGGAGCATGTATCTCACTCACCCCTGTATCCCAACGCACTACCCAGTATGTTTGGCAAACCTCAGTACTTATAAATGTGGCTGAATGAACAAACAAATAAACAAATGAAGGGGAAAACCAAAGAGCATAGTGAAGGTTTATGGCTCTGAATCAGTAAAATGTCCTGTTGTTTGTCACCTGGGAATATGTCATTACACAGAGCTTGAAGGAACTTCCTTCCTTTACCACTCAATATTAAAAAAAAAAAAAAAAGAAACTACATATTAAGTATCGTCCACATAATATAATTAATTATTTCTAAAGACTTCTATGGAGATGCAGAAAAACTTCAGAAGAGCTTTATAAGTATAATTTAATTAACTCAATCACAGTACTCTGAAGTCTTATAGGATATTGACAACATGATCATTACCCATAAGCTTAGCCTTCAGGGTTTGTACCTTAATTCATTTCTGCTATTTCTAGAGTAAATAGAACTTGAGGGAGAAAAGGTTTCTCCAGGTACTGCACTGACTTGTCCAACCAGCAGCCCAGTCTCCTACTCCTTTCTACACTGGTACACATGCTCCTTTCTCATGTGGTCATTTAGCTAATCATTTGTTCTTTAAAATGTTAAAATAAGAACTCAGATTCAGTGTTTAACACTTGAAGATTCCAGAAAATTATCAAGAATTGGGAATCCCCTGGCAGTCCAGTGGTTAGGACTCTGCACTTCCACCGCAGGGGGGCACTGGTTCAATACCGGGCCACGTGGTGAGGCCAATAAATAAAGTTCTGATTGCTGTTTTTTTAAAAAAAAAAATATCAAAAATAGAAAAGGTGTTTCTGAAAAGATACTTCTTTAAAAATACCTAAGGAGTATACCTAACACGTGAAAACGCAGCTCTCTCCATGTTCACATCTTACAACCTTCAAAATTCGCAAAATAAGACCTGTGCTGCAGTCCTCACCTGCCTCTTGAAAGTAACCCAATGCAAAGGCAACACACAGGACATATACCCCAGCCAGTTCTGACTCTCTGAGGCCACACCCTTTTCCTCTAAATTGTTGAGCTGTAACAATTAGAATAAATTATTTCCAGGAATTACGTTAGAGTTTGGGGGGCAAAAATAGGTATTCAAATTCAGTGGGATAACTAACTTGTAGACATCAAGAATATCCTGATTGTTCCCCTATTAGTCATTCACAACCCACAAAGTCATTTTTCTATAGGGTTGGCAGTGAGCCTGGAGAGGAATGGGGAAAATTCACCATGTACTTCCTCCTGTTTATTGTCACAGTGAAGGGACATGACCTACCTGCATAGGTGCCTGTAAGTTGAACCTTGCAGCCTCTGAAAATCTGTCATGTCCAAACATATACTTCTCTTAGAAAGTATATGTTTACCTAGCATGGAACAAGTAGCCACTGCTAGGGGAAACTTAACTGTTGCCCTGGCAGAGGGGAAAGAAACACTGACTTCTGATAGAGGTTTTACAGAAAAAGTACTTCTGTCCAGCATAAGTGCTTTCAGATACGTTTACTAGTACATTCACTGTTAGTCACTCACAGCCCACAAAGCCATTTCTCAATGATTATACATTGCACTAATGGCAAAGAATTGGAAACAAATGGAATCAAATTATGGTACAGCCATTAAAAAGGATGGCATAAATCTATACGTGGTGACAAAGAAAGATGTTCTTGATATATTCTGGGAGAAAATTAATGCATAAATTTATAGTACTATGCATCTTCCAAACACACACAGTAAGTTATATTTTTATGTGCACAGGAGAAAGTTTGGAGAAAGTTATACACCAAATAATAAATGGCGGGCACTTTTGGAAATTAAAGGTAAGGGCACTTTACATTTCCCTATTTTACACTATTCATATTTCTAATTATATGCATTAATTACTTGTTTGGCTTTCTAAACTATGTAATATTTTCCCCAAGGAGTGATTGTGTACATAACTAAAACCAGCCAAAACTTGATTTCAAAGTAAGTTACTTACATGTAAACATTACAGACTTGGGGATTCTCAACAGGCACATGGGCTAACTAACATAATAGTAACGAACAGCACTGCAACACACAGATCTCATGGCTGTGCTGGCATACTTTTAAAAAATCATCTTGGAGAAAAGCTGTATTCCGAGCAGTGTGATGAATTCTCATTTGTTGTAGGCAGTGAGAATCACAGGTAAGGAGATCTGCCCTGGGCAGAGGCTCTGCTTAAATATCCTTGCTTCTCTTATCTGGTAGTAGCTCTTTTTATCTTGCTTAGTTACCCCAATGGAATAAGAGAAACACCATCAGATAAGAAAAAGCTTCTTGTTGTATCACTGTTGCCTCCCCCCTCCCTCACACCTCTCTCTGCAGGTGCACGGGCCAGAGCTCTCCATGCTGCCAGAAGCTTCTGGGTCCCCACAAGCACTCCCACCAGGTGCAGCTGCAGCCAGCACAGCCTTATCCATTACAGTGGAAAACGTACTCCCCGTGGAACTGCCTGGAGTGAGATTTGACCTAAACAAATAACTGGGACATAAGCGGCTGGTTTTTTGAGCACAAGAAAGAGAAGCAAGTTTTTTTAAAGTCACTTGGGTGGTATAAAAAAAAAAAATCACAGAGCATCTTTCTACAGTGTATTTAATCCTCTGGACAAATATTTCTACACATCTGGAGAATCACTGACAAAAGATTTTTAAGAATATTCACAAGGGAACCCAAACCACACAACTTCCTCCAAGAAATCATAAGCGACATCAGCTGGGAGCTTTAACCAGTTAAATCTATTATTGCATGAAAGCTGCTCAAGCTTCTCAATGGATAAATGAACTATTGTGCTAGCAGAAAGGAATCCAAGATAACGAATAACATCTCTAAACAATGCTGGGAGCGGGGAGGGGGGCCTAAATCTCTCAGATGAAAGCCTACAGTGAAAAAGCCCATCACACTTTACTGACTTTCTCAGTTCGTGGTTAGCAACATAATTTTGAAGGCAATACAATATAAGGCAGTCTCACAGGTCAAAGGCAATTTAATTCAAATCAAATCCATTACAGAGAAGTTTAAGTTCAGATTCTTAAAGACATTAATTGAAAATTAAGTTCATTAACCAAACACTTTATAACAGCAAATGAACCTCCGTGTTAAAAAAAAAAAATCACTATATAAAAATGCTAAGTACAAGTTTAACAATCCCTTTAACAGATCATTTGAAAGGCTCAATTGTCCCCACCACAGGGCATGTTGGTGGTTTTTTGCAGTTTGCTTAAAAAATTATGTGCCTTTATTGTACTAAAGAAATTCCGAGAGAGAAGCACAACCTACTCACTGGTGATAACAACAAAACCATTTTTCACATTCCTCCCTTACAAAGTCTACCGAAGCACTTGAATTTAGCCAAACTGCTCTGAGTTTAGCTAATGTTAAAAATAGAAACTTTTCTATTAACTGGTTCAAAGCTTAGGTTATTTCTTACTTTGCTCAATTCAAGGCAAACCTGTTAAAATGAGTGAGAATACATGTAACTAACTTCAGCAGTTATGTTCCTTAACACTCCCCCCATGTCGTCGTCATAATTTTCACATAAACACATAATGTAAGTATGTTTTAATTTTGCAAAGGACGTTTTTCAATCCTATAAAAGGCAGTTACAATGTGCCTCTTGGGTTTATGTTTGACAACAGTGCGGCTAGGTGAGACATGAACAATCCATAGTTGTTCTACACAAAGAAGCCTCCTGGAAACCACATTCACCCACGAAACGTCAACATATCTTTCCTCCCAAAGAAGAATCAAAGTGGAACTGAAGTCAATCTACAGGAGGAAACAGAGAAGAGAGTTCGCCAGAAACAGGCAAGGCAAGTTTAAAATCAAACCAGAAAGCCAGAGGCCCCGAGCATGCACACGCAATAGAAGCACTGCGTGGAGAAGACAGCAGAAGCCCCGTGGATGGGGCCCTCTTACCAGCACTGGCCCTGGGCTCTCTGCTTCCACTTCTCCCTGGGCTGCATCCTTGCACTGCAGGGGGGACTCGATCACCAGCTCCTTTTTGACACTTCTACTACTTGTCCTGAATTTATCAGCCTGCATCCTCGGCTGAAAACGCAAGTCAGAAAGTCTGGCAACTGGGACAGCTGCGAGTCCTTGGCTGTGCAAGGCACCAGCATGCCAGGGGCCTGAGGACGGAAAGGAAGCTGACTTCCCAGGCACAAGTGGTCAGCCCTGCCGGCTGGGTCTGCAGAGCCTGCTAGGGTGGGAGGGCCAGCCTCCAGGGGTGTTACTACTGCTCGGAAAATGGGAGGTTCCCACTCATCGGCCAAAGGAAAACAAACCCCAAACTGCACAATGCACAGTGCACTGCCTCTTCGATAAAGACCGGCCTCATCGTGCCTGCTCCACGCGGCGTGGGCCACATCGACCCGAATCAAAATAGTGCTGTGTTGAAAAGAAAACCAGTCACGGTTAGACTCCTTCATAATTACTTCAAATCTGGAGCTGAAGAGAAGCTAGGTCATCTGGCTGTTCTAAAATTCGTATAGTTTTTGGATGCTTTCCTTCGTGTTATGGCTAAACACCAAATGCTTGGCTGATGATCAAAGCAGGGAGGTGCAAACACCAAGGGGTTCCTGTAGCCGGCACCTCATGCGTGCAGATGTAAGTGAAGAGTTTCTCCCTGCTCGACAGCCCGCGGCACGCAAACTTAATTTACCTACTATTTTATAGTAGATAAAAGAGGAGGTCATCTCACATTTTCACGAGATACCACATGTCACAGTAAATTAAACGAAATATTACTTTAAATCCATCAATATGTGTGTGAGTACCAATTTTAATAAGTCTGGTACTAGGTACTGAGAGGATCACAGTAAAAATACAAGGCAGAGTAGAGTGTCTCTCCCTTCCGGGAGTGTCAGAGCAAGTTGAGAAGGCAAGACTAATAGACATCATAAATAACAGATTCATGCAATTAACAGAGATTTACACAAAAGCACAGGAAAGTAGATGGGTCACCATCCCATGGTTCAATGGTGGTAGCACTTAAAATGTGTTTTCCCAAAAGCCTGCTATTTTAATCATTTCTTCAAATTACTAGTGAAGTAACTTTTAAATCATCTCAGGAAAAACCAAAAGTGTTATGGGATTTATTAATAAACTACATGGAAAATGCACATTAAGATGGGATTAAATATTAATCTGTACTTCCCGGGATGCTGCAGATTTTCTCCCAATTAGTTATTCTTCTTGTTTCACTGAGACTGGGGAGAATTTAGCAAGAGTAATAATAGAAGTAGAAGTAAACAATGGAACGAGGTATCACTTAACAACAAGAGGTGCCACAAGATATACAGGTGTATCTATCCAGGAAAATACAGAAACTATCACGTAAGGTATAGGTACAAGTCTCTTCCTCTCCCGGTCAAGTGACTGAGGCTGAGAGGGCTCCGAGGGGACACTGGGGGAGCCAAGATGGCGCCCTAGGTCCACACGTTCTTCTTCCCACCAGGGCCCGCCGAGGTCACCCCAGTCTCTGTCACTCAAACATCAGGAAACTTTCTGAGTGTGGATACTATTGGGTAATGAGTCACAAGGGTTCTACGAGTCCATTAAAAAAAATTAGTAGTTTCTATAATATTTTTTTTAAACTACCCAATTTCTCAACCTTGGGTAATCTTTCAGGGTAATATAAACTCACCAAATCTGTGTTCCAAAATAATACAATCTATGGATTTTTAAAATCTATCTTTGGGGAGGGGACTTCCCTGGCAGTCCAGTGATTCAGACTCCGTGCTTCCACTGCAGGGAGCGCAGGTTTGGTCCCTGGGCTGGGAACTAAGATCCCACGTGCAGCACGGTATATCCAAAACAACCAAACAAAAAAACCCACAACAGCAAAATTAAAAAGAAAAAACAAAAAAAATTGTTTTTAAATCTATCTTTCAAAAGTTACAAGAGGATAGAAAAAAAAACCCAAAGAACCTGTAACATAAATAGAGATTTGAAATAAGTTAAATCAAAACTTAGAAATGTTCTATAAATCAGAGGAGGCAAGCCATAAGCACTAAACAGACAAACTGAGCCCTAGTAAAGCACAACATAACCAACAGTTGGAAAACCTTTTCGAAATGGCTCGAGAAGTTCTAAAAAGCCCAATTCTTCCTCAAATCCGCATCATCATTAAGCCAACAGAAGTTCTAGACTTCAAGGAGAGAGAGAACTGCTATCCTATTTATTGGGTCAAAATACTCTGACATTCTGTAAGTAATGAGAAGGAATTTAAAAGGTTATTTATTTTATGAACACTGTAAGTGCTCACTGTGTCCCAAACCCTGCAGAGGTAATGTATTTAATCTTTATAACAACCCTATGAAGTAGGTAACATGATTATTCTCATTTTACAGATGAGGAAACTGATGGGCAGAAGGTCACACACTGCATTGGCAGTATGGATGCAGTGTACACACTCTTCACCATGACGCTATGGTGAACCCGTTTTCTATTCCAACGATGCCAACAGCTAAAAAGCACAAACAGGTAAAAGCTACTGATCAACGATTAAAGATAAAGGCAGCATCTGGGTTTAATCCAATCAAGGTAATTTCCGTGAAGAGGTAGAACTGTAAAAATGGCATAGCACAGTGCCTAATACATATGTACGTATTTATTTAATGGTAATTACTATTGTTGCTGTTGCTATTCCAATCTGAAGAAATTAACCTTAGTCTTAAATTCAGGACTTTGGCTGTGTGATCTAAAACGACAATTCCGCCTACTGTGTTGCTACAACACATTACAAAGCGCTTAGGCAATTTAAAATCCACTGCTCTTCCCTCTTTGCGGCTTGATTGTGACAACAGCCTTCAAACAGTTGTCTTGATCCCCCTGTGTGCATGCCATGACCATCTTCTTCTTTAAGTTTTCCTATACTTTTCAAAACTTTAGCCATGAATTTACATTTCTTTTGTAATCAAGGAAAAAACTCCGAATTGGCTCTGAGCTTCCAGGTAGCCAAGGCAGAAAGGCAAACATAATCAGTTCCATAATTCATATCATCAAAACAAAACAACATACCAAGCTGTAAGGCAAGTAAATTTTTTGAAGTTTCTCACACAGAGTTACATAAAAGAGAACTGATTAATGTCTAGACAAGGTTCTCAACATGTTTATAGGAAATGCAGCAGCAAAATTCACACAGCTTTCTCACCACCACCTCAGAGCATTATACTGAAATCCCAGATAAAGGAAAGCAGTTGTGAGAGCAAGACATTGGTCTAGCCTGTCACCTTCGAGTGGGTCCACTTTTTATGAAAGAAGGAAATTCTCAGGACTTAGAGGAATGGAGATACTACTGTCACCAATCCTGTCACCTAACTTCTCAGGCAATGTAAGGGGCCCTTGTTCAATTCTGCTCATTGAAGACAGACCAACACTTTAGAAGTCTGCCTGTCAAGGGGAGTCACACAGTACAGAATTTAGCATCCGAACCTAAACCAACAAGTAGGATGTGGTTTCTCTAAGGGATTCATGAGATCGACGTCTGAGGACATGAGAATGACACCTGGTCACAGCAGCCACAAGAGGAAATACCATCTTAGAAGGACAGGAAGTATGTGGTCAAGTTCTACTTTACAACATTTCAAAGAACAAGGCATAGGCTGGACCTCTGGATTCAAATCCACAAACATTCACCAAGCTCTTAACTCTAGCGACCTCAAGTTCTTTCACACACTAACCACTTTAACTCTTAAAATAACAAATATGTCTATCAACATGCATTAAGGGTATAGAGTTTTACTGTTAAAACAGAATGGAGTAAAAACCATGGGAAAGTAGGAACATTTCAGAGACAAGATGAAATGGATGTTTCTGTATATGGGTTTCAGCTCTCAGATTTTGATATACGTACAAATTATTATACAGGTTGGGTACAAAAAAAACATGAAGACTTTACAGGAAATTTAAGGAATTTTCCAAGGGTAATTTTTTACTATAAGGAAGGCTAACTTTAGACTCCAAAGCCCCCATCTTCCTCCTCCCACCGTAAGATGAAGTTCCATCACATTCTGAAAAGCAAGAAGCTGAATAAAGGACCCTTTCGCCCAGGGGACATCTCAAGACCCTGTTTACATGCCACCTTCCCTCTGAAACTCCCTGGATCCTCCTGGCCAGACAGAATTAGCTCCTCTTCTGATGCCATCTGGGCATTAGTTTCATTTACCTCCAATCTTGGAGCTTTTCACAGTCTACCTTTTACTAAGTTTGTATGTGCTGCACTCTTCAGTGAGACTGTAAATTCATGGGGGCGGGGACTGTATCTTAACCACCTCTGAGTCCCCAGTGTCTGAGGTACTGCAAGCATTCAAAACATACTGGCTGAATTGAATTCTTATGGCAGTTTTATGTCACCGTTATCTTTAGCCCTAAAGTGCAATTTGGTGGTTGTAAAGTTATGCAAATATTTTCACTTGTTAATGACCCAAATTAAGGAAGAAGCATTCAACTGTTCATAAACTGAAACCCAACGGATCATTTACTAATAATTAAAATGTTCCTTTCTCCCAGCTAAGAAAATGTTTTTCTGCAAAACTTGCTAGACATTTTTAAAGACAAAGGTATCCTTGGAGACAGTGTAAGTGAACCTTTAAGAAGTACAAATAAACTTGTTTTTAGCAATGAATTATATAAAAATTCAAAATGCATTTTGCTGTAGCTAGTAACTATATAAAGAATGACTGTGCAAGGAATAAATGTCAATTATCTCAACAGAATTTTTTTACTCTCCTATTAGAGGTTCTTGGCATATCAGGAGGATATTTAAAATATAACAATTAACTTTAAAGGCAAATATATATATATATATATGCCTTTAAAGTACATGTAAAGTATATTTGAATAAATAAAGTGTACTCTACTTTGGAGTAGATAAATACATATTAGATATATACTCCAAAGTAATCATTCCTTTTCTCTTTTGTGGGAAAATGTGAAACAGTAAGAAAAAATTATTAAGAAAAATTGCAAAAAGGAGCAAATGACTAAAGATTTTCCACAGTGTATGGGTCAGCTTGCTAGCCAGAGAAAAGAAAAGGTGATGGGAATATGATCTGTCCCTCTGAGAAAACAAAAATATGGTACACAGAAGTAGCAGAACAGACTACACGACAAGATTGGAGGCAATGGGTGCAGGGAGCAAAGTGCTAAATAGTCAGTTACAGTACAGGAGGGATATGGTGACAAAAATGCAGGATAGATGTGGGGACAGGTAGAGGTGGGAGGGGAGAGGAGAGAGGGTTTCTATACCAGACCCCTGGGGCCTCTTAGAAAAGTTAATATCAAAAGTACATTCTGATATAAAGTCTGATGCTCACCTCAGTGACTTCTGTCATTAGAGATTTAATCAGATAATCACAGAAACGAGATACACATCATCATCTTAGCCTAGTGTTTCTTAGTCTGGAATCCAATGCTGAACTTGGGAGGAAAGTAGTCCACGAACCCTCTAAAATTACATTCAAAATTTTGTGTTCCTGTAATTTCTGAGGAGAGAAGCCCCTAGAGTTTACCTAGTTCTTAGAGAAGGGACCAAGGGAAGACCCTCCACTCACAGAATAAGGTAACGGGTCCAGAGGGACCAGCCAGAGTCAACCAAAGTTTTAAGACACAAAGCTCTTCCCTTGAGCAGGTTCAAATTCAATTTAAGTAGAGATAAAGCAATTTAAATGGTTTAAGTGGTTAAATAAACAGACCATTAGATGGCAATCAGCAGTGTCAACACCTGCAGTCTCACTCATTTGCTGACTGACGGCCAAGTCAGCAAATGAGTCATCAGATGAAGCCTAATGCCCAGGGGACACCCAAAGGCCAACACAGTAAACCTCCAAACAGGGCAAATAATAGAACCAATAAAAGTTATGTTTTTTGAGAACTTTTAATGACATTGAGGAAATGCCCACAATTATACACATATACAAGACTGAAAACAACAGCAACGACAAAATGTGACTGCTGGTTACTTCTGGTATGTAAGGTTATTAGTGATTTTATTTTTCTCACTCTTGTTTTCCAGATTTTCTTCAAAAGCACTTATCACTTCTAGAGTTAGAAATAAACAAATATGCTGTATTACAAGGTAATGGCATAGAGAAAGCTCACACTGAGGTTTCAGCCCCACTATACTGCTCAACAGCTGTGTGCTCTTAGAGAAGTCACTTCACCTCTCTGGGTTCCACACACTTACCTGTAAAACAACAGAGAACTTAACACCGAAAGATCTTTCCAGCTCCACATGTCTATAATATTAACTGTTAAAACTTCCCCTATTGATGGCATCTGGGGAGAAATAAACCATCTGAATGGAATGTTAAATATTTCAAAATCATATTGCCCTACTACACACAGAAGAAAAACACAAAGACTAAAAGGTAGATATATTTCTAAACATGTCAGATCCTCATTTCCAACAGAGCTGGGGCAGAGCTGACAGGCTGGCAGAGGACAAGAACTATAGGATGTTCTATTGGTGAAGAAGCAGGAAGGGGAGGCCTGCTGCCCTCTCTCCCCAGGCGGGGTGAGCCCACAGGGCTGGTACAGTGGGGGACAGGCCCTAAAGAAGGCTCTGTTTTCAGATAAGGAAAGTAAGATGGGCAGAGTCCTCCCATTTCTACTGGCTGCTCTCTGGTACTGGCTGTGGGAATCTAGAACAGCGACTTCACCATTCTGGGGGCCCAGTTCCCTCACCTGGAAAACAGGGATCAGAAAGTCCACCATTATTATCCTAGCTAGATATTATTCACTCCCAAGACCCAGGTGAATAATGGACGTGTCCCACCACGTGGAGGAACGCTGCCTCCAACAGCTGTGAATGATTTAGAAGCTTCTCAGTAAAGACAGCCTTTCCCACCCGCAGCATCCCCTTTTCCTGCCTCCATTCTTGCACAGCCTCCATCACCATCTGGCACTCTATATTCTGTTTTCCTTATTTGTTTAGTGTCTGTCTAACTCCAATTTAAAAACAGAAGAAGCTCTGTGAAGACAGAGATTTTTGTCTGTCTTGTTTACTGTTCTATTCCCAGGTCCTAAAAGAGGGTAGGTGCTCAAAACACATTTACTGGATGAATCTACTAAAGGGTCAGGAACCCCTCAGTCTGGATATAGAGCTCTTACACTCTGGATACCCACAGTTTTTCTGTGAACTATTTATTTTAGTCACTATCATGATAATTCAGCCAGCAGTGTCAATGCTTTGTTTCAGAGATGGAAATTTACATAGCCAAGAAAAACATGATGTGCCTGGGATTCCTCTCAGGAAATGAAACTCCGGGCCTGAGCTACCAAAGCCGGGCCTGTTGCAGCCTCAACCTTGACTGGAGCATGTGTTATCTCCCCTCATCAGCTTTGAGCCCTGGGAAGGGGGATGGCTATGTACTGTGTACACAGTAGGTGATCCATAAATGTTTGCTTATAGAAACAAAGGATGAAACTGCCTCACCTTGGTTTGATTTATCACAAACTCGAGCATCAAGGGAGTTCACACGAAGTTGAATTTTCTAACTTTCCTCACCACGTGACAAATACTGAGGTGAAGGGCCAGAGAATGCGTGCTTGGTAAGAAAAAAATAATCAAAACCTTTTTTGAAAGCACTAAATTTTTCTTTCAAATGCCTTATTTGGTTATAAATGGAAGACAAATGTCCACTCTTTCACTTCTCCCCATATCCACCTCTCAAAACAACATAATGAAAAACACGAATAACCAAGGCCCCAGGTTTACAGGTTTCATTAAAATATTTGTGTATGTTAATTTACTTAAAGCATGTTCCATCAGTGTTTATAAGGCGCAAAGCCGGGGGACCATCTTGATGCCTGCATCTCTAGATGACAGAGATGGGACAAGCAGGAAGAGGTCACAGGGCTCTGATTACTCCCAGGTGTCACAGTTCATGGCCATCAGCTCCCTAACAAGGGGGAAGGAGAGAGAACGGGTCCAGCCAGCACTGCACACCTACTTCTGCAAAAAGGAAAACACTCCCAGGCTGCAAGGGGCAAACCCACCATGAGGAAACTTCGCAAAGGGGGTGTGGAGTCTCCTCCAGAAGATCTGGCCAAATTTAGCCTGCATTTAAAAGACAATGATCATTTACAATCATACCGGTTCCCTAACAATAATTGGGAAGTCCCCTCTTTTAAAAAGCAGTAGATTATGTCCCTTCCATAAGATAAACTCATCAGCAGCCAAGATGATGTGTCCTTCTCATCCTGCTGCCTAAATGAGGGCCCTCCCTCCAAGCTCATTGTGACTGATTTCCTTTGTGAAATTAAGAGACTGACAAGGAATAGAAAATAAAGCCGACAGTTTTAGGGGGCTCAAATGTTATTCCTGGACAATACATCCTGACAAGTCAAAGATTCCCCCCCCCCCCGGAGTGCTTGTAAAAATACATAACTAAACTAAATGAATTTTTCATAGATAAGCTACAAATAAAGGTGACCAGGCGTGGAGATACAAACAAGGCAGGTGGGGAGGGCAAATGTCAAAGGAAGGCAGGCCATCAGAGCTTCTCTTCACTGCCAGATCAACACACACACATCACACAACTCAGAAACCAACAGTGGTGGTGGTGGTGATGGAGCTGCAGCATCTCTGGTCCTGTACTGAAGGTTGAACAGTCCAGTGCTACTTCTGTCACATTTCTAAAGTATTACGCATGCAACACAATGGACTTCAGCTTTCCCCTCCCACACAAGGGAAAAAACTCTTCTTCCAGGAAAAACATAGTTAAAAGAGAGAGGTGGAAAAAAAAAGAGAAAGAGCAAGAGAGAGACATGTTTAATCAAGCTCTGAAAAGTGCAACACCAGGGGCTATGAATATTCCACTGGCCTTTCCACAAAAGGGGGCCAGGTCTTGAAGTCCCTCTGTCGATTCGAAAATAGCAGGTTAAATAAATACGAAATAAATGAGTCTTCCAAAGTTGTATGAAGCATTCAGGAACTTTCCAGGCACACACTTCAATTTATGCTAGACCTAAATCTAGAAGTCAATAATTATTTATTTATTTAGGTAACTGTCACACAGGAATTTCAACACAGAAGGGGAGAGGAAAGGGAAGAGAATGAGTGGCTTGGGGTCTGGCAGAGATGGGCAAGGAAACCATTCCCAAGTCCCTACTATGTGCTAGGCTTTCAACATACATACTCATTTAATTCATTTCAATTTAACCGTTACAATAATTACACTATATGGAGGTATTTTTGTTTATAGAAACTGGTGTTCTTATAAATTAACTAACTTACCCTAAGTTCACATAGTTGCTGTGCTTTGGAGCTATGCTTCAAAATTAATTTTAAAGCTAGTAATTAAGTAGGTCGGAATATTTTATGGTTTTTTTAAAAATAAATTTATTTATTTATTTTTGGCTGTGTTGGGTCTTCATTGCTGCACACAGGGTTTCTCTAGTTGCGGCGAGCAGGGGCTTCTTTTCGTTGTGGTGCGCGGGCTTCTCATTGTAGTGGCTTCTCTTGTTTCACAGCTCGGGCTCTAAGCATGTGGCTTCAGTAGTTGTGGCACGTGGGTTCAGTAGTTGTGGCTCGTGGGCTCTAGAGCGCAGGCTCAGTAGATGTGGTGCCCGGGCTTAGTTGCTCTGTGGCATGTGAGATCTTCCCTGACCAGGGCTCAAACCCGTGTCCCCTACACTGGCAGGCGGATTCTCAGCCACTGCGCCACCAGGGAAGCCCCTAAGTTTTATTTCAAACATAATTTTACCTCCCTTTCGAACATGTATCTCCTTAAGAGAGCCACGGAAAATACTGGAGAGTTTTCTGAGGCCTGAAAATATTAGAATGGAAGATAACAGGAAGTGAAAACTGAAATGCTATGTTAACAGCGGTTGTGTCTGAAATATGGAACAAAGGCTTTCATCTTCCCTACTTTCTACTTATCTATACTTTTTAGACTTTCTTTAATAAGCATGAATTACTTTAAACTAAGCACATTATTTAAACCTTCTAAAGCCATTTATTACCATTTGGGAAACTTTTAAAATTATGTCTAAAAAGTAGCTAATGCATATGTAATACTTCCTCCATGGCCGGGACTGGGATAGGTTAAGTGAGGCACTCAACTGAGGAACAGAATTTAAGACAGCACTAAAAACTCAGTAATCAAGATACATAAAATTTAATGAAATACTAAATCAAAGTTAATACCCAAAAAAAGCCATGATAGACAAATCAAAACTTGAAATAAAGATAAGATCAGTACTACTGATTGTTTTTTCTTTTTGCTTCAGGCTCCAATACAGCTCTGCTCAGCATGGGCTTACTCTGTGCCTGGCACTATGATAAGCAGTATATTTAGTCCTCCACCAACCCTTATTTTACAGATGAGGAAACCAAGGCACGGAAGTTAGGGAGTTAGTCCAAGGTCACAGAGGTGTTCTGTGGTAAAACAATTTTAAAAGATTAATAAGAGGTCATTTTTACTTGCCTTGACCATAAAGATAAAATCAGCATCTATTTTTAAAAATGGTCTACAAATGACCAGATCTTCAGATTATCATCCACAACTTGAAAGATTTAAAACTGAAGCTCAACATAAGTGCTTCTTCCTTAGAAGACTAGGTGAATACAGGGGCAATTTGGGCAAAGAACCAAAACCTCACTCTCTTGAAACCTTTTTTATTTTGTTGTTCACACATAGGTGAAACCTCCTAATAGTTCAAAGTAGGGAACAGAGTGAAGGTAGATGGAAATGTGAGGGCAAAGACTTTCCTTCCATTTTAATCCCCCAAAGGAAGGCAGGAAGGAAGAAACAAACAGTATAACCTGGAGATCCAGCTCCCAGGGCAGGACAGTCTCTCCATGTGCTAAGCTGTGCAACCCTTCAACCCACAGCCTGCCAGGCTGATGCAGCACACAGACCCACTGTGGTCCCCCCTGCCCTCCTCACCAACCCCATCCCAAGTCTTATGCACAAGGACTACTGACTGTTTGGCCTCCTCATGCCTCACCTTCATGCCTCCAGAAATGCTGTCTGTCAATCTGGAATGTTCCCTTACCACCTCCTGATCTTAACCTGTCAAATGCCTGCTCGCCTCTGTATTATACAGATCCAGGACCCCACCCAGAACTTCTGAATTGAAACCTTGAGCTGAGACCCGGGGATCTATAGTTTTCACAGCTCCGCAGGTGATAACTATGCCGCAGGCTTTCAAGTAAGTCTGAGAATCACTGATCTTAATTCAATAACATAAAAGATATAGGAGGAACACCCACAATGTTTAAGCCCAGATCCAATACAAGGAAACATGTAGAGTATGGGGATGAGGCCAAAACGTTTACTATCCTCCAGGGGATGAACACACGCCTTAGCCTAACTGAAACACCATGGCAGGTTTCGACTCATTAGTGACTGATCAATTCTATTTAGCTGCACTTTTTGGAAAAACACAACTTTGTGGGTGGGCTCTTCCACCAGAATCACCCTTCACCCACTTTCCTTGCTCCTTCTTCCCCGACCCCTGCTAAAATAAAATGCCTTTCAATTTCAAGCCAATAAGAAAAGATCTACAGAGCAGGACAAGCTTCACACATCTCTCAAATTATTTTTGGTATGATCACATACTGAAACAGGTGCTTAGCAGTGTACTTTCCTGAGAAGAACATAGAACAAAACCAACCCTAGGGTTTTGTTGCCTAGAATCCCTTCACAAACACCTTGTTTGCCAGCTGATTTACAAGCTCTTATTCAAGTTCGAATTTGTGACCATTATGGTGGCTAACTAAAAGCAATGAAGCAATCTGTTTAGAGAAAGGCCACATGCATTTCTAAGGATTTCCTCTCTTCCTGCCATAAGAGGAATAAGATGCCAAAGTGACATCCTCCATATGTATCCTCCACACTGCAATTAGCCCAGTAATGAAAAAAAATACCCCTAATCCAATATTACAGTCTAATGTACTATTTTCCTTTTAAATAGAATCTCAGGTGTGTACATTGGACTGATAAAACTTACATGAGCTTTCCTAGCTCCTGATTTAAAACTTAAAAAAATGGTAAAACAAAAAATCTTAAACAAGTTTTGTTTAGCAGCATTTTTAAACTGAGACTATGTTAACACTTTCCCTAACATGTCATTCTGAAATAACGGCAGCATATACTAAAATATGTGTTCATTCATTTGGGGGAAAACACAGGACTTCAGATTTATTGCAATAGAGTTAAATCAACTATAAGTGTCAGCAGACCCAACTCCCTGGAGCTGATGTGCCACCTCCAAGTCTCCACTTGTCTCAGGGACACATGCTCATCAAATGAGGACAACAAACCATCTGATGGTCAAGTTCTTTCAGCTCAAACTTTCTGCAATTAAGTACTACGTATTAGCACCACAGCTAATTAGGCTTATTTTATTCTTCTACTGTGACACTAATTTTGTCATACCCTGTGCAAACCAGCACTTACCACAAAAGAGAACTTCTTAGGAACTTTCATTAGAGTAGTTAAAAGAGCCAAGAGGAATGCTCTCCCATATTTACTCATTAATCCATTCATGACTTAGTGGATTCACACATGAAGTCTCCTGCCCACCTCAATCACTCACAAGCATTTCTTAACCACAGGGCACTGTGCAAGGACGGAGAGGTAAGAAACACACAGTCCAGTGGGGGAGTGAAGATGGGGGGATGCAAATGAGTAACGTACATACCACGTGTGGTGGCGACTGGCCAGAACTGTGCTGTCCACTGAAGTAGCCACTAGTCACACGGGGCTATTGAGCATTTGACATTTGGTTAGTCAAATGGAAATAAGTTCTAAGTGTAAATTTCAAAGGATTTGGATGAAAAAAGAAGAATGTAAAATATCTTATTCATAATTTTTTATTGCTTACATGCTGAATAATACTTTGAATATACTGGATTAAGTTAAATATATTATTATAAAATTAATTTCATCGGTTTCCTTTTAACTTTTTTAATACAGCTACTAGAAAATGTAAAATGACAGATATGGCTGGCATCGTATTGCTATTGGACAGAGCTGGGCTAGATGCTCCCCAGGACTGTTTCTTCTTCCTGGGTAGAAAGAAAGACCACCTTTTCCAATCTGCTTGGCAGTTAGGCTGAAACTATGTGATTGGACTCTGGCCAAGGAACATAAGAAAAATGAGGTAGCAAACTCTAGGTGCAGCTGTAAAACAAGGTGCACAACTGTCCCAGCTCTCTCTCTCTGTCTCTTTGATGGGCGCACTGAAAGCAGAGACTCCACAGGCAGCTCTGAGGAAGTCCTAGGTAAGGGAGAAGCCACAGATGTACGGAAACTAGATTCCTGAATCATCACGTGGAAGACCACTCAAGGTATACCCAATGAGATCTTGTCACAAGCGAGAAATAAACCTGGTGTTAACCTACTGTCATTTGGTTACAGCAGTTAGCCTACCCTGACTAATTAACACGCTAAGAAAAAGCACCTCACGAGACAGATGACTACCTGCTCAAGAACTCTCAGGATAAGCTTCAGAGATGAGGCGCCACGCGAAAAGGTGACTAAACATGGTGGTTCTCAAACTCCATCATGTCAGAATTACTCAGAGAGCTTGTTAAGGCGAAGACTGCTGGGTCCTCTTCCAATCCTCTCTAGGATGATCCAGCCAGGAAGGGAGGTCTGTGTGAGAGCGCTAGCCCTCTAAGGACACAGGGTCTCCCCCAAGACCCTCTTCTGAGCTGCTGTCAGTCTCCCTTCCCCCAATCCTCCAGTGCAGGAGGCCTGGAGGGCCGGTGAGAATCTGTAGCTCTAACACGCTCCCAGGTGTGCTGACGTTGCTCGTCTAGGCAGCACACAGCACACTTTGAAAACCAACGTCTTTAAAGAATAAGATTTGTCAAGCAGTGAACCGAACAAAAGGCATTCAGGGCAAAAGGAACTACTATCCAGAAAGATTTGGAGGGTTGGAAGAGCACGGTGTGTTTGGGGAGCAGCAAGATTTTCAGTGAAGAAACGTCGCAGGTCCTGGGAAAGGAGTAAGGGGGAGAAAAAGCCAGAGAAATGCAGACTTGTATTCAGCAGTCAAGAGTTTGAATTCTACCTGAGTCCTCAGTGAGAACCTTAAAGCAGAGCTTTCCTTTCCACAGCATAGGTAGCAATAAAAATAATTACTCTAAAGCCAATATGAATGTCTGCTAATATACTTCAACTACCTGCAAAATTCCTGGGAAATGACAGGGGTAGAGTATGGTGATTTATTCATTATGGACAACTGTGAGACTCCAAAATTGTAATTCTTGGATGAACCACCCCTTTATTATAATCTTGTTATGTGACCTGAGAAATAATTTAACTGCCATGTAATTGCTGTGTTTGTGCTATAAGCAGAGTAACATTTGCCTTCAGTGTACTTTTACGGAAACTTTTGGGAAATTAGATATGGAAATTTTAAAAATTTGCTCCTAGGAAAAGATATATAATTCACATGCAAAGAGTGTCTATTATTTTAACCAGGTGCTACTCAACCTGGTGAGATACAAATGGCTAGCTGTCTTGGAGAGAAGCAACCAGAACTGACAAACACCACGGCAGAGGAGAGATGGGCCTGTGCTGGGTTACGGAAGGCAGGGAGTATGAGGAACAGGACTTCACTAGGAGCCCCTTCCAGGGGCACAGATCTAAGCGCCCTACTTGCCACTACTCAGGACACACACACACACACACAACAGTTCCCAACTCACTCAGTATTAGTGCCCTCTGAATAGGGCAGTGAGACAGATAACCTCTAAAATCACTGTTAACAATATTCTACGAAATCATAATCTAATTTATGACCATACCAAATTTCCAACCCTACCACAATTGTTTATTCACACAGGAAACATAGTTTTTAAAAATTAAATGGTGAAAATAGATTTCTAGGTGCAAGATGCTGAAACAGGCATGCTGTCTGTGCTGTATCCAAATGAACGCTGGGGAAAATAGTGTTTTTCTTTCTCTCAGTAGAAGGAGAAAGACTTCTATTTGAGCTAAACATATTCTTTGCTCAAATACAAATGGTCCCTTTGTGATCTAATGGTCCCTTAGTTATCATTTGAGGGAGGGGGAAGTGATTTAAAATAGTTTGTTAAAAAACAGTTTATTGAATGTTTTCTCTCACAGTAGTTAAAATTAGATTAATAATACATGGAATTTGCTTATGTCAAAAATTCAAGGAGGGGCTTCCCTGGTGGCGCAGTGGTTAGGAGTCCGCCTGCCGATGCAGGGGACGCAGGTTCATGCCCCGGTCGGGGAAGATCCCACATGCCCCGGAGCGGCTGGGCCCGTGAGCCGTGGCCGCTCAGCCTGCGCGTCTGGAGCCTGTGCTCCGCAACGGGAGAGGCCACAACAGTGAGGGGCCCGCGTACGGCAAAAAAAAAAAAAAACCAACAAATTCAAGGAACAAACTGGTTTTACACTAAAGAGAAAAAAATTATATCCCTTTCAGCAATATAACCTTAATATAGTCAAGCTGCAATATGAGAAGATACCTCTTCGATATCCTTCACTCACACACAACTTAGTCAAAGAAATTTCGCATATATTATCAATTTCTTTTATCAGGGCACTGTCATAGGTTTCCAACATTTATTTTGCCAAGCAATAATACTAAAACACAAAACCCAAACAAACAAACTAAAAACAGATAACATTAATCACTACCATTGTTTCATATAGAAAGGTTATTAAAACATATACACACAAACATACTTGCCACCAGGAATGCCAATCTTAATTTTTTTCTTAAAAGCTTTTAAATCTTTAAGAGCTCACTACATTCCCTTATTTTTCTCACTTGCACACAGATCAGAAAGAGCTTTGTCATGGTTTGAGGACCAGCATTTGAGAACCTAGGAGGGAGGCAACCAAATGCTCACAGGAGTTGATGAGTGGTCATCTAGCTCCCTGCAAAGGTGGGTTTGAGTTGGCTCTTAAGGTATAATTAAGGGAGCTTCCAGGTTGGTAAATATGTGGAGATTCAGGGAGAGTGGTGTGACTGGAGAGAGCATTGAAACTCTTTCCCCATTCCTCACCCTATGCATCCCTTCCATCTGGCTGGGCCTGAGATCAGAGGCCAGAAAGGACCAAGCCAAATATTGCTGACACTACTCCTGCTTTTGGAATCTGACAAAAATATACAAGCCTGCAACCCTGAGTGGCCTCGCCCCGGGAGACTTTTTCATACAACATGATGATGGACTGGATAGGTATTAATGACTGAATGAGATTCTAGTAATGTGCCAGTATCTTTTGACCTTTATGATTGTTTTGCTGTAAGAGTTCCTTGTTTGAAGACCAGGGGGCGGACTGTGATACTGTGATTTATAATAAGAAATACATATTTGGTCTTTGTCCCATTTCTGGCACAGAGCTCCTAACAAAATAAGAAGAATTCAGAATTGGATTGGTGCTTCAAAGTTTAAAAAAAAAAAAAAAAACAATGAACTCGACTTCATTTACTTCAGAAAAGTCCAGAATGAAATGCCCACTGCAGAGGAAGGGCTGTCAGCATGAGTCTCAACAGAAGCTGGGATGTGCACACCACCTCCCCGGACAGAAATGCTGATGGAGACAGGCACCCTGCTCTGCCTGCATTATTCTGAGCACTTAGGCTAGTTTTGAGCACTCACCCTCCAGACTACAGACTTAACCTGAAACATGAGATACTCCAATCTAGCGGTTCTCAACTGGGGGTGATTTTGCTCTCCTCCAGGGGACACTTGGCAATATCTGGAGACATTTTTGGTTGTGCTGTCTTGTGGAAGAGGCATCTAGTGGGTAGAGGCCAAGGATTCTGCTCAACTTCCTACAACGTACAAGTCACTCCCCCCTACAAAGAATTATCCAGCCCAAAATGCTAACAGTGCAAAGGCTGAGAAGCCCTGCACCAACCCTATCAGAGGACTGACTGACTTCTCAAATGTACAGATCTTCTTCTGCAACAAGAGAATGCAGGCACAAAGAGTCCAGTGTACCCTTCCTACAATTGTATCTTATATAATCATGTTATTTATAATCACGTATGTGCGTGTACATAATATTATATATACATATATAGAGATTTACAATTATGTCCCTAATCAAGGCCAATTAATTCATTATCTTTGCTCCTTCCTCCCAGTTGTGCTCCTAATATAAAGTGGTAGTTTATCTTCCCTTTTCTTTCCATTCTTTTGTATGACTTCTGGAAGAAAATTAGAAACATGCTTATCAAAAATCCAGGCCTTACATATGGTAATTTTTTGTGTTAAAAATATTTAATTATTATGTTTTAGAATAGTACATTCTAGAAGCCCAACAATATTAAACATTAAGTTTTACATTTCTGTTCACTTTAAATTGTAAACAAGTAAAAAACTTGAAGAAGTTAGTGAGGGATGGTTACTACCAGTCCACAAACAGGAAATTGTATAAATGACCAAGGTGTTCTAAAGAAATGTACACATAAAAGAACATCCCTAGTGTCTGAATCATGCTGTTAGAAGTCTCTCTGCTGGGTGGCGGTACTCAACCGTCCGGGTCTATGTGCGTGCAGGTCACGCGGCCACCAAGGACCCCGAGTCCCACCATGACAGAGACACCCTTTCCCAGGAAGGCCTTTGCTTGTGGACATTCTATTAATATCGTTCCCTCACGTAAAGCTAATGGCAGGGCACTGATGGGGGTGATAACTTTACAGTGGCTCATCACATAACGCCAGCAAGTGGGCTGGGAGGAAGGAGCACCGGAGACATGTTGACTCGCCAAGGTTTCTACAAACATGTGCAGAGCTCCCAAGGGAATCCTCCTGTAAGTAATGAGCTACACAACTGCTGGTTTACGTATGGTCGTGATAAGCGTGCTGAAAGAAAGGCAGAAGATGCTTAACCTGTTTGGGGTCAAATAAGCCTCTCTGAGGAAGATACTTTGTGTCCAGAAGGAAGAGTGAAGTTGAATAAAGAATGGCTGAGTTAGAGCAAGTTGGGGGTGGGTTTAGCACAGCACATGCAAAGGTTCTGAGGCACAAAAGAGCTTGCCCATTTGGGGAATGAAAAGATAGCCCACTCAGTTTCAGTGCAGTGGTCCAGGGGAGAACAGCCCATGCTGAGCCTGATGGGGTAAGCAGAGTACAGATTCACCCTGATAGGTGTATTAAAGATTGTGTGTTTTAGCCTGGGCTACATGGGAAGCCATCAAGCGGTTTTAGGCAGAAAATGATATGTGGCCACACGTGCACAGAGATGAGAACAGAGCTTCAGATGCAGATCTGGTGGGAGTCCACATATAGGCAGGTGGTGGCTAAAAAATGAAAGTGGATGACATCACCCAAGATGTTGGCCCTGAGTAATACAGGTGCTACTACTAGTAATTACCACAAACCCAGCTCACCCACACTGCTTCCAAGGTGCAAACCAGCCCAACGATGACAGTGGTCACACACCTTTTTCCAGACCCTGAGTACTAACAGCAATTCACCATTAGGTGACTTACACCTTCTAAAGTCATTCTGAGCTAAGATCAAGACTAATATTACACAGTTATTTAATTTTTCATGTATTTATATCCCATACTCCAACTGGACTGTACGTTATAGTTCCTTGATGATGTATATATATTCTAATAATCAATTTTAAAATAAAAGATTTTCTGACCCTGGAGAGATAATCTAATCCAAACCTGCCTTTACACCCCCAATCAGGAATGATATGAAAACTCTGGATAAAAAAGAACTCACCAATTTGGCTTGAACTTCTAAATAAAGCCTTTTTTTAACCTCAGTCATGCTGAGCCCTCAGAGTGGCTTTGCCTAAAACACTGTAAAGAAGACCTCTCTCAAGGGTTTTGATAACGTGTGTCCTGCTTGACCACTAGATTCCTATTTGCCACACCTGAAATAAAACCAGATCAGCAGCAATGTGAAATAAGGTTTGTCTTCAAAACCATCTGACATCCTTTGGCATTCTCTCACCACCTACCACCCACACTCCATCCCCAGGGCCCACCTCTCTGGACTATCTTCCAGGGTTTGCCATGCTCAGCCTCCACTGTTTCTTCCCGGGAATTCACTCTCCATCTCTGTGTGTTGCTGATTCACAGCTCATCAGGGTGAGACGTTAAGTCCTGAGTGGTCAAGAATACTCCAGATGCCTCCCTGATTTTGTGCATCTTTGTGATAGAACAGAAGGCACTTCCATGCGGGATCGTGGGAAGACAGTTGAGAAGCATGCCATTCTGCAACCTTATAGTTAGGGAGGGGTTGGCTTTGCCGGGTGTGGTACTGCCCAGCCCACCTATGCCGACAAATCCCTGCTAAATCCCCAGAGTCCTCTTTGCTAAAGCCCTGAGGAGTTTCTCAGACTGTGAGGCAGAGGCCCGTCTGCTTTTGCAAGCTGTGCTCCAAACCACAGAAACATCCCAGGATGGTGGTGAAAGTTACACCACAGTGCCCAACCTGACATCCTCCTCCATGGCTCCTGGGCACTTGGCTGGCCCTCTGTGAGTGAGTCACAGCTGAGAACAGCTAACGCGGGACGTGGATGGATGATGGAGCCATAGGGCAGGGATGAGGGGACACGTCACAGAGAAAAGCCACACGGGGTGTGACGAGGGCACCCACGCGTCTCCGTGTACACGTCTCATCTCACTAAATGGAACAGAAGCCCCTGAAGGTAGGAACCACCCCACCTTCGAGGTTCCAATTGTACTCACCCTCTGGTGTCAACTAAGGGCTGATCATTTGCCCAGGCAGACAGAAAAGCGGAAAAAGCCTGTCACCAATGTGATGAGCCCTTTTTAACCTCAAGTGCACTTTACAGCACTCCCGGTCTTGGTTTTTCCATCTGAATCACACAGGCAGAGAGAACCCAAAGCCAAGCTGCCAAAATATTTTACAAGTTTCCAACCCAAGAGACTTGGTAAGATTCATGAAGTCTGAAAGAGGCTTGCGGTTCAGGGAGCACAGTCTTGGTCAGCATCTCCTCTTTCTAGAGCAAACTTGAGAACTCCCCACCCAGCTGAGATCTTCCCAATCTACCTTCTACCCAGGACAGTAAGAGCAACACCAAGGGAGGCTGCACAGCTGCTAACACTCCAACTGCTTAAACTCTAGGCACACAAATTCTTCTAGATCATTCAGATTACTCTCCATTACTTCCAAAATAGTAATGGAGAGAGGCGATGGGGGCAGACTGTCCTTCGTGGTGGGCAATCCAAGGCCATCTATATTTGCTTATGGATCTGAGCAGCCAGATTCATCTTTAGGGCTATTTTCTAAATTAGTTTGCAATCCCAAATGTACAGAGAGTGGATAGTGGAGAAAGACAGCCACAATGTCACTGGGTCACGGTGAGGCACAGAAAGAAACAGAGAAAAGGGATGGAGGGAAGCTTAGAATCACAGTTTTGTTATATAAATAATCTAACTACAGACAACAGGGTGGACAGGAAGTCAAAGGTATGCGTCAACTCCCCCTTTTACTTTTGTGATAAACCCAAACTCAAGAGTTTGGCACTAGAAGCTCATACATTGTATACTTGGAAATAAATGGCCTAAGTCTTCTCTTAAAACCTAGCGTGGCAATTCCCTGAGTTCCTTCAACGGCCTTTCCAACTCATTAGTCTTGTTGTCCACAGGCTCAGAGGGTGGGTGTGTGGCCTCAAACAAGGTTCATAGGAGCAGTTTATAAACACACAGACACACACACACACATACACAGGAACATGGCCAAGGAAAGGATAACAAAACAACTCTTTTTTAATAAGAAAAGCAAAAATAGTTTTAAGGTTTTGTTGTTTTTTTTTTTTTAAATTCATTTCCCAATAGAAGGAATTCTTAAACGATGAACTCTCTTGTTTCAAGATCATCTGGCCTTCTCCTGAATTCTCTAATTGCCTGCTTCCAGCCAAGCCCTACATGTCTGGGGTTGCAGGACAGAAAACATAAGCAATCCTAAAACTTATCTTCAATGGTCTTTTTAAAAAACGTTTCTTTTTTTAACAGAGGGTGATTAGAAATTATAAAAATGAAAAAGGTTTTCAAGTTTTGGTACAGCTAGAGGTTGTTTTTAAAATTGAGGCCATTACTGCCTGCTTTCCCTTTGGACAGTGCCCAGCATTTTTCAGATAAACACGCATCTCCAGAAACTATCAGAACTTCCTCTTGTTTTACAACACTGGTCACGAGAGAGTATGATTTGGACAGCCGCCTGCATCCCTCTGTAACACAACAGCCCATTCTAAAAGGTGGTTAAATTCTAAGGGTGAAAAGTGAAAACAAATTTCAGCATCAACTCTCTTGCATCCAAGTTCCCAGAAACTATCCATGTGCCCTCATTTATTCATTTGGCGAAGAAGGACTGTGAATCCCACTCCAGTTAGTGGAAAAGGGAAACCAAAAATAAGACAATGATGTCTACTTTGCAGGAGTGGCTAAAACATTCAGGGCTCTGCCTGCCTTCAGTACCCCACCGCACTCACACCCCAAATCAGATTTATCAACACAGGAGGATCTGGTGTAACTTAAGGCTCTGGGAAAGGACATACATAGAAGGGGCTCCCACCTACCAACTTTAAGTTATAAGTACACACTAGTCCTTTTAACAGCCCTTCTCTGGATTTTCTCCTGCCCTGTTAGGTCCTTCTTAAGATGTAGCACTCAGTTCTCAGCCTTGACTCAGGAACGCCAGCAGGTCATGGATCTGAATGAGAAAGCAACATCTCAGTACCCTTTCTTTATAAGGTCCCAGGATTTCAGGCCCGGCGATGCAATCTGCAGATATTTTCAGTTCACAAGAGCAGGAGCCAACTTTTCCAAGGCAAGGTGCTAGATTCCCAAGCTCATCTTTCTGGGAGCTTGGTAGTTTGCAGTCGGCAAGACACAGCAGAGAAGGCCACTGCTAGAGGTTAATTAAACATTTGAAGTTTGCCCTAGATAACCATACACAGAAAACCAATGCCTACTTGGGAAAAAAGAAGAAGAAGAAGAAAAATGAGGTAAAAACATGCTCCTCCTATAATCTAAACAAAAACCCAACACACATAGAAACTAGCATACAAACTCCATTCTGCAGTTTGGAAATGACAAATTGCTCCAAAATCTTCCATAACCTGCAGCGCTACCTTTAGTTAGCAAACTCCCCTCTAAAGTGCAAATACCCTTTGACAGACAGAATTCTGTAAGCTATTTATACCATGTTGTGAAGGTTTTAATCAGATAAGAGCCTAACATCTAGCTGAGATCATCCACACGCAGACTGACAGTGACAGGAAGGGCGGGGGTAGATTTCTCGAGCACTGAGGGGGCAGGTGGCTGCCCAGAGCATGAGGCACTGTAGTGGGCGGTTCCAAAGGCCAAGGTGCAGCAGCAGGAGAGAGGACGTTTGACCCAAGTACAACCTTGTCCTTGGTAGTGTCAGTAATTATCTCCCCGCAAGGATAGGCTCTTCTGCAATGTTATCAACGACACAGACTAAACAATGATTCTAGCATTCCCCTCTCCGCTCCCTTCTTACTGCTACGGAACTTTTTGTACATATTATTGGGATAATTACCTAAATGTGCTGCCTTACATTTTTACTGGCTATGATGAAACCATTTTTCATCTCTGTTAGGAAACCATACAAATTTGGTTTAAAAGACTTTATTCTAAGAGGCTTTAGGTAAAATAAGTCCCCCAAACTCTTTCTTAAAAGGAAAAGCTGGAAGTGCTACAGTTCAATGTACACATGGCCACCAATTCCTGCTGATAATCTAAATAGAACATGCTGGGTTGGCCAGAAAGTTCGTGCGGGACATTACGGAAAAACCCGAATGAACTGTTTGGCCAACCCATACTTTCACTCTTCTGGTCATAGACAGCGGTAATAAACCGAATCCCTCGTCCCATACAAGCCCTTTGTGGCTTTTTCTTTCCGTTTCACTTGTGTGTTACGGAGACCGGAGTTGGGGGGCGGGAGAGAGGGCGGGAGTAGGGTACCTTTTCTGCAGAAAAGTCAGAAGGCACAGCACAGGCCTTCCTAGACATCACATTAAGGTAACCCTGGGTTAACTTAAATTAGCTCTTACAGTCTAAACAAGATGATGACCAGCCTATGGCTCAGAGAGGAACCTGGGGGTTTTCTGAGATGCAGGAAGACACAGCAGGGGACACCA
Organism: Neophocaena asiaeorientalis asiaeorientalis; assembly: GCF_003031525.2. Lineage (NCBI taxonomy): Eukaryota > Metazoa > Chordata > Mammalia > Artiodactyla > Phocoenidae > Neophocaena > Neophocaena asiaeorientalis. The sequence continues at coordinate 1,950,135 of NW_020171825.1, read as the reverse complement.
GAGAGGGAAAAGGACCTCCAGGAGCCTAGGCATCTGCCACGACACAGGAGCAGGTTCACCAAGAAATTACCGAAGCTCACGCTTCAGGACCCTCCCTGGCATGGGCCCCTCCTAAAGTCCTGTACTTAACTTGGTCTTTTCATTTTCTATTAGTTCTCTTAAAGAGGGCTCTCAACTGTAGGAGCTTCAGGCCCTACAAAAGCTGGATCTGTCCCTGACCTGAAGGTTCCTCAGGCATTCAAACACAGCAAGACCAAAAGTGAACTCGTGATCCGCTCTCCCCCTTCCTCTGCTCCATGCCAGCTACGCTTAAACCCGTCCCTCCCCTTCCATGCCTGCATTTGATTAATGGCATCACCACCTCCCAAGTCAGAAGACTGGGCGTTGCTATTCCCTGCTCTCTCATCCATTTCCAGTGTGCAGCAGTCCTTTCCCTCCATGCCTTCCATCAGAGGGTTTGTCTGGAGGGTCAGAGCTTTCACCCTGGTCCTCCTGCTTCCAGTCTCTTCCTTTCTGATTCCAAACCCCACTCTGGCATGAGAAGGATGGTCTAACCCCACAGGGCCCCGCGGGCCTCCAAACTGAACACTGGTTGCTCAGCACATGAGGCAGCTCTTCACAGACAGGCCAACCCACCTCACACCCAGCTCTGAGCCGCTCAGCCCTCCCTGCACACCTCCCAGCACGCCGTTCCCCTTGGCTACAGGTCCTCCCCACGCATGACCGCACCCTAATGCCTTCAGGGTTTGCGTTTATCCTTCAAGACCCCCTGAAATGCCACCTTCTCTTCGGTCCTTCCCAGTCGCCCCCGATCAGCTGTTCCACACACCCTTTGACCTCCTGTGGAATTCAGCTATTGCTTTCTACTGACGTTTCCTCTTATCTCCCAAGCTGGACTGGGCTCCTTGTCCTGCCTCATCTTTTTCTCACTCATCCAGTGTTACGAGGTTCATTCATTTCTGAGTACTTTCCCACACCCCATGTGTGCTGTACCAGAAGGCTGGACTCTACGGTATGATGGTTAAGAGCACAGGGCTCTGCAACTAAATGACTGGTTTGAATCCCAGCTGTGCTACTAACTACTTATATGACTTTACACTTTATTCACCTTTCTCTTTGTTCCCCGATTTGGTTTCCTCAACTATAAAATTAAGGTAACAAGAGTACTTCACCAGGTTGTCATAAGAATTAAACGAGTAAATAAACATATGGAGCTTAGAACAGTGCATGAGAACTAGTGAACACTCAATAAACGTCAGCTATTCTGACGGGGGTAGAAGGAGGGGCCATGACTTTATTCAATGATCAATTACTCCTCTGCTCCACTATTTACGCCCCTTCTAAAGGGCAGAGGGGATACGCACCTCGTGCAAGAAGGACACTGTGCACACAGCTCGCTAAACGTTTCTGTGAGTGGTTCAGATGACTCTGCCGGTGCGCTAGAGGCAGGAGGCTTAAACAAACATATGCAGGCAAAGTTCTTCAAGCTCTGGGCATTAAGGGGGCTGTAATCCTGCTTCCAGATGCAAACCTCACCATGCTCTACCTCCCTGACCACTCAATTCTAGACAGCTATTCCAACTCCCTTCCTTTGCCCTTCCCGGGGCCTTGGCTCTCGGTACTCTCAGCTCTCTCACCAGGAGACTCTGTCCACTCCCATGCCTTCCTCACCAGGCTGGGATCCACAGTTCTACCTCCAGCCCGACAGTCATGGCCCCCCTCAAACTCAGGATGACCCAAAATAAAATCCTCCTCTCCATCCCAACTTCCCCAGACTCATTCCTTCAAAGCTGTTCCCCAGCTCTGTAGACGGCAGCCTGGAGGTGCCCAAGGCAGACATTTGAACACCCTTGACTCCTTTCTCTCTCATTTAACTATCTCTTAGATCCAGATACCACCTTCCATCTCCACTACCAGCCACCCTAGTCAGGCCACGACTGCCTGTCATCATGCTGCCCAGACCTCCTCACTAGTGTTCCCATCTTCAGACACCCTCTTTCTCCAGCCCAATCATACACTCTACAGTCTGAGAGATCTTTCTAAAACATCAGTCTGACCATGTATTTCCTAACCTAAAACCTTCAGCAAATGGTTCTCCTCCAATATTAGAATAAAGTTCCAAAGGACCCACCATGATCTGGTCCGTGCTACCTCTCTAGCCCCACTGGTCACCACTGTACTTTCAGCCCAGTTAGCCCTCTCCAGCCTCATGAAACTAGAGCAGCTACAAGGAGGTCTCAGCTCTCCCTCCCTAGGACTTTGCTCCTTATGCAGAAATGTCCTCCTACCCTTTTAGTTGGTTAACTTCTTCACCTTCTTCAAGACTCAAGTCAGACATCACCTCCTCCAGGAGTCTTCCTTGACTCTGTCCCAAAGGTGAGCTAGGAGTCCCTTGCAGGTTTTCTCATGGTAGCTAGGCTTATCTCCATCACAGCCTGTATCCCACGCAGGAGATCTCCAGGCCTTCTGAGAGCACAGACTGTGGCTTATTCACCATTGTATTAAAAGGTATCCGATGGGGCTTCCCTGGTGGCGCAGCGGTTGAGAGTCCGCCTGCCGATGCAGGGGACGCGTAAAAAAAAAAAAAAAAAAAAAAAAAAAAAAAAAAAAAAAAGGTATCCGATGGATATTGGGTGTGACATAATACGAATTATTTGGTCTCTGCCCTGATTCCTGGCACAGAGCTTCTAAAACTCTTGTAATTCCGTGACTAACAGGGGTGACAGAAGTATCTTGTTATACATAATAAACCCCTTTCCATACCTGAGTTTATGTTAATGAGGTGACTCTTAGAGCAGGAGGGGTTGGTTGCCTGAGGAACCAATCCTGTGAATAGTAGGCTGTATCTTTCAGCTCTGCTTCCTGACTTCCCAGGAGAGGAGAGAGGCTGGAGATAGAGTTCAATAACCAATAGCCAATGATTTAATCAATCACGCCTACATAATGGAGCCTCCTAAACACAGATGTTTGGAGAGCTTCTGGGTTGGTGAACACGTAGAAGAGTTAGGAGAATGGCATGCCTGGAGAGGGCATGGAAACTCCATAGCCTTTCCCCATACCTTGGCCCATGCATCTCCTCCATTTGGCTGTTCCTGAGTTGTATCTTTTATAACAAACCAGTAGTAGTAAGTACGGTGTTTTCCTGAGTTCTGTGAGCCATTGTAGCAAATTATCGAATCCAAGGAGCGGGGACGTAGGAAACCCTGACTTACAGCTGACTGGTCAGAAGCACAGGTGAAAACCTGTGAGCCCTTGAGCCCTTGACCTGTGGGATCTGCACTAACTCTGAGTAGTTGGCGTCCAAATTGTTTAACATGAGGGATAAACCCCACATATTTGGTGTCAGAAGTGTTGGGAGTACAGGAAATAGCTTTTCCAGTAAAGGGGAAAAAACAAGAAAACAATTTCAGGGTTCTCTTCTGATCGCTCTTTGACAGTACAGAAAGCTTAGAGGAATAAGAGTCACTTGTAAGGCAAATTCTTTGATGATGCTGTTACCTATTTCATAAGCCTAGAAAACACAAGGAATACCAAACGTGCAGAAGGATAAAACTATTAGCAAGGACTGCCACCAAGCCCACATCTTAGAACTGTATAAGTAAACAGACCCTGTAAAGGCAGAACATACTCTAGAAAAGCAGAGAAAACCCATCCGTCAGCAACTACCATGTCCCTCTGCTTAGGTTCACAAGTCACATCTACTTCAGTTTTCTAGGATATGGGTTTTTCCTTGGCACAGAAACAAATGTTTATTGAAATGTATCCGAGGATAAAGCCTTGGATTGTTCACTGACATGCGAAAAAAGTAAAGTACCCCTTTATCCAATATTTCAGTACTGAGGTGACAACAAAAAATACACACACATACACAAATAGACAGTCACACACAGACATATGCATATCTAAAACTTAACACACAGGGCTTCCCTGGTGGCGCAGTGGTTGAGAGTCCGCCTGCCGATGCAGGGGACACGGGTTCGTGCCCCGGTCCGGTAAGATCCCACGTGCCGTGGAGTGGCTGGGTCCGTGAGCCATGGCCGCTAAGCCTGCGCGTCCGGAGCCTGTGCTCCGCAACGGGAGAGGCCACAACAGTGAGAGGCCCGCGTACCGAAAAAGACAAACAAAAAACTTAACACACACATAAAACGTAGGCCAGGAGGGAAATCAATTATCTTTAGAATTCATATAATGTATAAAGGAAAAACTACAATTCACTCTCCATCTATTAGGATACAGATAAATTTCCTGCAGACACCAACACAATTGGTTTGGAAACTCTGGTAGTACCTCTGCTTATAGTTTGCTGGGACTCCTTTTGTTAGGAGAGACCGGATACACAAAACATGTAGATTCAAACCAAGGTCACTTGAGGATGCAGCTGCCACATTGGAATTTCTCTTTCATCAAAATGCACCAGAGATTCCTTATTAAGACAAGCTTGATCTACCTTATGAGCAGGGGATTTCACAAGGAAACACATTTACAAATATACTTAACTCTACACTCAATCCTTAACCCTCAGCCCCTGAATCTTTACCAATACATGCTTTATAAAACTACCTAAATCAGCAACTTATGCAGTATAGCCTATTTATAGATAAATCTTTAAAATGTAGAATTTGTTTCTTCAAATTTCTTGTTTCCATTTTTACTAAACTGTAATTGAACTCATAGCTGGATAAGAAGTTTGCTTCTATAATGGACAAAGGATAGTTCCCAAACAAAGCCTAGTACATAAAGGAACATAAAACATAATGAAGGCAGGATCACAAATCAATGACTAAGGAATGGATTATTCAAAATACAGGATTGGGAAATATGAGTGTTGGGAGTAAGGAGGAAATCAAGTTAGGGCCTCAACTAAACTATATACCAAATAAATTCTAGATTGACTAAAGCGAGGATTGGCAAACTTTCTATAAAGGGTCAGCTAATAAATCTTTTAATCAAGAAAGTAAATAATATAGACCTCTACCGCAACTACTCAATTCTGCCACTAAGAAAGAAGTCATAGACAACATGAAAACAAATGCCAATAAAACTTTATTAACAAAACCAGTTGGCAAGCAGGCTCCTTGGATAAGAAAGCCAAATGGTAAGTAAATAAATAAGCAAGCAAACAAGTTCCAAAAGAAAATACTGGTGAATATCTGATCTGAGATAGGCAAGAATTTCTAAGTATAAAAGTAATGGAAGAGGGACCTCCCTGGTAGTCCAGTGGTAAAGAATCCATCTTTGAATGCAGGGAACACAGGTTCGATCCCTGGTCAGGGAACTAAGACCCCACATGCTGCAGGGCAACTAAGCGAGCCACAACTATTGAGCTCGTGCGGCTCAAGGGGAGAGCCTGTGTGCCACAAACTACAGAGCCCACACGTTCTGGAGCCCGCGCACCACAACTAGAGAGGAAAAATCTGCATGCCACAACTAGAGAGAAGACCGAGCACTGAAACAAAGAGACCTCAGGCCTTAATGAAAGATCCTGCATGCCTCAACAAAGATCTCGTGTGCCACAACTAAGACCCGACACAGCCAAAAAAATAAGTGGGGAAAAAAAAAGTAATGGAAGAAATCACAGAGGAAAAGACTCTTATGCTTATCACATACATTTAAACTTCTATTAGTAAAATAAGTACTATAAAGAAGGTAAACAAAATTAAAGGCAAATGACAAAATGGAGAAATACTTGAAAAGAATATGACAAAGGATTTGAGTTTCAAAATTGTATCTTTTATCTCTCAAATTGGCAAAACGATCCTGGCAATCATCATATATAAAACAAGACTAATATTCACTGGTGCTAGGAACGTAACTTGGATCAATCATCAAGCAATAAAACAACATGCCTTAAAGGGCCTTTAAAAAATTCATTCCTGCCTTAACAAGTTCATGTTTATGAATCTAGCCTATGAAAATAATTACAGATCCATAAAAATATGTTTGGGTAAAGATGTCTTCAATAAGCTTAGTTTATAACAACCTAAATGCCTAACAAAAGAAAAGCATTTAAATAAATTCTAGTATATGCATTACAATGGAATATTATACACTTATTAAACACTCTGTTAGCAGAACATTACAGGCATAAGTAAATGGCCATAAAAAATGACAAGAGAAAAAGGCATCGGAATTATTTATGAAATATTATACCATTTTTTATATTTGCATAAGCACGGAAAGATATTAGAAAACATACACTACATGTTAAGCAGTAATTAATTCAGGGCTGTGGGATTATGGCTGATTTTGTTTTCCTCTTTATTCTTCTCTGTAGTCTCTATATTTTCTAAAATAATTACATATTCTAAATATGAAAGACGACCAACGTTACTTTTAAAAAAGCAAAAAAGTTGTTGCTTCTCACCAGATCAATGGGAGAAACATAAACCAGCTATTGGAATACCTAAAAAGACTTGAGCAAAAGTAGTAACAGCCCTACTCATCTGTTTCTACTCAGTATTTCTCTGCTCTTCCCTCTTCAATATCTATGAAATAGCTACCAGCTCTAAAAGGTTGATGACCCCCCAGAACAAACACATTCCAGCCCCCCACAATGGAACATTTCAGAATTCTACGGGGATATTTAAGAATGCTTCCAGAAGTTGAGGCAAAAGTAGTACTAATTTGAACCCTGGTATGACTATGTTACTGCCTAAGTATACAGCAATCTAAGTTGATATTATTCTGTTGAGCAGATAACTCCATCAACAGCTTAATAAAAAGCAATAATGATTTACAATAGCCAGGACATGGAAGCAACCTAAGTGCTCATCGACAGAGGAATGGATAAAGAAGATGTGGCACATATATACAATGGAATATTACTCAGCCATAAAAAGAAACGAAATTGAGTTATTTGTAGTGAGGTAGATGGACCTAGAGTCTGTCATGCAGAGTGAAGTAAGTCAGAAAGAGAAAAACAAATACCGTATGCTAACATATGTATATGCAATCTAAAAAAAAAAAGAGTGATTCTGAAGAACCTAGGGGCAGGACAGGAATAAAGACGCAGATGTAGAGAATGGACTTGAGGACACAGAGGGGGAAGGATAAGCTGGGACAAAGTGAGAGAGTGGCATGGATACATATACACTAACAAATGTAAAACAGATACCTAGTGGTACCTAGCAGCCGCACAGCACAGGGAGATCAGCTCAATGCTTTATGACCACCTAGAGGGGTGGGATAGGGAAGGTGGGAGGAGATATAGGGATATATGTATACATACAGCTGATTCACTTTGTTATACAGCAGAAACTAACACAACATTGTAAAGCAATTATACTCCAATAAAGATGTTTAAAAAAAAAAGCAATTATGAAGGCAAACTGCTTGAAGTCACAAGCAGAGAAAACAAGTTTTCTTGTCTTCAATTTTTAAAAATCTCAAAACAATATTTCTGGAGGACAATCTGGCTATACATACAAAAATCCTTTAAAAAGCAAATATATTGAGCTCCATGAGCTGTTTGTATATTTTGGAGATTAATCCTTTGTCTGTTGTTTCATTTGCAAATATTTTCTCCCATTCTGAGGGTTGTCTTTTTGTCTTGTTTATGGTTTCCTTTGCTGTGCAAAAGCTAACGGAAAACAGTATGGAGCTTCTTAAAAAACTAAAAATAGAACTACCATATGACCCAGCAATCCCACTACTGGGCATATACCCTAAGAAAACCATAATTCAGAAAGAGACACGTACAACAATGTTCACTGCAACACTATTTACAATAGCCAGGACATGGGACCAACCTAAATGTCCATCGACAGATGAATGGATAAAGAAGATGTGGCACATCTTCAATACAATATTTTATGGCTGAATGTTACTCAGCCATAAAAAGAAACGAAATTGAGTTATTCATAGTGAAGTGGATGGACCTAGAGTCTGTCATACAGAGTGAAGTAAGTCAGAAAGAGAAAAACAAACACTGTATGATAACGCATATATATATGGAATCTAAAAAAAAAAAAAAAGGTACTGATGAACCTAGTTGCAGGGCAGGAATAAAGAGGTAGACATAGAGAATGGACTTGAGAACATGCGGTGGGAGGGAGAAGCTGGGGCGAAGTGAGAGTAGCATCGACATATATATACTACGGAATGTAAAATAGTTGGCTGGTGGGAAGCAGCAGCGTAGAACAGGGAGATCAGCTCGGTGCTTTGCGATGACCTAGAGGGGTGGGATGGGAGGAGGGAGGGGATATGGGGACATGTGCATGCATATGGATGATTCACTTTGTTGTGCAACAGAAACTAACACAGTGTTGTAAAGCAATTATACTCCAATAAAGATCTACTTTAAAAAAAAGCAAATATACTTTGACCCAGCTACTCCAAGTCTAGAAGTTTATGCTAAGAAAATAATTTGACAACTGTTTAAAGTACACATGCAAAGATGTTTATCACAGCATTTACAATTGGAAAAAAATGGGATAATGGGTTTAAGTTAAATAAAATGTCACTTCCTCCAATGTGAATGTTTGTGTCCCCTCAAAATTCATATATTGAAACCTAATTCCCAATGTGATGGTGTTTGGAGGGGAGGCCTTTGGAGGTGGAACCCTCATGAGGGGGATTAGCGTTCTCTATAGAAGAGGCCCCAAAGAGATCCCTCACTCCCTCCTCCACATGAAGTTACAGTAAGAAGACAACCAAAAAGTGGGTCCTCGCCAGACACCAAATCTATGGTTGCTTTGATCTTGGATTTCCCAACCTCCAGAACTATAAGAAATAAACGTTTGTTACAAGCCACTCAATCTATGTTATTCTGTTATAGCAGCCCGAAATAAACTAAGACACATCCATACGATGAAATGACACCATTAAGAATTAGATATACATGTATACTCATTGACATAGAAAGATGTTTGTGATATCTATTTAAAGCAAACAACAAGACTACAGAACAAAATAACATGTATATTGTTATTTATTAGTCAGCTTTGGTTGCCATAACAAAATACCAAAGACTGAGTGGCTTCAACAACAGAAATTTATTTGCTCACTGTTCTGGAGGCTGAAGTTCAAAGTTAGGGTGGCCTAACTTTGAACTTCATCCTGGATTGGGACCCTCATCCTAGATTGCAGAGAGCTGCCTTCTTGCTGTGTGCTCATATGGCAGAGAAATAGAGATTTCTTACTCTTCTTAGAAGGCCACAGTCCTATTGGATTAGGGCCCCACCCTTATGACCTCATTTAACTTAATTACTTTCTAAAGACCCTACCTCCAGATGCAGTCATACTGTGGATTTGGGCTTCAACATATGAACTGGGGGTGGAGGGAAACAACAAAATTTAGTCCACAGACACCCATTATATATGTAACTTTTATGAACAACAGTATACCTGGATGAAGTTCTTGAAGGTTTTTGCCTCAAAATATTTGTATCAGTGGTTACCTCTGTGTAGCAAACACAGCACACTTAGTTTCTACAATGAATGTTAAATTTCCTGCTTATGATTTAATAAATATTAAAAAGACGGTAAATTTTTAAAAAGCACCAGGGAAAGGTACAATACTCGCTCCTGCTAGCTCATGCTGGCTGCACTCACAAAAAGCAGCATCAATAGAGCAACTCAATCTCAGGACACAGGAAATGGATCTAGGAATCAGAGCAGACTGTTCCTTGAAAACATCAGCCCAATTTACTGCTGTGATCAAAATAGGCAACGAAATCCACTGGGCATCATTAGGAAGGATATTAAAAATAAAATGGAAAACACAGCCTACCGAAAGCCACGGCCCTGTGACTGGACCTAGAACCAAAGGAGTGTTCCAGAAGGTGGCCAAGCAGGTTTCCGCTTTCTTACAATTCAAGACACTTGTAACAGTGCAAGAAACAGTTATGAGAGAACATCTGAAAAAATAAAGATCTAGCCTTTACTTTCCCCACTGCCTCAAGCTGACAGGTATTATACCACTTTTCACTTAGCCCGTCATCGATTATACCGTTATCTCCCCTTACCCTCCCGCAACCCATCTATCCCTGTAGCTGCACAGACACGTACAAGCAGGACCGCAGGCTCTTATGGCCATATCGCCTTCAACTCTGTTCTCTTTGCACAGTGCACATACGACAAACCAAAGGATTTTCAAAGCCAATAGGTGTTTTACGTTAGGAAGGACTGTTTAGCCTGGGGAGACTAAAGTAGTCTGATAAAATCCTACACAGCAGTAAAGGCTGAGAACATGCTGACGACGTGTAGCACATCTTGAAATAGGAAAACCATGAAAAACTTCAAAGCTTTAAGGAGGTAAGAAAAAAAGATTAACTATCAATTTACCATGCGTAAAATTATCAATATATTATCCCAACATGTCACAAAAGAAATTGAGGACAAGAAAGTTTGTCTTCTCTCCTTGTGACTTGCAGCAACGTGCTCTCTATGAAGCTACTGACAAAATCCCAGCGGCCATCAAGGTTATAACTAAGTGACTTCTTTCACGTCAGTTACAACTGGCAAAAAGAGAACATGGTACAGCATAATCCCACAGGTCCTCAATTCCTCCACAGAAACATTAAGAGAAGAAGATTCTATTACTGGCTATGTGTAAAACAGGGCAAGTCCTAGTCAATAGGGCTGGGTGCATCACAAACCTTCACAGACAAGGAAAAATGCGATTTACAAGTGTTTTGTCTCAGCTCAAGCTGCCCCTCCTCATGGAAGGTGCCTGGGCGAAGCTGAGCCCTCACGTCCTTGACCGTGCCCTGTGCGTCCTGTGTCAGCTTCCCCCGGTGGGGACCTGAGCTTCCTCATCATTCCTGTACATCCAGCACCCGGCACAAAGAAGCACTCAAGGGTGTTTCTTGAATAACCTGGACATTCCATTAATTAGAAAAGAAAGACTTTAGAAAACTCTATACTCAAGAATACAATCTACCCCAACTCAATCCTGTCCCTCCATTGTGGCAGAATTACTAATCAAAATTTAAGTGTGGCACACTGGACATTCAGTCAGTCCATGACTTCCAGATAAGCCCTTTTCCCAGTGTACCACCCGCCACGGGGCTAATTCATCCTTTTAGACATAAAAAGAACCTTCCTGTGCAAGATTGCACAGCTGCAGCCTTACTATAAAGCTAACGTCTGCACTCAAGACATCTGATTTTTAATGAGCTATAGTTTAACTTTTAAAGAAGTCACCCAGGTGATTTTTAGTAATGGATGAAGATGTAACATGTAGCGTAAGCACTACACGTGCTGTAAGTGAATATCATATAAAACTGTCTTAACTCTGATGTAGCCATTGGCACAGCAAAGCACACAACTTGTGTGAAAACAAAACGTAAAAAAAAAAAAGCAAGCTTAATAAAATTAGATTTTTACGGAATTAAATTAACATTAAAAAAAGACGTGATTTTGCTTCAGAGCCACCTTGAAGGTTTGTTCTTCACTACTGTTCTCTATTCACTTATTAATTCATACTCTGCTTTGTTTCAAAAGGATTTAAAGTGATTTACATAAAAACATACAGAAGAGGATTAAAAGTATTTTAATAAGCAGATGAGAAGAAGCAGACAGCGATAAAATAGTCATACAGGAAAGTAAGAAGCAAAGTTTAAGGGAAATATAAAACAAATCATTTTGAAAGAGCCTATGTATGTTAGAATCGGATCATATTGTGAAACTGTTAAAAGATAAGCTTTCTTTTATTTATTTATTTATTTATTTTTTGCGGTACGCGGGCCTCTCATTGCTGTGGCCTCTCCCGTTGCAGAGCACAGGCTCCGGACGCTAAGGCTCAGCGGCCATGGCTCACGGGCGCAGCCGCTCCACGGCATGTGGGATCTTCCCGGACTGGGGCACGAACCCGTGTCCCCTGCATCGGCAGGCAGACTCTCAACCACTGCACCACCAGGGAAGCCCAGATAAGCTTTCTTTTAACAGTCAACTGAAGAGGTGGCTGAGGTCAGTTACATGAATCATAATGTACATAAAATAAAAATGAAGTAGTTCCTCAGGAAAAGCAAAACCATTCAGAGCATGAAGACAAGAAATTTCTTCCAGGGCTCCTCATAAAAGGAACGCTAAAAAATATAAGTAATTATAATTGCTAACAATTAGCACTAACTTACATGCAAAACACTGTTCTAAGAACTTTAGACATATTCACTCATCTAATAACCCTATGAGGTAATAAGCACTGTTATTATCTGCATTTAATGGATAAGGAAACAGGAACAGAGAGGTTAAGTAAACTGCCCAAAGTCACACAGCTAGCAAGTTGTGGATTTGGGACTCAAACCCTGAAGGCTAGCCCCAGAGTCGCCACTCTTAACCACTACACTATAGTGCCCTCAACATCCTCATAGTAGACATCACTTTTCTAAGGATGTTTCTTATGATGTCCTTCAGTGTGGGCAAGAGAAAAACGCAAAGCTTAGTTCAGGAGCAGCAATTCCTCTGAGGCCAAAATGAGCCAGTCCACCCCTGTGGGTTTCTAACAGATAGGCAGATATCTCCGGTATTTTAGAGTCTCCAGAAGAATGGTAGCTACATGAACATTACTTTTCCTCCACAAGGTTTTTTATGCATTGAGTGACCGGGGTGGGGGTTATACCCTGAGGAGCAGTGAAGTGCAGCGCTGACCTGCTGACAGTTAAGGTCGAGCCACAGGCTGGCGTCACCACCTGAGCTGGAGGAAGGACAGACATCCTCCCCACCAAGGCTGAGGCGGCTGACAAGGACCCACATCTGCCTGATGAGAAGGTCAACCTACTTTGCATGGAGCAGGCCCAAGGGAGGGCCGATGGGCAGGGCTCCCTTAATAAAGGGTTTGGCTGGATCAAACCAAAGGATGAGAAGGTCCTCAAATGCCCACGCCACGGAACAGGTCTCAACAGAGCTAGTGTGGACAATATCCAAAGATAGTATTATCAAATCAATTGTCACTCAAGGATCATAGCAAACCCATGGAATGGCCAGCCTTGGACCACATAACTTCTTAGGGTAGCTCCAAGAAAGACTGGTTTTAGAAGATAACCTATCTTCTCAACAGCTTCTCCAAGTTCAAGTTCAGGACCATAAAGCTATTTCATCAGAGTTCACTTATTAGCCAAGCACTTACTAGGAATCAGGCATTGTTCAGGCTGTTGAGGGCAGAGCGGTAAGTAAAACAGACAAAAATCCCTGCCATCATAAATCTTATTCCTGTGTTAAGTACCGTAAGTAACAGCACTAATTACTATTACTACACTTATGCTATTATTCTTGCCTAACTGTACGTCAGCTGAGATCAATATTATGAAGAAACTATAGCGGGGACCCAGAGAAGGGTGCGCTGGGGGTGCAGCAGGATTACACCGGTGGTCAAGGAAGCCTTGCTGCCATGGGGAGATCTAAGCAAAGCCCTGCAGGAGGCTGGGGGTGGACCAGGTAAACGTCTGGGTAGAGATCCCAGGAGAAGAGGCCAGTGAGAGAGGAATGAGGAGAATGAGGAGGAAACAGGGTGACAAGGAGGAAACAGGGTCTGGTGGGCAGGCTGGGGATGGACCTGGAAGCCCCCATAAGGATTCTGGATCTGACTGAGCAGAAGAAGGATGGTCTGACTTTCCTCTCCAAAGGACCACTGTCTGCCACGTAGAGAAGGCATAGGGCCAAGGAGAGGGGCAGGGAGACCAGTTTGGAGTGAGAGGGTGCATCTTTCCACCCACAGCACCTCGGCCACATGCACACACGGTCCTGTCGTGCTCCAGGGTCTGCTGGTGTGGGTGAGGGTGGTGGCAGAGAGCATCTGACCAAAGGCACAGGACCTGTGCTTCAGAATCCAGTCCCAGAGTACCAACAAAGGCCCTGGCAGGTTAGAATTCCTTCACACAATAAAAGAAAAAGAAAAACATGCAGAGTCTCCCAAAGGCAGGTTAACCAAACAAAAGTCAGTGTGGCCTGAGGGAGCAGAAGCTGGTGGCATGGGAGAGGCGCTGGCATCACGGGCCAAGCAGTCCTACGGCTGTCAGGGTTATGGATTACACTCCTGGGACAGACACTGTAATGAGCCAGTCCTTCTAATCTCTGAAACCAGCTATTCTCAAAAGCATATCCCCAAATACTTTAGGGTTTAAAATATTTAGTAGTTAAAACAGTACCACTTAAATTCCATACCCACGCATAACACTCACTGCCTTCCAAAATGCATCTGATGCTCATGTGATACTCTCCTTTTCTTTCCTCCCAAGGATTTTGAGAGCTAACATCACATAAGCCTCTCCACAAAACACATCCCCTTTAGGGGCTTCTGCAAGGCTGGGGCGACCTGGTACGATCCGGAGGTGCATATGGCATGCCAGCCTCTCAGTCTCAGATGGCAGCCTAACGACCAGGAACGGTTTTGGGGTTTCCGCACACCCTGCCTTCGCCATACCGAGATCCTGCTGGCCAGCCCCACACACAGAAACTCCCACGTGTATTATTCCCCACTCGTTTTGACACAAACTGTGAGAAGAACAAGGAAAAATGGCAAGGCATCCTGAGGGAGGAGGAGACCAATATGCAGCTTTCTCATGAGCCTGGTATTTGTGAGAAGGCCATGGAGAGGCACACCCATCTGTGACTTGACACCTCCTTGTGCATTGGGAAAGGAGGAAAGAACACAGAGGCGTCAGCTAAGCTTCCTTTTACTCTCAAGAGCCTTCACCCACAAAATTATAAATAGCTGGATTTAAAATAATAAAACTGCAAATATTTTTCTCACACCCGTTACATTACAATTTTCTTTCATGTTTCCTTTACATTTCTCCCCGACTCAAAGGACTAACCACAAGCCATTAGTAAGGAAAATCTAGCCAGGTAAAAGGCTAAGATGTAAGGGGACTGAGTAGTTCACCATCATAGGGAGAGGGTTCACTCTATTAGACCTTAAATACAGGCTTTGCCCAGTATTATTTCTAGAACTATACTAAGAACATGTAAGCTCACAGAGCTAACTTAGAAAACTGGTCTGTAACCAAATATCTTACTCCAGCTGCTCTCTCTGTATGTATTTCAGGTTTGATTAACACATGACATTCTCACACATACAAACAGGCGCTTCATAATTTAATTTTAAGGCCACTAATTACCCATTCATACACACAAGCTACATATATATAAGCACACTGAGATAAATATATTTGCTTTACAGGTAAAGACTAGTTTATCCTAACACCAGCAAACTACTTGTTAATTAAGAGACAGCATTTACCAGACAGGAGGAGATCAATAGTTCTGAATCTTCTTTTGTCCAATTGTATGCTGTGTATTCAAGGGCATTATTCTCTCCTTGCTGTTTGCACATATAAGCACAGTTTCTTTCAAAAACGGTGCGGATGCCTTTAAACAGAATCACACTAGTAGTGCAACCCATCCCCAAGGTGTGGATGTTCAGGTCTCTAGCAATCTCTACTCCATTTCCACATCATCTTCCTTGGCTCTTCAGAGCAGGCTCCCACTGCACCATCTTCGTGACAGGCAGTTGCCGACACCAGAACAGAAGGGAAGCTCCGAGCTGTTGTACTAGATTCCGCTTCTGCCCAGCAGCCTGACAAAAAAATCCAAGCTCCAAGTGTAAAACAGGAGGGGTGGTGCAAAAACAAGATGACACACCTTCAGATGCACCAAAACCTTTAAAGTATTGTTTTTCCAATAGATTGCTTCTCTGTTAGTACCACAAACAAATAAGCAGGAGATTTACATGTGGTTACTGGAAAACTGCCGGCTCCTGGGATTTGCTTGGGATTGTTCTGAATCTCAGAACCTGCCCAAAATGAGAAAGACGGTGCCAGACAGCCACCCTGCTGCAGACGCTGCTGGAAGGCACAAAGAATGTTCATCTGCTGCAAGAAACCTCTCTCCCAGAATGCTTAGCCTAGCATCTATATTAGCAAACATCTCTTTCCTTGACCTAAATATGCTGTTTGTTTAATCCTGCATCCGCGAGGAACAGGGAAGCAAAAGAAAAAAAAAGTCCGAAAACGAGAGGAATCACTAAGATGACTGCTGCTATGGAAACATGTGTAAGCCCACTTCAAACAACCTTTTGCGTGTGTGGGTAACAGCTTGCTGACAGCAAACCACAAGGGAACATGAAATTGCTGTGTCAATCTTGACTTCTGCCCATTTCCACTCTCTGCTAGAGCGGGGGCTAGCAAGTTTGCACTGCTTGGAAGAATTCTCCTATGCCTGGTACCGAAAGATGCAAATGAGAAGATGGATACAGGATTACCTGGCACCTTCTGAAGCAGCTCCCTGGTATGCAATGGTAAATGCACACTGAAGTCCCACAGGGAACAAGGTTATTATTTTTGGTGCATAAGTAATCCAGGTCCTTCCACTGCAGACTGAACTCAGTAACACTACACTACCTTGTATATATCTTTGGGGATGGCTGATAGGAAAGCTCGTCATTGATATAATACCAAGTTGACTCTTGCCACTTTCCTTCTAGAAAATGAAAAGCGAATTATGTAAAAAGACCACGATGAACACACAGGGGAAACCCCTCCCACCTACAACATGCACCTAGAAAAGAGTTACTGCTCTTTTAAAAATCTGTTCTGATATTCTTCCTTACTTCACAAGGCAACAGATGGTTTATTTTCTATCTACAGATTTCAAAGTTAGAGTGAATTATAATAATTGAGTACCTGAAGGTTGGTAACAGAAACCTGTGTGATGTAGTGAAAGCAAATCTTTAGAGAATACCATGCAGTCACCTAATTCTAAAATTTCTGCTTTCTATGGTTAGTTTACCTATTAGGCCCAATAGATAAGCAAAAGTCTAGGCTTCGTCTATCTCCTGAATTTTTATGCAGTGTATCAAACAGCTATAGAGATCAAAGGAGTAGAGATACCAGCCACATGCAAAAAGCAAGCAAACAAAACCAGAATAACTATATGTGGTCAAAAGCAATCAGCTTCAGAATGGTAATTCTGTTAAAAAAAGAGCTACAGGGGCTTCCTTGGTGGTGCAGTGGTTGGGGGTCCGCCTGCTGATGCAGGGGACGTGGGTTCGTGCCCCGGTCCGGGAGGATCCCACATGCTGCGGAGCGGCTGGGCCCGTGAGCCATGGCCGCTGAGCCTGTGCTCCGCAACGGGAGAGGCCACAGCAGTGAGAGGCCCGCGTACCGCAAAAAAAAAAAAAAAAAAAGAGCTACAGTATTCAAGATTACACCCAAGCCCTGATATCATAAGATCTAAGTCTTCATGTGATATCCCAGTGCTGGCAGATAAATAACATGGAAACTTATCTACACAGAAATTGAATCCTATAGACTATAAAAGACTAAACACCTGGGTTTAAAATTGTCTGTCTTGAGATTTCAGAAGACTCACCAACTAACCTAACTTCTGTACTATAAGGGGAACAATTTAAAAAGTAATAGTTGGGCTTTCCTGGTGGCGCAGTGGTTGAGAGTTCGCCTGCCGATGCAGGGGACACGGGTTCGTGCCCAGGTCCGGGAAGATCCCACATGCCGCGGAGTGGCTGGGCCCGTGAGCCACGGCCGCTGAGCCTGCGCGTCCGGAGCCTGTGCCCCACAAAGGGAGAGGCCACAACAGTGAGAGGCCCGCGTACCACACACACACAAAAAAGTAATAGTTAATTCAATATAAAGGTGATACCTAGAAATTTAAACTTAATTTACTATTATTACTTATTTTAGACAACCTGGGTATAGAAGCCAGCAAATACTGCTCAATATATAAAAGATTATGTTTGAACTTTACAAAGGATCATAAATGATAACCAAGCAAATTTGAAGCTGCTGGTATATTCTATTTGATTTACTAAAAAAAAAAAAAAAAAAAAAAAAACACCCTAAGTTAATACTTAAAACAATGGAAGAGAATAAAACAATTTCCTAACAGTCATTCAGAGGAAAAAGAAATGTTTCCTTAAGCATTTAAGCAACTTGTATCAATTTTAAATATTAATCATTTTCCAACCAACAAAATGAGTGGGCAAGAAAAACAGAAAACGTTTAGAGCAAGGGATTCAACAAGGCCAAAAAGTGAGTTTCATGCTAACAGAAGCATGACAAAAATGAATCATTCAAAATGTGTGTCTGGTTTCACTGATTCTTCTGCATCATAACGATCTTGGATTAGTCTAAAATGATAATTACCATGAATTCCATCAGAGGACATGAATAGATGGATGGTATCTATTGGCAACCATTTCAGCTACCTACAGAGTACATATTTCAATTTGGAGATCACGTTTACTCTCACATCTTGAAATGCCACCTCTAATTTATACAACATCCAAGACTGGATGTCTGCCCTTGACTCCCTTTGAGATCCAAGCACATGTCTTCCTCTCCTGCTAATAATGATACCTGGCTCTCCCATCATCACCTCACCCTCAGATGTTCCAAGTCAGTCATCTTTTACTATAACTACCATAGTACGACCACACAGTGGAATATTACTCGGCCAAAAAAAGGAATGAAGTCCAAGTGCATGGTACGATGTGTACGAAGCTGGAAAATGTCACGCAGAGTGAAAGAAGACAGTTACAAAAGACCTCATATTATACGATTCTAGTTAAGTAAAACGTCCAGAATCAGGCGAATCCATAGAGATAGAGAGTAGCTTTGTGGCTACCAGGGAACGCAGGAGGACTGCTAGTGGGTATGGAATTTCTTTTAGGGGTAATGAAAATGTTCAGAAATTAGTGTTTCTAGCATACATGCTATCTATACACAATATATAGTCTGTGAATATACTAAAAACCACTGGATTGAACACTTTTTCTTTTTTTATTGAAGTACAGTTTATGTACAATGTTATAAGCTACACGTGTACCACATAGTGATTCACAATTTTTAAAGGTTATATTCCACTAATAGCTGCTAAAAAATACTGGCTATATTCCCTGTGCCGGATAAAGAATACTTTGAAAAGGTGAATTTTGTTGTATGTGGATACAACAAAGAGCCCGAATCCACTTCTGATGTTTTACTGCTAACAGCTCTTAAGTCTCACCTCTCCTTCTTCCCCTGTGGGCAAAGGACAAGGAGTGCCAGGCTGGCTCCCTCCCTTAGTGCCAGCGGGAAATTCAAACCACTCTCAGGGACCCTCACCCCCGCCCCGCCCCCCAACCACCAAAAAAACCCCCAAGCCAGTCTCCTTTCCCTGCTCAGTCAAGCCACGCCACTTTAGGACGTGCTTGGGTACAGCCCTGCTCCCCTCAGAGCGTTTCATTATGTGAGTAATAAGCCTTTCACACCCTCCTGGGTGGTGTGTGTGTGTGTGTGTGTGTGTGTGGTGTCATTAGTCTCAACATCCAAAGCAAATTTGGGGGGAGGGGGGCAGGTGTCAATCCTGTTTCTGTGGAGTGGCTCCAATGGTAAATTATATCTCAATAAAACCATTATTTAAAATAGGAGAGGCGAAGAGGATAGTATCTATTCTACCTACCACATAAGGTTCTCAAGTTCAAATAAAACCATAGGAGAGAACTCAACCGAGACATTGCTATAGACACGGAAATAGCTGTTGTTTTATACTTCACAAGGGATTTACTGTGCACCTAGAAACAGCCACCTTGCAACGTCTGAATGTTGCGCTGGCCCCACTTGTCAGGAATACACTAACCAAATAACATGGGATGTGCCTGCGGCTGCCCTCGGGTGCGCATTTTAGGTCTGGGAAAGGGGCGCCACGCTGCACAAAACACCAGAAAGCCTGTATGAACAGTAAGTCCAGGGAGATTAGCTGGCCACATCGGGGGTCACAACACACCTCAGCCATCCGGCCACAGAGACCACAGCAAACAGGTCTCAAGCTTTGAGCACACACCCCCGGCCCCGCCCCAAGCATATCCATCTGGAGCTGCTGCTCCCATTTGCAGTTCTCTCCTTGCCAAGTGTCTTTCTGTTTTAAATATCTTCTAATAGTCAGATTTGTTTGACTGGTAGATTTACTTAATACTTTCTCAGAAAAATGTGGATAAAGAATCTGAAGTGACCCCTAAAAATATCTTGAACTACAAACTGGAATGACTGTTGTATCTCAGATATAATAAGCCTTCCACCCGGGTCAGACCTTGGGTTCTACCTTAGGAGGCCAGGAAGAGAGTGGAATTCTGTCCATTCTGAAGTGCTGAAATGAAGACCTCATGTAATGATACACAACACATGATATAGTCACACTTCATAAAACCTAAATAAATAAATGGAGTATGGGTAGAATTCAATCTAACAGGTCATTTATTCTATTTAAGTGCCCTTATGATGGCCAGTCCAGACAAAGAGCTTATTTTCATCCCTAACAGTCCATATTTCATATGTTAATGCAGTGAATTCTGCTGAACAAGTTATATAACTTGATCTATCAACACCCTATTTTTTATTCAATCAGTATAATCAATCATAAGTCGAGTGTCTAGCACAGGGCCTAGTATATACCACATGCCCAATAAATGTAGTTCTCCCTTCTCCCTTTTACCCCAAATTAAATTTTTTTCTTCCCTGATATTAAGAGTAAAGAGTGAGATAGTTCTTCCAAAAATACAAGCATCCCTTACATAAAATTCATGCATATGAGAATGTGAGATCTAATAAATTCAAACTACAAATTACTTGTAGTGGTAAAAATTAATTAAAAGAGAGAAATGTGGGTGCTGGAACAGGAAAAGGGAGTTAAGAAGGAGTTGGTGAAGGAGTGGAGGCTGCAGTCAAGATCATTAAAAAGGTTTTCTTAATAAGGGAAATTATGGAAGTGTTATTAAATAAAAATCTTTTTAAAAAATAAGGAAAAGGAAAACTTTCCCACCACGGTGTATTTCAGGAACATAAACCTTAAAATTTGATTGGAGGAGAGTGGGTAGACTTACCATGTATCCAAAAACTTTTATCCATCGTTTATCTTTCCCCCCTCAAAACACTGAAATGCCAGGACTGTTACCTCTAGGTGAGCAGAGATGAAGGTGGGTGTAGGGACAGTGGTGCAGAGGAGGGTGTCAGACCCCTGAGAGAGCCCCGGTCTGCATTCCTGTCCGTACCACTGTGGTGAAACAATTAATTTTTCTAAAAAAAAAAATGTATCTCTAAAGTCATGACCACATAAAATACTGGAGTCAGGTCTGCTGCTAACAGTGGTACTTAATCATTCTCAGAAGCAGAGAACGCAAAGTTACACAGGTGTCTCTGTGTTGGTGCTGGAGCATCAACGAGGCAGCCAGTCCCTGTGGGATGCTCTGAATACCTGCATGCTCATTGGGTGACCAGGTAAAATGGAGTGGAAGCAACCAACTCAGGCTCCATGGAACTGAGGGTGGTGGTCTTCCAGAGATGACCAGTCTCCCAAAAAAGGGGCAAAGAGTCCTCCTTTTTTTGACAGGAGACCAAGTTAAACAACTTTTCAAATAAAACAGATCTCCAAAAGGAAGAAAAGTTTGCACTAAGAAAACCAACTTACTTGCTGGTAGGAATGCGAAATGGTGAACCACTTTGAAATAGGGTATGGCAATTCCTCACAAAATTAAATAGAGAATTACCTTATGATCCAGCAATTCCACTTCTGGGTCAATCCCCAAAAGAACTGACAGCCTAATTTTAAAGAGATATTTATATACATCCATGATCATAACAGCACAATAGCCAAGAGGTGGAAGCAACCTAAGTGCCCATCAAAAGATGAATGGATAAACAAAATGTGGTACATACATGCAATGAAATATTATTCAGTCTTAAAAAGGAAGGAATTCTGACACATGCTACAACATGGATGAACTTTGAGGACATTATGCTAGGTGAAATATATAAGCCAGTCACAAAAAGACAAATAGTATATGAGTCCACTAATACGAGGTACCTAGAATAGACAAATTCATAGAAACACAAAGCAGAATGGTGGTTTCTAGTAGCTGAGGGGAAGAGGAAATGCGGAGTTGTTATTTAATGGATACAGGGTTTGTCTGTAATGATGAACAGTTCTAAAGATGGGTGGTTACACAACAATGTGAATGTACTTAATGCCACCACACGATACTTAAAAAGTTAAAACGGTAAATTTTATGTAATGTATATGGCATGTTATATATACATTAAAAAAAAAGAAAAGCAACTTACTAGGCACTGCTCTCCTATGACTTCCAGGAACAACTGATGTGAAATAACAGAAAACCAGGAGGATAACTAGTCTTTTCTCCCCTTCTCTCCTCCTGCCCCTCACGGAGGGCAGACAGGCCCAAGGAATAGGTTTCATATGCTTATTTTTCTCCTATTTCAAATAGTTTATATTAGATTAGTTTATATACTATAGTTTATATAACTAATAACTACGATATTTCCTCATTAACACTTGGTAATGAACTTCTGAGAAAAACCCTTTGAACTACATACCATCACACAAAAAAAAGACAGCTTGAGATTTAAATTTCTGATTCATAGATGACTTCTACTTCTTCATTTCGAGCTACAAAATGAACGAACCAACAGTATTTATATAGGTGATTTATCCCTCAGCTCAGGAAGCTGCAGGCAAAGTCAGAACTTCAGTCACTGTTATGGGAGGTCATGGAGCAAAACCATGGTTTCTGAGGGAACTCAGTTTTTTGAAGAGAAATCAATAAACCCATAAATGCCAATCATATGTCAAATATGAGAAGCTGCCAAAAGAGCTATCTGCAAAGCTTTATTCCTCACTGAACACACTGGTAGGGGAGGGGCTCAGTGGAGGGGGGCTGATGGCCCAGAAAAGCACAATGAATACAGCAAGCGCAGAGGTCCAACTGTAAATGAGACACTAAGCAAAAAACAAGGAAGGAGAGCAAACTCACAATGGCAAAGTGAGACTAGAACTCACAGTGACCTCCTCTCGGCCTCCCCCAGCCTCTTCCAAGGAAATTCTATTTTAGGCAGACATCTGAAGAAATCACTTAGTGGCAAGGTATACTGAGTTTAAACAACATAAAACGTACGCAGCATAATTCGTGTACAAATGCACTCATGAAAACAGTTCATGTGCTTCAAATACGGAGTTACAGCTACTGGAAAGTTGTTCTTACATGTGAAGAGAGAAAATTCAGATTCCACACATTTCAAGGACTTGTATCTTATGTTTTAGCAGCTGAATATTTAAAATTTTTTTACTGTCATTGTGTCAGTACAGAAATATTTGTCTCAACACGAATGAGGGAAGGAAATAAATAAAATGGAAAACATAAACATAAAATTTGAGTTTGCCATTTTAAAAACGATTGCAATTATACTTCAAAAAACAAATAAAAAAAGATCAGATTTGTGGTTACTAGAGGTAGGGGGAGGGGGAAGAGGAATTGGATGAAGATGGTCAAAAGGTACAAACGTTTTTAAAGAAAAAAATAAAATTAAAATAAAAAAATTAAAACTATGCAATATCATCAGACTTTCAATCAGATTAATCAAAAAGCAAATAATAAGAAATAAAGATACCACAGTGGTTACTTCTCCAAAATATAGGTGGGAAATGGAATTTTTCAAAATATTCCTATGGTTTTGAAAAAGCAGAATGAAAAGATATAAAATATGTCCTCCTTTATCTAGGCCAGTGGGTCAGAAAGAACTAGATATATCATATATCCCCACTTATGAAAGCTTATAAAACTCCATTTTCTACCTGATTCCTTAAAAAGTTTTAATTTGTTTTTACAAAGACATAAAATTCAGGGCCTTCGTAAGATTCTCTTCTATACACAGCCTTATGGGTGGGATATGGCTTAACTATAACTGGTTTTAAAAGAACTTTACTTTGACTAAGCATTCTCTGACGTGTAAGTGGACTTAACTATGTCAGGGAAGTGTGAAACTTTTCTGGGAAACCAGTCTCCACATAACAATTGGACAGATTACAGATATTGCCATCCCTCCATGCCAACTAAAAACAGACAAAACCCATAGAAGATACACATTTGGCCAACAAGCAAATGATAAGTCATCGGTGAAATGCAAATCAAAACCACGAGACAGCACTTCATACCCACTAGGATGGCTAAAATAAAAGAGACAAATAATAACAACTGTTGGAGAAACTGGATCACTCATACACTTTTGGTGGGAGTGTAAAATAGGGCAGCTGCTTTGGAAAACAGTTGCGCAGTTCCTCAAACGGTTAAACATAGAGCTACCATATGACCCAGCAATTCCACTCCTAGCTATAGACCCAAGAGTAACTGAAAACACATGTCCACACAGAAGTTTATGTATGAATGTTCTTAATAGTATTACTCGTAATAGTCAAAAAGTGAAAACAACCCAAATGTCTATCAATTGATGAATGGATAAACAAAATGCAGTATACCCATACAATGGAATACTATTCATGCTACAACATGGATGAACCTTGAAAACATGATGCTAAATGAAAGAAGCTAGTCACAAAGGACAACATATTGTATGATTTTGTTGGTAAACAATGTCCAGAATATGTAGAGACAGTAGATTAGTGGTTGCCTATGGCTGGGGGGCTGGGTAGGGTGGGATTAGGGGGCAACAGCTAAGGGGTACAGGGTTTCATTGGGGGGTAATAAAATTTTTCTAAAATTGATTATAGTGATAAATACACAACTCTGAATATACTGAAAACGACTGGATTGTACACTTTAAAAGAGTAAATTGTATAATACATGAATAATGTCTTAAATTGTTAAAAAAAATAGATAGTACATATCAGGGACAGGAAAACACAGGCAGAACACTCTGACATAAATCGTAGCAATATTTTTTTGGATCCGTCTCCTAAAGTAAAGGAAATAAAAGCAAAATAAACAAATGGGACCTAATTAAACTTAAAAGCTTTTGCACAACAAAGGAAACCATGGACAAAATGAAAAGACAACCTACTTCATGGGAGAAAATATTTGCAAATGATATGATCAATCAGGGGTTAATATCCAACATATACAAACAGCTTATACAACTCAACCTCAAAAAACAAACAACCCAGGCTTCCCTGGTGGCGCAGTGGTTGAGAGTCCGCCTGCCGATGCAGGGGACACGGGTTCGTGCCCCGGTCCGGGAAGATCCCACATGCCGCGGAGCGGCTGGGCCCGTGAGCCATGGCCGCTGAGCCTGCGCGTCCGGAGCCTGTGCTCCGCAACGGCAGAGGCCACAACAGTGAGAGGCCCGCGTACCGCAAAAAAAAAAAAACAATTAAAAATGGGCAGAAGACCTGAAAAGATATTTCCCCAAAAAGGACATGCAGATGGCCAACACGCACATGAAAAGATGCTCAACACTGCTAATCATCAGGGAAATGCAAATCAAAACCACAATGAAGTATCACCTCACAACTGTCAGAATGGCTATCAATAAAAATAAAAAAAAAACTCACAAATAACAAATGTTGGTGAGGATGTGGAGAAAAGGGAACCCTCGTACGCTGTCTGTGGGAATGTAAATTGGTGCAGCCACTGTGGAAAACAGTGTGGAGGTTTCTCAAAAAACTAAAAATAGAACTACCATATGACCCAGCAATTCCACTCCTGGGTATATTACCAAAGAAAAACAAAACCACTAATTCAGAAAGATAAACACACCCTAATATTCACAGCAGCACTATTTACAATCACCAAGACATGGAAGCAACCCAAGTGTCCATCAACAGATGAATGGATAAAGAAGATGTGGCACATATATACAATGGAATACTACTTAGTCATAAAAAAGAATGGAATTTTGCCATTTGCAGCAATATGGATGAACTTGGCGGGCATTATGCTTAGTGAAATAAGTCAGAGAAAGACAGATACTATATGATATCACTTGTACATGGAATCTAAAAAATACAATTAGTGAGTATTACAAAAAAGAAGCAGACTCACAGATACAGAGAACAAACTAGTGGTTACCAGTAGGGAGAGGGAGAGGGACAACATAGGGGTGGAGGATTAAGAGGTACAAACTAGGGACTTCCCTGGCGGTCCAGTGGTTAAGACTCCACGTTTCCACTGAAGGGGGAGTGGGTTCGATCCCTGGTCGGGGAACTAAGATGCCACATGCCACACAGGGAGGCCAAAAAGGAAGGAAAAAAAAGAGGTACAAACTATTAGGTATAAAATAAGCTACAAGGATATATTGTACAAGGGGAATATGACAATTACAATTACATTTTAAATGTAAATTTTATGAACTTATAATTTATAGAAAAACGTTCTATAAATAGTGCAGGGCACATCTTTAATAGAGTGGGTTATGTGGACCTAATTCCTGCTACATGCCAGATGCTGAGCACAGAATTCAGTCGCACGGTCTCACAATCTTCTAAACAATTCTAAAAGTTAAGTTCATAGGTGAGCTCACTCGTGACTGCCATGCTTTGTCCTTGTTACAAGTAAACAAGATCTCCACAGAAACCCATCCTGGTGTGTAGGACCACTGAAGGACTACAACCAACACTGACATTGTGTGGACCGGGACTGATAAACCACGTGGGGTTGGATGTGAGAAACCCACAAGTTCAAATGTCTCCTTAGACTGGTAGCTTTCAAAGTACTGTCACCATTAATTATATTAATAAATGAATTTTAAATCACGATACAGTGTGTATAAGAATATCTCCCCAAGAATACGTACCCTTACAACATGCGTTACACTATATTATTTTCTAGCCTAGCCTCTCTAGTCCATGCTAGCTCATTGGAGGGAAGGAGGGAGGGAACTGGTCACAGCCTACTAAACTGGCTTCAGGACCACTATGGCTCATGGCCTGCAGCTTGAAACCACCACATGTACCACTTATGAAGTAGTGTCTGTCAGCACTTGGAATTCACCAGTGTCACCACATATCGCATTCCCTACAAGCAGCTGGCCCAAGAAGAGAATGCAAGGGCCTACTGAAGACAACAGTTGTAAAAACATTCCGAAAGGACGGCTTTCTGTCTCACAGGATATACTATATGTTTTGAAGCAGCTGTCTCTCCCCAAGTCAGAAGACACTAGCCCAGGAATCAAAGGGTAGAGGTGGGAGTGGCCACTCTCACTGTAACCCTAATAACACACTCCATCCCTGCTGGTACAGAAGGCCTGCTTTTAAAGGGAAGAATGCTTCCATTTAAGGGACACAACAGTGCACAATGAATTGAAAGGTGAGACCTGGCCATTTGGAGGCTCCTCAAGCTGCTGAACCAGAAGACAAATGAGGAGGATACTCTACCAGTTAGGGTAAGATGAAACTGGGCTGCCGCCTTCCAAAGGGTCAGCAAAGACCATGGCTGCAACCCAGGATGGATTCTTCAAGGCATCTCTTAGTATTTCTATCTCCAATAGTACAAGTTGATGAAAAATGACAGCAATCCAAAGAAAGTCAAGACAACTGAGAATTCAGATGTTCAGATAAAGAAGTCTAATCAATTGAGGTTCTGGCTGGGGGCAAAGGACATATGGAATTAGTAAGAGGACAATAAAGATGTAATTATGAACTACTCCCAAACAGCCAGTTAGAGAAATGAACACTGCAACACCTATGCATATTTCCTTCCTGCTTGGGTGTATGTGTATACCAATTTCATCTCTTCTCCTCCTTCTCCATTTTTTTTTTTTTTTTTGCGGTACACGGGCCTCTCACCGCTGTGGCCTCTCCCGTTGCGGAGCACAGGTTCCGGACGCGCAGGCTCAGCGGCCATGGCTCACGGGCCCAGCCGCTCCGCGGCATGTGGGATCTTCCCGGACCGGGGCACGAACCTGCATCGGCAGGCGGACTCTCAACCACTGCGCCACCAGGGAAGCCCTCTCCCTTCCTCTTGTATTACTTTATACAAGCATTGTTGTTGAAACTTTACAATTTAGACTTCGGGTAGCACATATTCACGAGGCTGCTACTGAATTTAAGGATTAATTAACAAAGCCCAGAAATGGATGATGTTACTCCTCCCTAAGATGGATACAGCGAGACTTTGTGACTCCTTGCTTGAGGAGCCAATGAGAACATCTTCATGTACTTGAAGGATATCTACGTTCTGTTAGGCTGAAACACGTATGGAAGTTCAAGTATGTGTAGAGGGTGGGTCTGCATGCTGAGTAGTCAAGGGGGTGGTCTGTGCCAGTTATTAAGCTACTGTCTCCCAGCTCCAGCCCCACCCTTCCATACTCAGCTCTGGGATGCTAGAGCTGGTCCTCTGAAAACCACACAGTTTTACTAGTTGGGTCCCAGTTAGGCTCGCCAGCAGGGGGCACCAGAGGGAGACTGCAAAGCCTGGGGAGGAGAAGGAGCTTGCTCCTTGGTGCCAGCTTCCTGCTGGCTTTGGTTCCCAGTGTCACCCAGCAACACTGCTTCACCCTGGCGGCAGCAGTTCCTTCCTGTGCAGCAGCTGAATCAGGTTTGCCATTTCTCCAGCACTTACAGAACCATCCTCACTATGCTCCCCCTCAGAAACACCATCACCAGCTGCCCAGCACCCACTCCTCAGAGGTCTGGGTTTCAGCTCTGGGAATCCCCCCACCCTTAGCATCTAAGATTTAATAACACAATCTCAACCCTTGGTCCCCCAAGCTCCAGGGCTGATGGCTGCTTCCTGCTGCCACTACCTCCATGATATGTTAATGTTCTCTTTTTAACTTTTCAATTACCTACTTAACAATTTTATACCTAACAGCAACTCTTTATATTTAATTCTATTAAAATAACTGGTGTGATTTCTGTTTCCTGGCTGTACCCTGACTGTTATGCTATACAGTCATTCCTTGTAATGTGCAGAGGATTGGTTCCAGGACGCCCTGCAGATACCAAAATCCAAAGATGCTCAAGTCCCTTATATAAAATGGCACAGTACAGTCAGCCCTCAGTATCTGCAAGTTCTGCATCCATGGATACAGAGGGCCAACTGTACTAGGCTCTAAGGAGTTTTTAAAAACTAGGATCGGGCTTCCCAGGGGGCGCAGTAGTTAAGAATCCGCCTGCCAATGCAGGGTACACGGGTTCGAGCCCTGGTCCAGGAAGATTCCACACACCGTGGAGCAACTGAGCCCGCGTGCCACAACTACTGAGCCTGCTCTCTAGAGCCCGCAAGCCACAGCTACTGAGCCCGCGAGCCACAACTACTGAAGCCCACGCGCCTAGAGCCCGCACTCCGCAACCAGAGAAGCTACCGCAATGAGGAGCCTGTGCACCGCAACGAAGAGTAGCCCCTGCTCACTGCAACTAGAAAAAGCCCGCGCACAGTAACCAAGACCCAACACAGCCAAAAATAAATAAATAAAATAAATAAATTTATTTAAAAAAAAACAAAAAAAAAAAACTAGGATCACCAAAGAATGAGAATGGCTAATAAGCACTAAACAGATGCTCAAGATCATCAAGGAAATGCAATTAAAACTGCAATGACATCCCATTACATACCTATTAGGATGGCTAAAATTTAAAAAGACTGGCCACACTGACTGTTGGCAAAGATATGGAGTAGCTGGAACCCTCATATATTGCTAGTAGAGCCGCTCTGGGAAACACATTGCCTAAAAATGTTAAAGAGTTACCACATAACCTAGCAATTCCACCCCTAAGTATCTGCCCAAGAAAAATGAAAGCACATGTTCACACAGAGACTTGTACACTAACGTTTACAGCAACATTATTCATGATAACCAAAAAAGTGGAAACAACCCAAATGCCCATCAACTGGTGAATGGATAAACAAAATGTGTTTTATCCAGAAAACAGAATGGAATACTATTTGACAATAAAAAGGAATGAACTACTGACACATACTAGAGCATGGATGAACCTGAAAAACATTAAGCTAAGTAAAAGGAGCCAGACACAGAGGCCATATATTGAGTGATTCCGTTTACATAAAAGGTTCAGAAAAAGCAAATCTTTAGAGACAGTGGATTAGTAGTTGCCTAGAGCTGGGGGTGGGA
Source organism: Neophocaena asiaeorientalis asiaeorientalis (assembly GCF_003031525.2). Lineage (NCBI taxonomy): Eukaryota > Metazoa > Chordata > Mammalia > Artiodactyla > Phocoenidae > Neophocaena > Neophocaena asiaeorientalis. Next base: position 1,920,322 of record NW_020171825.1, on the reverse strand, counting down.
ACTGAGAATGACTGCAAATGGGCATGAGATTTCTTTTGGCAGTGTCAGAAGTGTTCTAAAATTAGATAACGGTGATGGCTGCACAGGTCTGCAAATTTACTAAAACTTGTTGAATTGTACCTTTAAAATTTAGAATGAATTTTCTGGTATGTAAATTATACCTCAATGAAGCTGTGATACAAAAGGCTAGGAAAGGGCTTCCCTGGTGGCGCAGTGGTTGAGAGTCCACCTGCCGATGCAGGGGACACGGGTTCATGCCCCGGTCCGGGAAGATCCCACACGCCGTGGAATGGCTGGGCCCGTGAGCCATGGCCGCTGAGCCTGTGTGTCCGGAGCCTGTGCTCCGCAACGGGAGAGGCCACAACAAGTGAGAGGCCCGCATACCGAAAAAAAAAAAAAAGGCTAGGAAAAAGATTTGAAGAAAATCTAGTGACATAGGCAAAGGAAATAAATCATGATAAGAAACCACGATGCACTAATAAGTAAAACAAAATGTTTGTGTCTGGACGTAGATATAATTACATGTGATACATACAGGATGCCTAAGAACAAACCATTCCAGTAAACAGAATATATTTCTTTCAAATGCTTAAGAATATGTCTGGTGTGTAGCACTAAAGAAATGCCCAGCTTGAGTGAAAGATGGTTTGACTGCTTCAAAACTGAACAAATAGGATAGTACCAGCATTCAGATCTAGCCAGCGTCATTAAATAGGGAGATACTGTTTTAAAGCTGAGAAAATTCTTTCCTGTGAAAGGACAGGCTTTTTTTTTTTTTTTTTAAGGAATGCCTCTTAACAGTGATAGCGTCATTGCCAAGAAAGACAGACTGATGATGCCTTATTACAAAACAGCAAAGACTGACTGACCACAGGCATATAGTATAACTAAATACATTACATACATCACTGAAATTGTTCTTGACCTTGAAAACAAGGTTGAACTTGAACTCGGATATCATTACAATGTAAAAGTAAAGGATCTCTAAAGATGGGAACACTCTCTCCACTAGACTAATCATTCAGACAGGCAAATACTTTTTCTTAAAACGAATGACTCAGATTTTGAACTCTTCTGTTGATTCCTGGATGATATCTATGCTTACTACAGAGAAAAGAACTACTCTTTAGCCCAAGTTCAGGGCATTCATATTTTAAGAAGACTTTTCCCCAGAGGTCCATGTAAAATATGTCAAAAAGGAATATAACATAAATTTTATAATAAATATTATTTTACATAATTAATGTTTTTAAAAGCTAATGTTTACTATTATAACTTTAAAAAATAATCTTTGGTGCTTTTATAGTATAAAATTATGTTCTGCAAAAGAATTCCAATTTGTAACATTGTACTTAAGATAAATATAAGGTAAATTTAATGTTATCCAGGAACTAATTAGGCCATGAGACATGGGTTGCCTGTATTACTCTCTCATTACAGATGACAAGACCAAGGCTCAGAGAAGTAAACTGATTTGACCAAAGTCATAGAGTTGGTATGTGGGATATGAACCAAGATTCCCTGGCCCCTAAGTCCCTGCTCTTTCCAGCATGTCACAAATCCCATTAATAATAATGATGATTACACAAGAGGTATTTAAAATTATAAAGTATCCATACATGTAAGATGCTGAAAGAAAATATGAACTTCCAGTGCTTTATTTAGTTATATTAGTTCCTTAAAACAGATCTAGTCCTATATTTGGGAAACGTAAGGCTAGGCTAGGTCCTTTTCATCAACTGAAAGACTTTTCAACACTCGAGCTGAAGAGCATTGAAGAAGATGCTCTGTAAGCAGGTACT
>NW_020171825.1:1867508-1918471 GCF_003031525.2 Neophocaena asiaeorientalis asiaeorientalis | reverse complement strand
TTTTTGCGGTGTGCGGGTCTCTCACTGTTGTGGCCTCTCCCGTTGCGGAGCACAGGCTCTGGACGCACAGGCCCAGCGGCCATGGCTCACGGGCCCAGCCCCTCCATGGCATGTGGGATCTTCCCAGACCGGGGCACGAACCCGTGTCCCCTGCATCAGCAGGCAGACTCTCAACTACTGCGCCACCAGGGAAGCCCAAGGTAGGTATATTTTTTTATTATTCCAGCCGCCCTACCAAAACTTCTAAAATACAAGGTGGTTCATGCACAGCCAGTGCAAAGTCTCCATTCAAAAGGCCCAGCCTCATGTTCTACTCAGTACATAAATTCCTCATATCCATGGAAGGTGAGGAATTATTCCTCCTGTTCCTGATGAGAACCACAGGGAATTCAAGGGCTGATGTCACAGCTACCTGCTTAGGACACACCACAGATGGTAGAGACAGATTAGAGTCCTCCAATTTCCACAAATGAACAAACCCAAGGCCACTTCTGGGAACACGTGATTCTTAATTTCATAATGACCAATAGCTTGATTATATCTATTATGTGACCAAAGAAACAGCTTGATGATTCAAAATTTCCTGGGAAAAACTAATGATGCACTTCCTTCTTTTAACCCATCAGAGTCACCAATGTAGGTCACTAGCTGGAGGTCACCAGGAAATCAAGGTACATCCTTACTTACACTTAGTGGCCTTGGTCCAAGGAAGTTTCTCAGTTTTTAGTTTTCACCCAATGCATAGGAATATGGCCATATACATTTAATCCATTACCTCAGTGCCACTGAAGACACAGTGGAGATTACATACTAATGTTAAAACTGATTCCAAGATCCTTTCAAATATATGAACTCCTAAAACTCCCCTATTTGGGAAATAAAAGACTGAGGCCAGGTCCTTTTCAACAACCAAAAGAAGAGGTACTATAAATTTATTAATTTATATGTTATAAATTGATGTTTTATTGCTTTCCCACTGAGGATATCAAGCATGTATAATTTTAAAGGAATTCTGAAGAGTCTGTTTCAACATATCACAAAATTTTTGGTACTTGGCAACCAATAAGAACACCAACCTAAATGAAAGTCTTTATTCAGCAGATGTCTACCTAATTTAAAATTAATAGAAATTACGAATGGTAAAATTTCACATTCCCATAGAAAGTTCAAAGATGCCTAAAAATGAAAGTTTTCATTTCACTTCATTACACATGAATAGCAGATTCAAGTAGTCTAAGATACCACTGGCTTTTAGGAACAAATATGTCAACCAACAACTGTTAAAGATTAGTTCCCTGCTATAAAAGCTTAAAAACTTAGGACATGTGATGTTTTAGCATATCTAGAAACAGATAACAGATTTATATATATATGGCCACTTTCCTAACCATCAGGTAAGAACTAAAGACTGAGAAACATTTTGATGATACTCTCTACTTCTTATACATCACTTAATTCAGCCAGGCCCAGTAGTAAAGAAGACCAAGATAAATGTTCCATCTTGGCTTTAAAAGAGAAAATCGGGATAGGGAAGACAGATTAGATTACAAGACCTGGGCTGCTCTAGAAGGAAAAACCAGGACCAATATGCAAAACTTCTCTAACAAGCAGGAGCAGGAATGCCAGTGAGTGATGAAGCACTGCCATGGAGACTGAACTAAATGACATCAAAGGTCCCTTCAGGTCCTACAATTTGATGGGTTCTCCGCTTTACAGGCATTGGCTGTGAGTGTGATTTCAGCCAGGCAAAATGGGAGTGAGCGCATCTTTGGTCGCACAGGTAACCTAAAGGGATGGCACGGAAGGCCCAATATGCCTTATGTATAAAGTATATCTTACATATTACCTAGTACAATAATGTTACCAGTGAGGACACTGAGGTTCAAAGATGTTTAAAGAAGACATGACCAAAGACAACCCTCAGAATGGGAGAAAATATCTGCAAATGAAGAAACTGACAAAGGATTAATCTCCAAAATATACAAGCAGCTCATGCAGCTCAACATCACAAAAACAAACCACCTAATCCAAAAATGGGCAGAAGACCTAAATAGACATTTCTCCAAAGACATACAGATAGCCAAAAAATGCATGTAAAGATGCTCGACATCACTAATCATTAGAGAAATGCAAATCAAAACCTCAATGAGGTATCGTCTCACACCAGTCAGAATGGCCATCATCAAAAAATCTGCAAACAATAAATACTGGAGAGGGTGTGGAGAAAAGGGAACCCTCTTGCACTGTTGGTGGGAATGTAAATTGATACAACCACTATGGAGAACAGTATGGAGGTTCCTTAAAAAACTAAAAATAGGGCTTCCCTGGTGGCACAGTGGTTGACAGTCCGCCTGCCGATGCAGGGGACGCGTGTTCGTGCCCTGGTCCGGGAAGATCCCACATGCCACAGAGCGGCTGGGCCCGTGAGCCATGGCCGCTGAGCCTGCGTGTCTGGAGCCTGTGCTCCGCAACGGGAGAGGCCACAACAGTGAGAGGCCCGCGTACCACAAAAATAAATAAATAAATAAATTTTAAAAATAGAACTACCATACAACCCAGCAATCCCACTACTGGGCATATACCTGAGAAAACCATAATTCAAAAAGAGTCATGTACCACAATGTTCATTGCAGCACTATTTACAATAGCCAGGACATGGAAGCACCCTAAGTGTCCATCAACAGATGAATGGATAAAGAAGATTTGGCACATATATACAATGGAATATTACTCAGCCATAGAAAGGAATGAAATTTAGTTATTTGTAGTGAGGTGGATGGACCTAGAATCTGTCATACAGAGTGAAGTAAGTCAGAAAGAGAAAAACAAATACCGTATGCTAACACATATATATGTAATTTTAAAAAGCGGTACTGATGAACCTAGTGGCAGGGCAGGAATATAAAGATGCAGACGTAGAGAACAGACTTGAGGGCACGGGGCTGGGGCCGGTGGGGGCAGAGCTGGGATGAAGTGAAAGAGTAACATTGGAATATATACACTACCAAATGTAAAATGGATGGCAGGAGGAAGCTGCTGCATAGCACAGGGAGATCAGCTCGGTGCTTTGTGACCACCTAGAGGGGTGGGATAGGGAGGGTAGGAGGGAGATGCAAGAGGGAGGGGATAGGAGGATATATGTATACATATAGCTGATTCACTTTGTTGTACAGCAGAAACTAACACAACATTGTAAAGCATTTATACTCCAATAAAGATGTGGAGGGAAAAAAAAAAAGAAAACATGACCAAAGTCACAGAGTACTGAGTGTCTGAACTAGGACATCTAGTCCCTCATCCCCAGACTTCCAGATTCAGACTCCTACTCTACCACAATGCTTCCCTGTCAGGACCCCAAAGAACCTCATACATTCCTTACACATGGAAGTACCAAGCAAGTAAAAGAAAATTTTATATTTACAGAGGAAAAAATAAAACCCACAGATCAAAATGCCTGGCCAACTTCAGGGGGTCTGCAATATGGCTCCAGTGAAGACCACATCTTTCTTCCAACTTCTAATCATGAAATATATTCAAACCATGTGCTCCATCTAGTGGATTAATGGAAGATCCTCAGGATGACAGAAATGCACATTTTTAGTACTGTTCAGTTCACACAACCCTGAAGCCTTCATTTGCTATCGCAAACCTCTACCTAAAATGGCAGTGCTAAAGAAAAGTTTATAAAAACCACAAGCTTCCAAGAGTCAAGGATGAATTCTTTCCAGCTAGTTAAAACTGTACTCCAAATTTGCTTCCTCCCCCTCCCCAGTTTTCCCCAACATAAGTAACGAGGTAGGTCACCTCACAGGTAATCAAAGTAAAAGTTCTCACGTGGCACACATCCAGTAGGTGTAACTCAGACCTGACTTTGAAGCTCACAGAGATCCTATAGCCTCTTGATGTTACTGCAGTTACTAATCGTCACCTTAAACTCAAGAGCAGACCTTCCTCTCAAAGAAAAGAACAAGATGTGACAGGAAAAACCCAGCTCAGAAGTCAGCCAAGATTCCTGGTCCTGCCAAGTTTCTGAATGTTGCAACCTTAAGTCATTTAACTTCTGCCTTGGTTCCTCCTTTGTAAAACATGGTCAGTGATCTATCCCTCAGGGGGTACTGTGAGGATGAAGAGGGATGACCAGTGAGAAGCACCTCCAGGAGGACCCTAGCACGCAATGAACGGCAGAGACAGACAGGTGGATTAAGTCAGCCAAGATTCCTGGTCCTGCCAAGTTTCTGAATGTTGCAACCTTAAGTCATTTAACTTCTGCCTTGGTTCCTCCTTTGTAAAACATGGTCAGTGATCTATCCCTCAGGGGGTACTGTGAGGATGAAGAGGGATGACCAGTGAGAAGCACCTCCAGGAGGACCCTGCACACAATGAACGGCAGAGACAGACAGGTGGACTTAAGTACGCTCACTTCTCCAATTTATGGGCCCTTTCTTTTCTTCACCCCCAAATTTCTATTTTAAAAAGGTAATATATCCAAATGGCAAGCAGAGTTGCTAGAAGATATGGAGATACAAAATAATAAGGAACTGTCCCTTATTCAGTGTGACCAAAACATCTGTGAAACAAGAAGGTGGGTCCTTGTAAACCATATTAATGTGTTTGAATTTCATCCAAAATTCAATGAGAAGCCACGACACTGTCCTTCCTCGACCCCAATCTGTCACATTCCCACAATGTTCCAAAACTTTGTCAACCCATTTCCTAAAGAATAAAATAGAATACTCTTAAGAAGATGTGTTTCTGTCTTCTGCCTCAGCTTTACAATTTGAATGTCAACTTTCACGTACATGTTCACTCAAGACTTGTGTTTTAAGTCTGAAGAAACATCAAATTCAATAATGTCCATTATGAACCTTTTGTTGTGTCATAACTCTCAACCTATCAGTTTTGAGTGAGCATATTTCATAACAGCAGTAAACATCCTCAACTCCAATTAAACTATTAACTGTAACGTAATACAAAATATGAAGGAACTGTCAGAGACAGCTGATTGCCTCACTCACCCCAATATCTATCCTGCCCTTATGATACAGTAAGAGAAGTATGAGTGAGCTTATGGCCACCCAGCCAGACTATATTTCTCAGCCTCTCTTGCAGTGAGGTATGGCTACACGACTAGGTTCTGGCTAATGGGATAGAGGCAGAAGTGATGTGTGCAACTTTAAAGTCATGCACTTAAATGGGAAGGAGTATGTCATCCTCCTACCACCTCCCCTTCCTGCTAGCCCTAATACAGACCAGTTGGCAGAAGCTGGAGTACGCATCTAAAACTACAAGAAGAAAGATCATGTGGAAGATGGCAGAACAACAAGCTAACAGGAACCTGGACCCCAAAATGGTAGCGTCATCAAGCAAGCCTGGGCTGTTAACACTTGGACTACTATTGTAAGAAAGATTTTCCATCCTTTATAAGCCACTGTTTTTTGGTCTTTGTTAAAGTTAAATCCTAATGAATACTGAAATAACTACAAACCTGAAAACAAACATTTCGTCCATTTAACAAATATTTACTGGGGACCCACTACGTGCCAAGCATGGTATAGACTCTAGAAATACAACTAAGAATAAGACTCAGTTCCTGCCCTCTAAGAGCTCACACAATGATGGGCTGAAAGACTCTGGACTGTGGTATTAAAAAATAAGATAATGTGAATGTACTTAATGCCATTGAACCTATCACTTAAACAATGTTTAAACAGTAAATTTTGTTATATGTACATTGCCACGATTAAAAAATATTGCCAAGAAAAGAAGAATCCAGAAGAAGCAAACTTTAACTCAGTGATTTAAGGTTTTCAAATCACGTAGCTGATAAAGGACTTTTATCCAGATAAAAAGAACTCTCAAAACTCAATAATAAGAAAGTAAACAATAAAAATAGACAAAAGGTTTAAACAAAATCGTCACCAAAAAAGATATCTAGAAGCAGTACATTGGAAGATGCACAACATCAACAGTAATCAGCAAAATTTATTTTAAAACCCAGTGAGCTACCTCTACACACTTACTAGAATGGCTAATATTAAACACTGACTATAACAAGTGATGCCAAGGATGTGGAGCAAAGGAACTCCAAAACACGCCGATGAGCTGTTTGTGGGAATGTAAAATGGTACAACCACCCTGGAAAACAGTCTGACAGTTTCTTAAAAAGTAAACACTCACCAACCATATGACCAACCATTCTACAGTTATTTACCCAAGAGAAATTAAAACATGCATCCATACAAAAATGTATACACAAATATTCATGGCAACTTTATCTGTAATAAACAAAAACTGAAAACAATCCAAATGTCCAAGTGTCTAGATTGACTGACTGATATATAGTATACCCTTATAATCAAATGTTACTCATCAATAAAAAGGAATGAACGGTATGAATGAATCTCAAGATAATTATGCTAAAAGAAGATAAACCAAAAAAGTTTTTAATGCATGACGGCATTTTTATAAAAAAATAATTTATAGTAACAGAAAGCAGATCTATGATTCCCTAGGATGAGGAAGGATTATAAAAGGACACAAAGAGACTTTTGGGGGTGATGGATATGTTCATTTTCTTGAATGTGGTGATTGTTTTACAGATGTACACATGTCAAAGCTTATCAAATTCCACATTTTAAGTATCTGCATTTTAATGTTTGTCAATTATCCTCAATAAAACTACTTATGGGGGAAATGTCTCTATAGTAGCATTTTCACACAAAGACTCTCAAATGTACCCGTGTTTTAGCTTGAACTAGTCTAATTCAGACTCTGCTCTAAGGTTATCAAAATACCCCAGTATTACTCATTACTAAGCTGAAAAGCTGACATTATGCCACTTTTAACTCAAAACAAAACTGATTTCTGAAAAAAAGAGAAGAAGAATATGCATTTCATATTCTCCATCCTTTGAAAAGAGTTCAGTTTTCCTAGGTGCCATCTTTGGCTTCTCCCATGGGAAAGTACCTTTACACTGTCTGTGCACATGTATATTCTTCAAAGGGGGATTAAGAAAGGGAAGGATAAACAGTACCTAGAAATTATCAAGCACTAGCGGATGAATTAAAATTCTCCTAATTCCACTATGAGAATTTCTCAAAACACAATGAAAAACTCATAAATATAATATCTATTGGTTGTCTTGGAAATTATGCACATTTGGTGCACGACAATTATTCCACATTATCCTCAGAACAACGGTAAAACATAGAGAGAGCAGTTTAACCTTTATTTCACTTAATTTATATCTACTTCCTTTACTAGAGAATTTCTAAATAAAAATCTGCACATGAATTATCAAACTTTTCAGGAAACATCTTTCATAGATTAATTTTTTAACGCTATTTAAAAAACAAAATCTGTTTGGGCAACAGACCCAGTAAATAAAATACTTTACTTTTTGAAGTTAGAAAATGTATTGTTTTGTACACATAATAATTATGTTAGTAAACTCTCCAATACATAAGGCGGGATCTTAAAAGTCTTAACACTCAGCTCACAAAATAAGCTCTGTAATTTATGGGTGTTAAAATGGCTCTACAATCTAAATGACACTACTGTCAACCATGACTCATAGGAAGAAAAAAATGGTTTTCATTTCTTAACACTTGGGAGTTGTTTCATCTTTAACTACTAAAATTAAAAAACAGAAACAAAAACACTCTCAAATTAAACTGTTACAAAGAAACCTTGGTAACAAAGAAACCTTGGTAGAAAGTCATACACGTACTACTTTAATTGAATATTGATAATAGAAGTAATAAAGTATAGTGGCTACTCTCTGCAAAATGGTGCCATCAGGTTATCAGTCCTTGAACATGCACTGTGCTTGGTGGAGGAAATGTAGTGCAGAAGTAATTCGACCCCATGAGGGCCTCTGTCTGCTAGAGAAGTTCTCTACACCAGAGGGGAAGACCAGCGCATTCTTGGTAGCTGACTCCAGTGTTCCCTCCTCCGTATTTGCTCAGTCATCAGCACAGCCACAGCTTAAAAGAGGCTGAGTACCATTGTACTTTGATTACAAATTCCTGTCTGGACTGCCTAACGGGAGTTACACTTTCCTGATAGTACTGACAGGACGCTTGAAATCCGGAAGGGCTCTGGAGTCAGAGAGCCCTGGTTTGAGGAGTTCCAGCTCCATTTCTTACTGGCACATAACCCTGAACAAGTTACTTAACCTCTCTAAGGCTCAGTTTTCCCATCTGTTAAAGGGTGACAATAACAGTACCTACTTCTAGCATAGTGAGTACTCCATAAACAATATCACTTCATAATTCTTTTCCTATCACAATCAGCAAGAGGGACATCTACAAGTATTGGTGAGAACTGAGTAGAAATTGAAAAAAACTGACACTGACTTTCTGAGAAACCACAGATATAGTCAGAAATATAAAAATTTCAGGAAAATGTGTACACAGTGATTGTTTAAGTAAAGTGTTCTACTTCAAAATTCAATCCAAGTGTTGTACCAGATATCTAGTGGCTGCATAAATCATTCATGGATCCCCAGAATTCAAGTATTCATTCACCAAACATTTAGAGAGAGCTCCTACTTTGCTTCAGACCCCAGGGAGGACACACAGAGGGAAAGACCTGCTTGCGTCCTAAAGGAGCCAATGACAGCACGGGGGTGGGGAGACTGGGGCGGGCGGGGGATGGGAGGGTGGAGGATGGACACACTCTTAATACAATAGACTGACCCATCTCTTCCAGCCTCACTGCTCTACCCGGGAACCCCCCAAGCATCACTGCATAAGTCAGCAGTGTAACAAAAGATGGCTTTATTCCTCTGAAGCAAACTAAAATGGAATCTGGTTTGATGACCCACACAAACGTTCAGAGTTGGCTTTCCTCTTCCTAGGCATTCCACTCACACCTAAGGTGGGCCCTGCAGAACCCTTTGTCCAGAAGTGTCCAAGAGCCATCAGACAACTGTGTTGGGCTATTGGGTACAGGCCGTGTATCAGTCAGCTCAGGCTGCCACAACAAAGTCCCGCAGACTGGGTGGCTTACAGAAGTGTATTTTCTCACAGTTCTAGAGGCTACAAGTCTAAGATCAAGGTATCAGCAGAGCTGGTTTCTTCTGAAGCCTCTCTCCTCAGCATGTAGATGGCCATCTTCTCCCTGTGTCTTCACATAGTTTTCCCTCTGTGTGTGTCTGTGTCCCGATCTCTTCTTACAAAGACAGATTAGGGCCCATTCTTACCTCATTTTAACTTAATTACTTCTTTAAAGACCTTATCTCCAAATACAGTCACATTCTGAGGTACTAAGGGTTAGGATTTCAAAATATGAATGGGGTGGGGGCAGAGGGACACACCTCAGCCCGTAACTGAGAGGACTCAGCATCTGTGGTCAGAGCATCTTGAAACAGAGTACAGGGAGGCAGGAAGATGTTCAAACAGGATAACATGCAAAAATAATCCACTTTCTCCTACTCTCCTAGAGAGAATTATGTATTGGTAAGCAGATATATTTTCCTCCTGGTTTCTTTACACTCCTCTGTATATCTTAAGTGTTCTACAATAAGCTAAGAGTGAACTACCTTGATGTGTAAAAGCATCATTCCCTAGAGTTGGACACCTAGTGCAGGCCATGGGGTGCCTCTGGTACACTTTCTAGTCATCAGGATACAGATGGAGAGTACAGTGGGGTGAATGGTATCCCCTCAAAAGATATGTCCATGTCCTAACTCCCAAAATCTGTAAAAACGGGTCTCTGTAGATGTAATGATCTTGAGATGAGATCATCCTGGATTACCCATGTGGATCCTAAATCCAATGACAAGTGTCCTAATAAGAGACAGAAGAGCAGAAGACACAGACCCAGAGGAGAGGCTGTGTGAAAACAGAGGCAGGGATTGGAGTGATGCAGCCACAAGCCAAGGAATTGCCAGAGACCACCAGAAGCTGGAGAAGGCAAGGAAGGAGTCTCCCTTAGAGCCTTCAAAAGAAGCACAGCCCTGCCAGATTTCCAACTCCAGCCTCCAGAACTGAGAGAGTAAACCTCTGTTGTTTTAAGCCACCAGGTCTGTGATAATTTGTTAAGGGAGCTATAGGAAACAAATACAGAGACCAATATGATTAATACAGGAAACTCTGTGGTTGTAAGAATTTTCTAGTGGGCTTTTATTGGCAGCCTATGGTCAGGCACCTTTATTTCTGCTGTAGCCAATAATTCTAACAAACTGCCAAGGGAGGTATGATCTCTGTTCTACAGCTAGTCACTGATGCACCGAAACTGAACTTGAGGATCAAGCAGCAAGAGATGGTGCAGCGGCATTTTACACCCCAGACTCCACTAAATGTGGCCTTTTACCTACACCTCCACGCTTTCCAGCCAAAAGGTGTGTAAGTTTACTGCACCGTCCAGCCTCCTCCTCCTGCAAAGTATCCACTTAGTCCTGCCGGGCGACAGAGTGATGCTTCCCAGACTTGAAGATCCCCCTGTCAAACGAGGAAGGAACCTGGAAATATTTTTAAACTTGAGTGAAATGTGTTAACACCGAGTTCCTACTCCCCATGAGTTTACGTTTTTAGACATTTTGCTTTCAACCGTGGAACGGAAAGATGTGTCTCTTTTGTATAAATGCGGCAAAGATGTGCTCTGTGCCTTGAGCCCCAGGTCATTTATTTCTTCACTGCAGGCTGAGACAGGTTGGCTCAAGAGCCCACTGGCACCAAACTCAAATTTTTACACATCTATTTTGAAAACAGCACAAACAAGCAGATTTTTAGCCCTTTAGCCTGCTTTACATACCCTGTGGAACGTCACCAGACACTGATGAGATAGGGTCTTACAGTTACAAGGCCCAGGCTGCAAGAGCCCTCTGCTGCTGAGCAAGGTCGCTTAGACATGTGAGCCCTCTCCAGTCCCCCCTCAGCCCACTCCGGGGAGTCGCCTGCCCTCCTCCCCTTCTGAATGGTGGTCCCTTGGCTGTAAGCCTCTGACTGGTCTCATGTAACTTCGCCCAAGTGCTGTCCAATCAAGCTTGTGTGCTACTACTGCCTCTCGTGGTTGTACCTTTTTCCTTGATCAGCCCCAAACCCTTCAAACCCCCTACAGTCACCACAACAGGACTCAGAGGCAAAAGAAAGAAACTGGGAAGAAATCATCCCGTCTTTTCCTTGCCTTGGAAATTGAACTTCCCTTAGAACTAACTGGCCCTGAGGCAGCTGCAGGCGCCTGGGTTTTCATCCTTCTGCCCCAGAAATCCTGGACAGGCTCTCCCCTCCCCGAGTACAGAACAGTCATCTGTCCCATTTCTCTACGGTCTCCTGTCCTGGGATGTCAGCCCCTCTAGCTTTCCATCACTTAGGATGTCGACCTCAGGAGGAAGAGGGGGAGGCTGCCAGACAGGTACACAAACAGGACCCAAGAACAAAGATGAGGCAGACAAAAGTGCAGCTGCCAAGGACCATCTCTAATCCTTATCCACCAAGGGTGAGGAAAGTGAGAAGACACCCCACGGGGAACTGGGGAAGGGGGTTCAAGCAGGCAGTGGTAATAGGGGAGGAGAACTGACTCCTTCACCCAAATCATCCATATCCCCTGCCCCCTACTCAGCTCAGCCCCTCTTTGAAGCCCTCCGAGACCTCTACATGTGCCGTATAATAGTCGGAACAGCAGTGACGTGACCACCCCTCCGCATGGCAGGGGTGAGCACCCTGGACACTGCTTGGCACCAGAGGCCTCTAGTGAATGTTTGCTGAATGAATGACAGTGAGCACTTACTTATCATTTACATTTAATTGTTGTGTAACCCAACTGTGATTCTTATTTATATGACACATTAACTCTGCTATAAAGTTATCTGCGAACAATGGCTCGGGAAGGCTCAGTCATGGTTTGCTGGTCATAAAGCATGTTCAACTGCAACACTGCTGAACTTCACAAGTGGAAAGCCGGGGCCAAGCCTGATTGTTCACTGCCCCACGCTGATTATGCAAAATGATCTTAAACTCCAACACTGAGGGAAACGACTGGCCAGCCCTCCTGCAATTGTCTCTGTAGGAATCACTGGCTCAAGTAACGAGAACCCTGCAGGCAAGTGAGCAGCAGGCGTTGGGTATAATTTGTGTGTCCCCTCAGCAGCTAGCGGGTATACAGGAGAACGCCAATAAATGCCTAGTGTGAGGTTTCCTGTAACAGCAGATGCTTCCTACAGCTGAGATGGCTCAACCTCTGGAGACATCAAATGTTCTCTCACCTGGCTGAGGGCCCCAGCCAGACCCATACCACCCAGGACCACTGTACAGTGGCAACTGGAAAGGAACAAGAGACCATTCTTTGTGAAAACCAGGATGATTGCCTACTTCTTTATTTTAGAGTAATTACTCACTGATGCTTTATAAAAGTGCAAATTTTGACACATACACCAAAAAAAAAGAATTTGGAAATGCAAAAACTTAGAACAAAGAGCAACTGAGATAACTTACAAGACACTTAACTTTGGGCTCCCTTAGAAATTGTTTCCATATTGACAACAGGTTGAAGACAAGGGCAATCATTTCCCCCAAACTACAATGCAGTTTTTAAAACCATAAATAGAAGTTACACTAAAAGAACTCGCCTGATTATAAGCTCAACTGCTGACATCACACACACACACACACACACACACACACACACACACACACACACACACTTCTCCCTCAGTTTTTCAGCAGCAGGATGGGATTTTACCACACGGAGGGAAAAAAAGGGAGGAAACTCCCACCTCATCCAACCAATAAAAACATCACCCACAAGCCATTTAGTAGCACCCAGATGGACAGATCTTCTGCAAGACTTGCCTCACTGTGTTAATCAGAGTTTTTTTAAGTGGTATCAAAGTGACTGCCACTAACAAAACAACCAGGAGATCTTAAAGCAGAGAGAAAAGGAGGGAACTCCTTTTCAACACGGCCACCCCAGACTCGCAGAACCAAGCTGAGTGACCGCTCCAAACTCGCCCTTCCTCCAAGGGAAGGTGGGAGGTGGGACGCTCGGCAGCAGATTTTGCTGGAAGGATGCCCATCTGCTCTGAGTAGGAGGAACCTGACCTCGGTGCCACACACATCACATAACTAAAGGCTAGGCCTCACCACTCACCCTCTCAGAGATTAAGAAAGGAAGTAATTTGTTGGTTTTGAGGTTTTCAAAAGGAAGAAGGATTTTACAACCAGTGGGCTAACTCCCTTAGCTCTACGCTGCAAAACAACAATTAAACGGTTGCCCAACTTTTAGGCCCTGTCTTGGCGGTAAACACCCAGTAGAACCTGCCCGGTCAACAGGAAAGGTGCGGGCCATGGGGGTGGGGGAGCGGGCGGGGTTCTAAAGAGCCACTCTGACTCACTGCAGTGTCAAATACCTTGAAGGCATTTCATCCACACCCTCGAAACCTGTTTTATTCAGAGCATAAACTCAGATATGGATATCTCTCTCTGCCTGAATCCACCATTTACTTTTTCATTTTCATTACATCCAGTTCTTGACCCGTAGTTCTCCTAAAGATATCCCCAGAAATAACTTATGCTTAACTTCACGTGTGCATTGATGCTACAAAGTGTAGCTCTGGATGTCTCTTAGAGGCTCCTCTTCAGGTTATGCTTCAAGTGAAAATCCACCTTGAAATTTCCTCTCCCATAAGGGTGAGTATGAAGAGAGAGCAAAAGTTGGGTGAAACAAGTTTAATCTCTTATATCCCTAGCAATTAATTAATAGACAAAATGTTTATTTAAAACAATATGTCAAAGAGCCACTGAAATCTATGCCATTTTTTGATGGCTGTGTTGGAGACGCACATAGAGGAGCCAAATAAATAAAGTAAGCCAAGCCTTTTAGTATACTTTTCTCAATGATAAAATTTCCCAAGATGATAAGCTAATTAAAACACATTCCAGGGGGCTTCCCTGGTGGCGCAGTGGTTGAGACTCTGCCTGCCAATGCAGGGGACACAGGTTCGAGCCCTGGTCTGGGAAGATTCCACATGCCACGGAGCAACTGGACCTGTGAGCCACAACTACTGAGCCTGCACGTCTGGAGCCTGTGCTCCGCAACAAGAGAGGCCGCGACAGTGAGAGGCCCACGCACCACGATGAAGAGTGGCTCCCGCTCGCCGCAACTAGAGAAAGCCGTCACACAGAAACAAAGACTCAACACAGCCATCCATAAATAAATAAATTAATTAATTAATTAAGTATTTAAAAAACCACATTCCAGTTGACCCTGGAAGTAAAGTATGGCCTATTTGCCAAAAAAAAAAAGAAGTTATACAGTCTTGATTTCCTCAGAATACACCGCCTTTCCTATGGAAATACCTTAAGGAAAACAACTGAACAGATTCTAGCAGAGGGCCACCAGACTGAGAAATGCCCCTACCATGCAAGCACACAGGCCTGTTACTGTCAGGGCCCTAGAATCAGACAACAAAAATTAGGGGATTATTTTTCAACTTTTAAACATTTTCAGGTCTAAGAATATCTTCTTTACTACATTGTTTTTCACTCCTCGGGTGTTGTCTGAAAGTAATCAAACAAAAAATTAAATTCCACAGTTAAATTTGTTCTCAAATCAGTGGTTCTAAGAAGCACCAGTCTTAAGCAGCAGCCTTTCCTGCAAAGTGTCCCTGGACACAAACTCAACATTTCGCTCACCCCTCGCTGTCTTGCTTTCCTGTCCAGGACTCCTCAACAGCAGAGCTCCTACTGGTCGAGTAATCGGCTCTGCCACCAATTTTCAATTTTCCAGGTCATGGGCAGCACCAGGGACTACAATAGCAGCACAAGCGTTGACCCAACACTGGTGCCCAGAGACAGAGCTCACTGACACTGTATCCCATTGCGCTCGAGGTTCTGGAAGATGTTCACGTGGATCTAAAAGTGATTCACTGCTGTCTGCTTCTTGGTTTACTGTTTTGTTTGTTTTTTCATGGTCCAAAGCTCTGGCAAGATTTTTTTACCAAACTGTGAGTTTTGGAGAAAGAGGCAAACCTGGATACAACCTATGGGTGACCAGGACTCTGGGCTTCCCCAAATTCACGTCTCACTCTCACTGCTTAACTTCACCACTCTGCTACTGTCTGGTCCCTACTCTGGAAAGGAAGACAAGCTGGAATTTTTAACAACGTGTGTTTTGTGTTTGTCAAAGTAACATATGCACATAACCAAAAGAGCTGACAATGAAAAGCAAGTATAGCCTGGCTCACCCCACTCCACTCCCAGCCTTGCTCCTCAGAGGCAAATCCTTTCAGTGATTTTGGTGCTTTTCCTGGTAGCTTCCTCTGTAGCTCTAATGTATAGATTTTCTAAATTCACCCTTTCCAAGCATTTTCAATCAACTTTCTGCTATGAGAGAGGAGGACAGCACACAAACAACACTCTTACGCTCACACTGTCACTATTTCTAGGTCTCTTTAGTTACCTGTGTAACTGTAAGTAATACACTTTATAATATTATTCCATCACTGACAGTTTCTCGTGACTTCCCACTTTGTAAGGTAAAGATGTCGAGTACCAAAAAGTGAAATTCCAATCACTTAAATTTCACTTTGCTACTAATACCAGCTGATAAATGATGTGCCTGACAATAGAATGAAAAGGAATAGTAAAAAATACGTTTTGGCATTGTATGGACTTCAATAAATTACAGTTTCCTGGTTCCAACTGGCAGAGTAATCAATGGCTATTCTTACGCAAGTTTCCATTACTTAAGAATTTTGGAGGCAAGGCCCAACTGTGAAGCAAAAATTCATAAACAGTAACACTGAGTTCATGTGAATATGTTTACAACACCTCCAAACTCACACACCCTCCCCACCCCCTCACCTTCCAACCTCAGAGTATCTGGCTAAGCAGAGGTAGCAGGTGATGGGACAGTTTCTCATCAGATCTTGGCCAGCCCAGAGCTTCAGGAAACTTGCCATAGCCATGGGGAAGGGACACACCACACCACAAAAAGACAAATCTGATTTGAGGGTGCCAGTTAAAGGCTACTGATGTAACAAATAATTTTTGAAGGTATGACATATACTATAGCCAGTTAATAATCTCTAACACAAAAAAACTGAATTTCATTAGGAAATTATCGATCTTTCAAGATAATGCCATAGACACTCTTTTAGGCCAACATCTTCATCATACTTAAAAATATAAGCAATAAATATAGCAAACATATTTAAAATAACCTATGAAGTTTTCAAAGTTTACCAAGGATATTTAGGTTTCAGAATGTAAAATGACACCTGATTACATTTTGTTTGGATCCTGCCTAAAATTTCAAACAGTAGACAGCAAGTAAAAACAAATGAAAAATTGAAACACACATGAAATGTATAGTTTTTGTGTTTTTGTTTTTATTGAAGTATAGCTGACTTACAATGTTGTGCTAGTTTCTGGTGTACAGCAAGGTGATTCAGTTATACATATATTCTTTTCCATTGTGGTTTATTACAGGATATTGAACATAGTTCCCTGAGCTATACAATAGGACCTTGTTGCTTATCTATTTTGTATATAGTCGTCTGCATATACTAATCCTAAAGTCCTAATTTATCCCTCCTTCACCCTGGAATGTGTAGTTTATATTATGTCACAAAGCAGAAGATAAAACTTCAGTGATGTTTTAATTATAGTCCAGTGCCTATAATTCTTCCCATATTTCAGGCCTGTAGGAGAACTATAAACAAGATGGCTTTGGGGTGATACGCCAGTAGAAGCAGCTAAGAGAGCAGAAATGTGAATCAGCCACAGCGTGATCCTGAATGACTCACTTATTCTCCCGTCCATTCAATAAACATTTCACAAGCACCCACTATGTTCCAGACACCATCGGCATGTCCCGTAAGCTCTCTTCATCTATACCCTGCAGCAGCTGCAGCCTGACCCACTCCTAGATGCCTCTGCCTCTAAAACTGGATTCTACTTCAGATACATGACCTCCCCAAATGTTGGTTCCCGTTTGACCCAAAGGTGCCTGACTCTCCAGGTCAAAGATCAAACCTCTTCAGAGACAGCTGCCCAATGTATGAAGCCCAGCACGATAAGCTCATTTCACGAAGCGGACGTAAGAAGGGTGGGGAGCAGGTGGGAGACCTCTTTCTGCAGCACCACCCTCCCACCCTCCCAGCCGGCCCCCTCCCCAGCTCTGCCGGCACCCCTCCTTCCAGCAAGAGAGGCTGTGCCAGCCACTGCCCGCCGTGTCCTTAGAGTCAGTCCCTCCACTGTCCCCTGGCGCCAACAGGGAAAGGAAGCGCTTGGAAGGCAGGGAAGCCTCACCGGATTTTCTTCTCTTTAGCCAGCTTGGTGTACCCTTCACTGGCCAGGAGCTGGCAGTTAAAACCATGACCCTCCAGGCCACCTATCGCCCCTGACTCCTCGGGTCCAAAGCTCAGTTACTGCTTCCTAGTTCACTGATTTCCACACGTGCTCACTATCCCTGCACACACAACTGCTACTTCCTGAGAGCCCATGAAGACTGAGCCTGGGACACAAACTCACCCTGGGTCTGGGGCCAAGGGCCTGAGGGCTCTTCCTCCTCCCCCTTCTCTGCCACCCCTAACAGGAACCTAAGTTTGCAGGTTTCATACCAAAGAAAATATCACACAAACAAGCTCTGGGTGGTTTTATTTTTAATTGAAGTATAGTTGATTTACAATATTGTGTTAGTACCAGGTGTACAACAAAGTGATTCAACTATACATATATATTTTTTCAGATTCTTTTCCATCACAGGTTATTACAAGATACTGAATATAGTTCCTTATGCTGTACAGTGAATTCTTGTTGTTTATCTATTTTATATATAATGGTACGTATCTATTAATCCCATACTCCTAATTTATCCCTCTTCCCCTACCCTCCCGTGGTTTTTTAACACCCAGAACTTAAAGCTATGAGAATGCTTTACAAGTCATTCACTGACATATGCCAATCGAAGGAGCAAATCAAAGAAAGCCGAGACAGAAATGATGAGGACAGTCACTAGGAGGACTTGACCCAGCTACAGAAGGGAGTCCTTCACCATCACCATAGTCATCCTTTTTACCCTCTATTACCTCAATTCTCAGACAAAAACCCTCTCAAAAATCAACAGATAAAAACTATGTTTCCAGTGTGGAGATAAAGAATAAGTTTCACTCCTCTAGTGGCTAAGAAAAAGTCGAAATTCACAATCTGCTGAACTTCCCTCATAATAAATTTGCCCAAAAAACACAAGAACCACAGGAAATACCTTGTAGGAAACAGAAACGAGCTGGCTTTTTGAAAACAGAGAAGAAATTCAAGGGGCAACAGATGCCAAACTGATATTCAGCCAAGGGACCATTCCTGTTTAAAGATTCAAAACATCCTTAATAACCATAAGTCATTAGCTCTTGGCATCTCAGCGTGACCATTTTCTCATGGAAATATGTGGATGCCAGCAGAACTGGGGCTTACGGTGGAGGGTAGGGGCATAAATGCACCACTCCACAGTCCACGTGGAAACACGGAGAGACCTGCCAGGTGCATTGGGTACCCAGCAAAGAAAGGGGTATACACAGTGGAACCCCAGTATCCTCTCCTCCACAGGAACCCCTGCGCCTGGCCTACCACCCACTACCTGGGCCTGAAGCAGAATGGAAAAATCTCATGTTAAACAGATGCTAGCACCCAGCTGACTCCCTGAAGGTGGCTCCCCATCCCCCTAGATTCCTTGAAGGAGTGATGATCAACATACAAAATATTCTACTATCCCAAAATATTTCCAAGTATCAATTTCTTCATTTATCCTCTTGCCACAATCTCCAAGGAAGAAAGATAATACAGGGGTTTTTTTTTGTTGTTTGTTTTTTAATGTTAGGGGTAGGAGTTTATTAATTAATTTATTTATTTTTGCTGTGTTGCGTCTTTCATTTCTGTGCGAGGGCTTTCTCTAGTTGTGGCAAGCGGGGGCCACTCTTCATCACGGTGTGCGGGCCTCTCACTATCGCGGCCTCTCTTGTTGCGGAGCACAGGCTCCAGACGCGCAGGCTCAGTAGTTGTGGCTCACGGGCCTAGTTGCTCCGCGGCATGTGGGATCTTCCTGGAGCGGGGCACAAACCCGGGTCCCCTGCATCAGCAGGCGGATTCTCAACCACTGCGCCACCAGGGAAGCCCTCCCAATACAGGTTTTATCGTAACATTTTTACTCAAGAGGTCTTTGCCTTTCATTCTGAAGACTGTTAAAAGGAGTAAAACTATAGTATTAGTTATTGATAACCACCAATAACATATTATTTTTAAGAGACTTCAAAAATTCAGGGCCTGTCATGTGCCAAAGTTTAAGCCAGATATTTTACACACACCATCCTTCATCTTCCCAAGTTAGAATATAAAGTCAGTGATAGGTAAAAGTTGCTTTGGATCACTGCACATCCATTCTTGCCAGAAACAACTCTGATAGTGAAATTTCCAATCTTACTGCTAACTCAGCCATCAACCAAGGCCACCAGGAAGCTTTATGAAGTTGCTCTCCCCATTCTGTGCCCTTTTCCCCTTTCCTTTCTATGGCCCATTTTATCTCAGAGGACAGTTATCTCATAGAAAATTTAATTAGAAAATCTCATAGAGAAACTAATTTGCATTAAGATACTTGTGAGTTAAGGCATTATTGTTCCCAGAGGTATATACTTGATAAAGGAGACCAACAGGAAGACAGCTATGCTTAACACAAATAAACGAATTACTAATGGTAGATTTTTCAGGTCTCAGGATTATATGGTAGGGTGAAGTCTTTCCCATTACCCCTTCAATCAAACCACTTCCAGTACCCTGTTGGTCAGTTGTCTCCACGACCACAGTCCCTAAAGAGCCCTGAAAATGAACCTCCGGGCAGCAGCCTCTACACTCTCCCCTCAAACAGATTACTGTTGATATCACCACTATCTCCCCTCCCCATTTCCATTGTGTTTACTTTCCTACTGTCCTTTTCTACTGAAATCAGGCAAGAATGATGTCAATAACTTAAACCACAAGATTACAAGGACTTTGTTAAATGAGAAAAGTAAAAATTCACAAGTCTACAATATTTCACAAAAAGAACTAAGAAGATAAATTTTGTCACTTGTATGTTATTCAAAACTGCAGCAATGGGTACTATAATTTCCCGCACTAATCACATATGTCAAAAAGAGAGGAGGGAAAAATACACCAGCAACTCTGATACATATTTCCAAAATATCACATTAGGCTTTTAAGAAACAATTTAGAATATAAACTTAATTATTCAAATTCAATTTAATTGAATTTAACATAATTGCATTAAAATATTTAACTTATTTTCAAAGATATTCTTTCTGTAAGCCACTTGAACCAGAAAGTCACCTGGTTTTATTTAAGGCCAACAGTAAGAACTTTCTGAGAAAGGCAGAAAACTCTGTAACTCAGATACTTGTACAAAGGAATAAAAAAATAAAAACAGGGTCCCAGGTTTCATTAACTGCTAGAGTATTCTGCTTCCTGCCATGGCCTGGAGTCAGGATCAGTTACTGTAACTAAGAAACCTCAGACTGTTACCTGGTCCCCAGTGATATATAGTACGTGTGGCCTGGGTCCATCAGATAGCACAAGCTCAGAGGGTTATCACCAAGGGAAGCTAAGCACCCCATAACCTCCATCTCCACTTATCTACCTTCCTACTCCCAAGAAAACAGCAGGTGGTTTTGGGAAAAAGATTAATTCTGCATTGAAAAAACACACAACAGATGGGGCTAACACAGTTTAAACACCACATCTCAAAGGTTATCTGCCCTAACATGTTAAGCAAGAAAGGGGGAACCATGGTGAAGCCCAAGTCAAAGTCTTAAGTGAATTTCTATATAGATCATTTTCACCTTTCTCCATCTCCCCCGTAAAAGATGTTGCAATGCTTTGCCACATGTCAAAGGATGCGACTCTTCTGCTGGACTGCTCTGAAATCCAGTTCATGGGGATTATCCAGGTCTATTTATAAACCCCAAAGGCTGCAAAATTACAAATATAAGAGCTCTCACCTAGAAAAATGAAGACTTGGTTCTATCATTATAACATAGAAATGTTGCTCTCCATTCTCTGAGACCCTTAAGGTAGGTTACCTTCTTACCTATCTAAAAATTTGAAATAAGGTGGGCCCATGTTGCCCACTATGACCTAGAACTGAGGCTAAGATAGCTGAACCCAGAATCCTAGTACATCCTAAACAGCAGAGAGACAGTGAGCTCACAATAGCAGACATAACACCCATCATGATGAAGCAGGTTTTACAGAATAACTGGGGAAACAACACAAACCCACACAAAATAGTTAAGTTCTTAACTGTGACAAACCTAAAAACTAGGCTTTTCTTGTTTATTGTTTTGTTGAACGGGGTTTGAGGACAAGAGAGAAGGCACGGAATAACATCAAATTTCTTTTACTGTTATTGTTTTGCCACAGGTGGTTTGATAAAACTTGCTCCTCTTTTTACCTATGGCATTTATGTTCCCTCTCCTCCGCTCAGAGAGTCTTAACTCCACTGGTTATCACTCACGGACCAGTGCACTCACAGACCAGTGCAATCAAAAACAGCACCATCTTGAAGTTAAGGGATAAGGCTAAAGGAGAGAGATGGAAAAGATCAAGCCACCTTACTCATAGTAAAGGCACCTGAGCTGCCTTTACTATGAGCCATTTTTAAACCAATATCCACAAAGAAGACCAAAAAAAGATGGTGTCTCAGAATTATAGGGAGCCTTCTCCACTTACCTTCCCAACTCAGGAGAGAGGTATTCATCCGTCCATTTTACAGACCAAGAAACTAAATCACAGTCATGACTGCTATTAGTAGATATAAAATAGGGAGAGAAAGGTTCTCATCATTTTTAATACAGAAAGTTTCTGCTCTGAAAATTTCCTGAATGAACATGTGAATGAATGAATGGTCCATTACTCCACTACTTAGGAGTTCAGTGGCTTAACTGATTCTGTTTAACTAACACAAAGAATGTGTCAAGAGTTAAAGGAGGAACAATTCCATTCCTAGGTATATACACAAAAGAACGGAAAGCCGAGACTCAAATTGATACTTGTACACCAATATTCATTGCAGCATTATTCACAAGAGCCAAAAAGTGGAACAACCCAAGTGTCCATCAACAGACAAGTGGATTTTTTTTAAATGTGATATATGCATATGATGGAATATAATTCAGCCATAAAAAAGAATAAAACTCTGATACAGCATGAATAAAACTTGAAAACATTATGCTAAGTGATAGAAGCCAGAAACAAACAAATATCTGTGTATTATTTCACTTATAAGGAGCTACCTAGAATAGGCAAATTCATAAAGAATAGAATAGAATAAAGTAGAATAGAAATTACCAGGGGTTGGGGAAGAGGAATAGGTTGTTATTGTTTAAGGGATACAAGTTTTATGTCTGGGGTGATGAAAAGTTTGGAAATGGATAGCAATGATGGTTGCACAACACTGTGGTTGTAATTAATGCACTGAATTGTACACTTTAAAATTGTTTAAACATCCGCAAAAAATTAAAAATATAATTGCCACATGATCCAGCAATTCCACTTCTGTGTATTTGCAAAAGAACTGAAAGCAGGGACTTGAAGATATATTTGTACACCCCATCCACAGGAGCATTATTCATAACACCCAAGAGGTGGAAGCAAGCCATGTGTCCAACAGATGAATATGTAAACAAAACATGGTATATACATATAATGGAATATTATTCAGCCCTAAAAAAGAAGGAAGGAAATTCTGACACATGCTACAACATGGATGAACCTTGAGGACATTAGTCTGAATTAAATAAGCCAATCACAAAAAGGCAAACACTGTATGACTTCACCTACAGGAGGCACCTACAAAAGTCAAATTCAGAGACAGAAAGTAAAGTAGTAGTCGCCAGGAGCTGGGGGAATGGGCAGTTACTGTTTAATAGGTACAAAGTCTGTTTTGCAAGATGAAAAGAGTTCTGTGGATGGAAGGTGGTGATAATAGCACGACAATGTTGAAATGTACTGTAACTATATTTTTAAATGGCTAACAAGGTAAATTTCATGTCTTGTGTACTTTACCACAATTAAAAAAATTTTTAAAAGGCTAAAATAGTAAACCTTGTTATATATATTTTACCACAATTTAAAAAAACTAATATCAAAAACCACTGAATTGTACACTTTAAAAGGGGGTTGTGTGGTATGTGAATATCTCAATAATTTGTTTAAAAAAAAAAACAGTTGGAGAAGGAAGCAACAGCACTCTCTGCCTACCTGCCGGCTATTACCCAGCTGTGAAGCGTCCTGCTCACCCACTTCCTGCCCTACTCATCCACTTCCTGCCCTACTCATCCACTTCCGGTTCTGCCCATCCATGTCCAGCGCTTCCCTTTCCTCCCTCTTCCTGACCCCAGGCCACCCAGTGCAAGGGGGGAAAGAAGCACCATGCCTCTCCCATCTCCCCGCAATCTCTTCACTTACTTTTGCAGCCTGGCACACAGATGAAACATGAGAAATAGCTTACTGAATGGAGTAAGTGGGTGAAACTGAATTTGATAAGCAAAATCAGCACGGCATTCAGTAGACTTACTAGGTTCTCACTAGCTCTGCACAGGGAGTGTCCGATGCTGAAACATTAAATACTGCTTGATGAGATAAGTACACAAATAAATACAAGGCAGAGTTTAAAAAAAAAAAAGCCTAAAAGTACAGAGAAATCGTTCATGCTAGGAAAGAAATCATATCTGGCTTATCCTTTCTCCGTGTTCATTTAAGAAGATGATCAATAATACTCAGCCCTAATGTAAATAGCTGGGGTATCTGGGTAAAGGGTATACAGAACTTCCTGGTTTTATTCTTGCCGTTCTGTTTAAGTTTGAAATTCAATAAAAGTTCCAAAAACAGAATAGGGGAAAAAAAATAGTAATTTGCCCTCTGTGTGGGGTACGGTTCCTTCTGTTGAAGACCAACACTAAAGGAGCTTTCTAGAAACTTTCAAAAGCAAAATCCGGGTCCCCATGTGGAAGCAGGAAAGAAGGATTCCCTGCGAGGAATCTGAAAGGAAAGAAGGAAATGCTGCGGGAGTAGGAGATGGGATGTTTGTTTGGGCTGGGTATGCTCTTGTGAGTGGAGGAAGGTGACTTGAGGACACCTGGTATGGGAAAGCTAGCTGGGGCTTCTCCATTTGGAGAGATGAAAGGGGAGGGAGAGATTGGAAGAAAAGGGCAGTTTGGCAAGCACTCAGTCATCTGTGGTCAGTCCAAAAACACAGGGCAGAGCAGGAAAAGAGGCACAAGGAATTTGAATTGGGGTTTTAATGGAAACTATATGCACTTATATGGCACATAAGCTATGTAATTAATTATATTAATTACTACTATGCACACAGTTCTTAACTTTTCTCCAGGCTTTCCACAGGACAGCCTCATAAGTCTATACAGCCTCTCCCCAGCTTTAAACGAAGACAGACAACAGATACAGGGAAGACTAGAAGTATGCAGCACTAGACCCAGAATCTGAGGCCTATTGTAAATTCCTAGCCCAAGGCATCTGGGCTCTTTCCGAAATAAACGAAGCTTTCCAAAAGCACCATCCAAACCAAAAATCAGCTGCACTAGCATCACAGGGACATGGAATTTTAACAAAAGTGCCTTTGTAGTTGAATGAAACAGAACCTAGCCTGGTTATTGTATTCCACACCAAATGCTTTGAAGATGACAAATATAAATTCCAGAAGGTCTTCTTCCAGTTTAGTGAACACAGTGCCCCCCTGGAAACATTTTTTTCCTGATAAAGAGAGCACTAAATATATTTCGGAGTCATTTTTAGAATATATGTGTAAAAAATACTTCTGAAAACGCAATTGTGAGATCTGTTTTGCCAAACAGACTAATAATAGGCAATTTAGCTTCCCCCCTGGGCATCCAATGACTTTCTTGTTTGACATCATCTCGGCACATTAAATGGTGCTGAGGAAGTTTTTGAGCTTGTCTTTTAAAACAACAAATCTTAATGGAAAACATCAAAGGGCGATTTAAATACTAACTATTCAAAAGCATTATAAAGATATGTTAATATCCTTATAAAGGATAACTAATATTATTTTGTACATTATTAACTCTGAGGGGGTAAAAAGATGTTATGTGTGTAATGATTCAACTAGGTGTGGCCCAGTCTTCACTGTGAGTAAAACCAGCTCCTAACTGTCCAGAACAAAGAAATGAGCAATCCAAAAGTCATTTCTGAATGGATTTATATTCTGGGGCAACAAACTTTCCTCCCCAATACTATTCTCTAAGTTAAAATAAACATCGTGGAGTGAATACTTGTTGGGTGGCTGCCCAGCACTTCCCTCTTCCCCGTAACACACCTTTTTTCTGCGATGCCCCTTTTTCCATAACCCCCTCCATGGCACTGGGGGTCATTCATGCCAGGACAGGTTGGAAGGCTGCCCAGGCCAGTCCACCTCTGGGGCCCAGAAGCAGTCCCTTGCTCTGACGCAAGGCAGCAGTCCTACAAAGCCGTAGGGACAACACTGGGGCTCCCAGAAGCCACATTCCTACAATGACCCACAGCCCCAGCCACAAAGGCAGGTTCTAAGGGTGGACATCAGATCCAAGCCAGGTCCCCTCCTTGTGGGTGTCAGAGCTGGGCCTGAGAGATGGGCCAGTCTCTTGATAAGTAGCTGGACTCTCAAAGTGCCATTCCCCACCATGAAGACTGGGAGCAAAGAAAGGGAATCTCCAGGTAGAGAAGGACTCAAAACCTTAAGGAGACCAGCAGGGGTAAGGCAGAGATTACTGAAGGCTGGGAAACCCATCGATACACCCAGCTGCATCCCTGCCCTTGGGCTCTGGGAGACACCCTACATCTTTATAATACACCCCCCTTTTTTCTGTCACTTGCAACCAACCAATATTCCAAATTAATACAAAGAATTTCCAGCAGTCACACTAAAGAAATGATCCAAAATATCAACTGATACCTTGGGTGTGAAATCTTGCAAGCACAAAATAGATAACCATAGAACAGCGGGGGACGGGGTGGGGGGGGTGATATTTTTAAGTCCTGATTTAAGAGTAATTACCCTGCCACTCAGGTAGGGGAAGTCCTGGCTGAGCTGGTTGACTGGACTTTCGTGTTTCATCTCTGATTTCTTTACTAAACCACTGACTGAGGGTCAATTTTGTATTTAGGGGACTTCCACATCTATTACACAATATTCCCCCAAATAAAAGAATAATAGTTATTTGAACATTTAAATGTTTCCATAACACTAACGTGCTGCCTTTAATAAAGTAAAAAGTAACTGCAGCTTATAAAATAAAGGTTAAAAGTGCAAATTATAAATTTAAAAGTCGAACAGCTTCAAAGCTCTTTGAAACAATAACTTAAACCCTCCTTAAGGAACAGTGGTTTCAAAAATACAGATAAGCAGACCCGGAGTTCCGTGCTGGCTTACAACAGACTAAAAGACCAGTAGGCACTCTGCTTAGACAGTATACTAATTGACATGCGTTTAACTGATTTTGAAGATACTATCCTTCATGTTGATTTTTCTTATACTGATAATACAATGTAGTTTTGTTATGCTGAAAACTGATGAGATCTACATTTACAACTCTAAGAGAATCCCATAACTTGTATTAAACAATATTTCAAAGAATGTGCCAAAATTGGGGGTTGGGAAGTTTATTTCAAGTATTTGTACAGTATCTCTCTCAAAACTGTACATGACCAAAATACCAAGAAAAATATGAAATGCCCCAACTTAAAAACCCCCGGCCTTAGTGATTCAGACCGTCAGCCCAGCAGTACTTGACATCTTGACACATGCTGTGCCGCTGGGTTCTACTAGGCCAAGTGAAAAAACAGACAGGACATCTACCTGTGTCAGCGACCCCAGGACCCTCTGCCCTAAAGCTGCATCTTCCCTCCCCTGCCCAGCTCTATGTGCCCCATAGGCCAGGGCCACTCACCAAGGGTTCCCCTACAAGCATCCTGGTCAAACACTCACCCAGCAGAGGCCCTGTAAGTGTTTACTGTGCTCCAACGAGGCCATACTACGGAATGGAGAAGAGTCAAGGAAAGCGTGCTGGGTGGTGCTGCCCATCATCATAAGGACTCTATGGACCCATGGGCCACACGTGGAGCCCCATGCCAGCCCGGCTCTAGGTACATGTCTGCACCACCCATGGACCTCACCAGGTCACCACCTTGTCAGTAAATCCAATGCACACTTTGCATCTATTACCTTACCTGACCTCTCAGAAGCTTATGGCAAGCTTATGTTTCCTTATTTTGAAACACCCTTCCCTTTGTTTCCCTGACACCCCACCCTCCTGGATGCCTTGTATCTCTCAGGGTCCAGACCCCTGTGAAGTCTCCTCTTCCACTACTGGGCTCATAAATTGAGACGGAGTCCCTTCTTTTCTCTTCCACACCCTCTCCACAGGAAATCTCACATCCACTCCTATAGTTTGGAGGCACGTCCACAGGGTGGCCTCAAATTAGGTAGATCCACCCTGATTAGATATTCTGACTTAATATACATAAAGTGAAGCTCCAGAATTTGCATTTTTAACAAGCCCCCTGAGGTTCCGGATTCCTGAGCTCTGTATCAACTACCTACTCAACAGTGGGTCCAGCAGTGGCGTGCTGATGTCACCTTCCTCCCTGCTCCCTCCTCCACCTATGGCTTAAGCTGGACATATAAGCACACACTTCAAATCGCTGCCCCCAGCCCCCGCCCGCTTCTGTCCCTCCCACATCTAATCAATCACCAAACCCTGTTAAGTTTACTGTCTGCTTCTGGTCATTTCCACTGCCATTTCCCTAGTTTAAACCAGCAAAGTCTCGCATCTGTATTACTCTAACAGCCTCTTAGTGGGATCCCTGCCTCCCGTCTCAACCCTTCTAAGCCGCTCTCCTCACTGCAGCCAGAATGATCTTCCAAAAACAAATCCAACCGTGTCACCACCCTGCTGAAAATCCTTCAGGGGATCCCAACCAACCTCAGGATAAAATTCATACTTTTTTTTTAAATGTTTTATTAAGATACAATTCACACACCACAAAAAATTCATTCAGTTAAAGTATATAATTCAGCGATTTCAGTATATCTACAGGGTTGTCAACCATCACAACAGTCTAACTTTTATCACTCCAAAAAGAAACCTCAAACGCATTAGCAGTCTCTCCACGTCCCCTCTCCCCAGTCCCTAGAAACCACTAATCTACCTTCTGTCCCTGTGGATTCACCTACTCTGGACATTCTAAATATGTGGGCTTTATGTCTGGCTTTTTCCACTTAGCATGTTTCAAAGTTTATCCATGTTGTGGGATGTATCAGCACTTCACTCCTTTTTATGGCTAAATAATATTCCATTGTATGGATATACTATATTTTGTTAACTGTAATATTTGTTATTCATCAGTTATAGACATTTGGGCTCTCTACTTTTTGGCTATTACCCACCATGTGACTATGAACATCTGTTGTGATGGTTAGTTTTATGTGTCAACTTGACTGGCTCACAGGGTGCTCAGATACCTGGCTAAATATTCTTTCTGGGTGTGTCTGTGAGGGCATTTCTGGATAAACTTTGCATTTGAATCAGTGAACTCAGTAGAGCAGTCTGCCTTCCCCAGTGTGGCTGGGCATCATCCAGTCATCAGAGGCCCTGAATAGGACCAAAAAGCAGAGGAAAAATATGGCCCTTCCTGCCTGATTACTTAAGCTCGGACATCGGTCTTCCTCTGCCCTTGGTACTTCTGGTTCTCAGACCTTCAGACTCCGACTGAATTATACCACTGGCTCTCCTGGGTCTCCAGCTTGGAGATGGCAGACTGTGGGACTTCTCAGCCTCCATAATTTCGTGAGCCAATTCCTTACAGTAAACCTCTTCCTATACATATAGGATATACATATATATATTTCCTATTGGTTCTGTTTCTCTGGAGAATCATGACTAATACTTCCATGTACAAGTTTTTCTGTGGACATTATGTTCTCAATTGTCTTAGATATACCTACTAGTGAAACGGCTGGGTCATAGAGTAACCCTATATTTAGCTTTTTTTTTTTAACTGAAGTATAGTTGATATACAATGTTCTGTTAGTTTCAGGTATACAGCAAAATGATTCAGTTATATATATATATTCATTTATATATATATATATTCAGAATATATATATATATATTAAGAGCGTGTATATATATTCTTTTTCAGATTCTTTTCCCTTATAGATTATTACAAGATATTGAGTTTAGTTCCTTGTGCTATACAGTAGGTCCTTCTTTGGTTATCTGTTTTATATATAGTGTGTATATGTTCATCCCAAACTCCTAATTTATCCCTCCCCACTATATTCAGTTTTTTGAAGAACTGCCAAACTGTTTTCCAAAGTGGCTGCACCATTTCACATTCCCACCAGCAATGTTTGAGGGCTCAGATCTCTCCACACCCTCACCAACATGACAATAACAGACAAGGGCTATTGTCTGTCTTTATGTTCTAGCCTTCCCAGTGGGAGCCAAGTGGTAGCTCTTTGTGGTTTTAAATTACATTTCCCGGGCTTCCCTGGTGGCGCAGTGGTTGAGAGTCTGCCTGCCGATGCAGGCTACACGGGTTCGTGCCCCGGTCCGGGAGGATCCCACATGCCGCGGAGCGGCTGGGCCCGTGAGCCATGGCCGCTGAGCTTGTGCGTCTGGAGCCTGTGCTCCACAACGGGAGAGGCCACAACAGTGAGAGGCCCACGCACAGCAAAAAAAAAAATTACATTTCCCAGATGACTTATGTTAAGCAGATTCATTTGTATATTTCTTTAAAGAAACATTTGTTTAGACACTTGGCTCATTTTTTAACTGAGTGGTCTTTTTATTAATGAGTTTTAAGAGTTCTTTATACATTCTAGATGCAAGTCCCTTTCCTCTCATTTGGTGGGTTAGTTTTTCGCTTTCTACATAGTGTTCTTTGAAACCCAAGTTTTCATTTTGATAATATCCAGTTAATTTTTTCTTTGATTACTTGTGTTTTTGGTGTCATATCTAAGAAAACACTGCCTAATCCAAGGTCATGAAGATTTACACCTATGTTCTTTTTCAAAGAGTTTTATAGTTTTAGGTCTTCCATTTAGGTCTATGATCAATTTTGAGTGGGTTTTTACACATGGTGTGACATAAGGATCCAACTTCAATCTTTTGCATATGGATATCCAGTTGTCCCGGCACTGTTTGCTAGAAAGACTATTCTATCTCCATTGAATAGTCTTGGCACTCTTGTAAAAAAAAATCAATTGATTATTAATGCATGGATTTATTACTGGACTCTGAATTCTAGTCCATTGATATATATGTCTATCCTTATGCCAATACCACATTATTTTGACTACTACAGCTCTGTAGAAAGTTTTGAAACCAGGAAGTGTAAGTCCTCCAACTTTGTTCTCTTTTTTCAAGATCTTTTTCGTTATTCTGGGTTTCCTGAACTTCCTTATGAATTTTAGGATCAGCATGTCGATACCTGCAAAAAAAGCAGGTAGGATTTTGATAGAAATTGCATTAAGTTGTAGATAGATTTGGGGAGTAGTGCCATCTTAAGGATATTAATTCTTCCAATCCACAAACAGTGGGTGTCTTTCCATTTATTTAGCATTCTTACACTTCTTAGTTAAATTTAATCCTAAGTATTTGTTTTTTTTGATGTTATTTATTGTAATGCTATTGTAATTGGAACTGTTTTCTTAATTTCACTTTTGGTTTGTCCATTGCTAGTAGAGAAACACTACTGATTTTTTTATATTGATCCTCTGCCCCTCATCTTTGCTGAACCCCTAAGTTTCTACTTCTAAACGTGCCTAAGAAGGCCTTATGTTGGGTCCCAGCTCACCTCTTCAGAGCCCTCTCTCATCATTCCCATCAGAGACAAAAGACTTTGGCCATATTGACCAGCTTTTAGTTACTGGATGCTAAACTAAAAGGAAAAAAAAGCCATGCTTTTTCTTGCCTCCAGGCCTTTTTGTACATGCTGGTTCCTATAACTAAAATAAAATACCCCCTTTATCTGGCTTATTTCTTTTTATCCTTCAGATCTCCACCTAGATGTCACTCCCTTTGGTCCAGAACAGATGCCTCTACCATGTAATGACAGGACACCTCACATGTCTCTTTTTGGAGCTCTTATCCCACCACATTGAACTGTCTGGTTACCTATTTATGTCCTGACCAGACTGGCAGGTCTGTGAGATTGCAAAGTTTATTGCAAAGACTTGCAATAAACTGTCTAATTTACATTTCTAGTCCAGCTTCTGGCCCAACAGCTGGTATGTAACAGGACTCAATGAATATCTGTTAAGTAAACAAGTTACCAAAATCAACAGATTATCCAGTCCAAGCCTCTACACTTTCCACTTTACATATTAATCCTACATTACCTATAATAAAATGGCTAGCAGATTTTATGGTAAATAAGTTTTCATAGATTTAAAAAAAAAAAAAGATAATTTAATCCCATACCTTATAAGGCTGTCTCTCGGTATCCTTATAAGGTAAATCTGACTAAAAGTATGACCTGCTGACAGCGGCTCTATAAGTGTTTACTGAGATACAATAGTGAAACGAAACTTATTCATTCCATAGAACACCTAAATACTGTCAATATGGCAAGACATGGAGGAACTGGGAAGGTCAAGAAGACATTGAAGGATGACAGAGGCCACAGTACATTTCTCCCTTACCCTCCTCAAAAAAACTGTTTTACTCTTCTGCATCAACTCTTTTATATTTTCTTTATCTCCCTTACAGCCAAGGTTCTAAAAGATTCTCTCTCTCTCTCTCTCTCTCTCTCTCTCTCTCTCTCTCTCTCTCTCTCTCACACACACACACACACACCCCTCACTCACTAGCTAATATATCTATTTTCAGAGATTCTCCTTGCCTAGCACTCCTCCTCCTAGACAGACAAGATGTGAAATGCAGTGAGTTAATTGGCCTTTCAACTTGTCATCACAGTTTTCCAGCCCCAAACAAACTTGGAATGTTCAATCAGGTCTAGACTCGTGGTAGAGTGGGGACACCAGCCTTAAAGGGTATAAAGTCACCGCTGAAGGTGTGGCATGCAAGCAAGACAGCCTCCCCGGGGTGGTGCCTGGGGAGATCATCCCTGACCCTTTCCCACCCCCACTGCTCCCAGAAGACCCTGGTTTTCTCTCCTTTACCACACTGCTCTAATTTTCCATTTCTATGTCTTTCCAGCCCACTCCTGTACTGTTCAGTTGGCTGTACGTGTTATCTAATTTTCCTATAATAAACATGTATTGCTCTTGTAGTAAGAAAGGAAAAAGTTAGTTCTCTTTAAAAAGTACCAAGGAATGGTCCCCTAAGAGCATATACCAAACCATCCTCTTATAAATCTAATTCAACAAGAATCTGCCATTTTAAGTGATCTTTAAACTTAATAATAAATAAAACTTGGATAGAGTTTACATTTACTTGTACAGTTCACTGTCCCCTCCCAGGCAAACTTAGAACAACCTCATGGGAAACAAAAAACTATTTCATTTTCCTAATTTGTCATGAGCTATAGATCTCTGTGTCTGACAAGTTTTTAAATCACAAAGCACACTCTTATAATCTTATTAAGCACCATAAATAAACGGAAAACCATTTCGACTTGGCCTGCAGAGTGACTGATTTCCTTCCCATCTCCTCGTATTCCTTAAAGACATGGGAAGAACGAGGTGTATTTGTCGACATTCACGCCCCAAGCCTCCTCCAACAGGATATCTCCATCCGCTGCTTGCTTTTTGTTCACTGCTCGTAACAGGAAAACTCGCTTTCCTGCTTTCTCAATACCAAATGGGTTAGAGCTGCAAGGGAAAACATCCCCTCAGAATCCACCCCAAGGCTACACAGAAGGCAAGAGAAACAAAAGCTGGTCCATTCTTTCCCCGAATATTCCGTTGGCAGGCAGCCGAGGACCGCGTACCAGTTCAGTGGTTTAATATCCTGTCACTTCGCTGGAAAAGACAGAATTAGGAAATCGCCAGCCCAGGATGCCAGAATCTGCTCTGCTGGTGTTAGTACCTGCTGGACATTTATCGTGACACCACCTTTCACAGAAAGAAGCAGCAGCCACTGTCAGACAAGTGATAGAATTGGGAAAAGGCCTATGGAAAGGGGCACGGCTTAGAATATAAGGGGTCCAGGAAAACCACCAACAGAAGGAATCCTTCTTCATGTTAGAAGAATTTTAAAGACGCATTTGGGAAACAAAAGAGAAGAATCACCATTTAGGTCTGTGCAGTATATCTAGGCAGAGTCAAGGTACGAAAGGACAGAGACAAATAAAAGAGGAAAAGCAAGCTTAGGGCACAGGGAAAGACGTGATACCCTATTCATGTCTGGTGAGCCCAAAATGACACTACGGATGATGGTCCAACAGCCCGAGCCTAGAAGCCCCTGCCGGTAGGGCAATATACATACTCCTACCAAACGATGGGGCTGGGCCTCACCTGGGTGTGGGCACCATGTGCCTAAACACTATTCTTCACCCCAAAACCTCCTTCAAGTCACAAGACTCAGTCGCACTAGGGAACCCTTTTCCTCAGCTGCTAAGAGGAGCACGCACCTGCTCCCGGCCTGGGCATCCCTCATTCCTGCTGCCCAAACCAACCACTTCAAATAGAACATCCCCGACTACCATCCACACAAACTTACACCAGCCTTCTCAAACTACTTGTGAAGGTGCTCTTACTCCCCCATTCCACTGGGGACCAACACTTCTATATTATACCAAATAATAATAACAAATGAAATAAAAGACAAAGGCATGCAAGATATGTCACAATTTTTATTAGATTCAACAGACTCAAAGTTGCCCCGTCAAACTGTTAAAGATTTCTAAACACTTATTCTCAATTTCTGCACATATCTCATCATAGGCCAGTTATAAACAATTCACAAACAAACTCCAGTCAGTGGATTTCACATTGCGTAGCTCTGCCTCACAACAAGAAAGGTAGGTTCAACACCTTCACGTCTCCATTACCTCCTGTGCTTCTCTATTCTGGAGCCGCCAACTAAGACCTGTAGATCTTCTATTTGGGGCAAATTCTCATTGATTCTCCTCATTTTTCTCTCACCATAACCCTTCACCAACTGGCTTTTCCTGACCCTCAAAAATGTCTTGGTTAAGGCTGGAAATTAAGATATGGAATGAGTTTTTGAATAGAGGTAGCAGCTAAACTCTCTGGAGGGTAGAAGGAGGAAAACTTCAGGTATTCATCCTTCTCGGGTATGGCTACAGTGGAAGCAGAATGGGGAACAGTGAGAGACAAAGGAAGACATGAAAAAATAGTTATCATTATTACCATTGTCACCATATTGATTAACAGCCAGGTAGTAACAACAGTATCAAAGGAAGATGGGATTTCAAGGAGGAGAGATCTACAGTCATAGGAAGCAAAGAAATCCAAGAGGAGGAAAACTGAGAACACTTTTCCATCTATAATTTAGCAATCCACGCAGTGACTTAGCTTGTATCTGGAAATATTAAAGAAACTCACATCCAAAAATGAACTGGGGCCCCGTTGTACGGAGCAGTCATTTATCTTCTCTTGCCTAAAACAAGTAAATTACAGAAATGTGCATGAAAAGGGTAACAAAATGAATTACCTAATTGTCTATCTTCTCTCTAAATAACTGTTTGTGAACCTACCATTTTGAAAGATTTCTTTAATTTTTCCTTAAAAGAAGAGGGAAGAAAGGTGATTCCAGAAAACTGATATGAAGTCAGACTATCGGCCTTGAAGACACAGTGGCAGAGAAAGCAGCTGGTCGGGACCTCCTGGTTTAGCATACGCTGATATGACTGAGTATTTTAAAAAGGACGAGATGGGTGGTTTTTAAAGCTACCGGCTCTACCCTAAACACTCTCTAAAAAATGAAGGCCCCTAACAGCTCACTGCTAACCCCTTTCTCTGGTGGGGTTTATAGTGGGAGATGAGAGTCTCATCTGTCTGCACCAGTTTATCTGAAAGCAGGAGGCCAGGTAAATTTACACTTCCTTCAAGGCCTGAGGAAGAGGGGTGGGTGTTCTCAGATTTCTGTATCACCACCTTCCTGGTCTCCGCCTGAAACCTAAGGCTGTATTTAATGCCTCCAGCTTCCCACTCTCCCGTAGCCAGGGAGCTCGCCAAGCTCACCCTGGGGTGGGAGGAGGAGGGATTATTGGTAAATATTTACAGAATACAAAACCTAACCTAATCAGGTTCAAATACTTGGCGACTTTATCCCAAAATTCTTTTTACACATGACCTCTACCTCTTGCCTAAATTATGGTAAAGTCTCCTAAGTAACATCTAAAACCCCAGTTCTCTGCCTCTATCCCCACCCCAGCCACTGGGCTCCAATGTCATGGTCACCATAGTCCCTCGGCAAAGCTCTGATCCAGACACCTTCCAGCTCAAAAACCCAAAATGAAGAAAAAAGTCAACACTCCAGACATGGCCTCTGTCAGCCCCCTCCTTCCTTGGGTGACCGGGATCTGTGCGCCCCTAACTCTCCCAACACCTCACCAGGCTCAACGACCATGTTCCCCAGATTTCCTTCCTCGGGGCCTTCATCACATGGTCCCTCTAGTCAGAACAGTTGTCATCTCTCAAATCTACTTTCAGCTCAAAATGCCACCATCTTCAGTAAGTTTTTTCTAATTCCCTCCACTAGAGGTACTCTCTTTTCCTTAGTAGCCTTTAACACGTTACTTTTAACGTTCCAATCTTCGATTTAAATGTGCATAAAGCTTATTTTGCAATCTTCCCTCCCTATTAGTCTGTCAGCAAGGTAGGAAAGGATCTGTCTTACTCATCCTGCTTCCCCCAAGCACCTAGCACAGTACTTGGCACATGTAGGGACTCAACAAATGTGTTCAATTACTTTGGTGTATGTGTGAAATTAAAAATCTATTCCTGGGGACATCCCTGGTGGCGCAGTGGTTAAGAATCCGCCTGCCAACGCAGGGGACACGGATTCAATCCCTGGTCTGGGAAGATCCCACATGCCGCGGAGCAACTAAGCCCGTGCGCCATAACTACTGAGCCTGCGCCCTCTAGAGCCCGTGAGCCACCACTACTGAGCCTGTGAGCCACAACTATTGCAGCCCGCGCCTAGAGCCTGTGCTCCACAACAATATGCCACTGCAAGGAGAAGCCTGCGCACCGCAACGAAGAGCAGCCCCTACTCGCTGCAGCTAGAGAAAGCCCGCGTGCAGCAACAAAGACCCAACACAGCCATAAATAAATAAATTAATTTTTTTTAAAAAATCTATTCCTTTTAAAAAAAATCTATTCCTGGGACTTCCCTGGTGGTCCAGTGGTTAAGACTCCACGCTCCCAAAGCAGGCAGCCCAGGTCAATCCCTGGTCAGGGAACTAGATCCCGCATGCCGCAACTAAGACCCAGTGCAGCCAAATAAATAAATAAATTTTTTAAAAATCAATTCCTGTACAACACGAGGAATATAGCGAATATTTTATAACAACTGTAAGTGGAATATAACCTTCAAAAATTGTGAATAACTATATTGTACACCTGTTATTTATATAATACTGTACATCAACTATACTTCAATAAAAAACTAATTTTTAAAAATCCATCTATTCAGGGGCTTCGCTGGTAGCACAGTGGTTGAGAATCTGCCTGCCAATGCAGGGGACACGGGTTCGAACCCTGGTCTGGGAAGATCCCACATGCTGCGGAGCAACTGGGCCCGTGAGCCCCAATTACTGAGCCTGCACGTCTGGAGCCTGTGCTCCGCAACAAGAGAGGCCGCGATAGTGAGAGGCCCGCGCACCGCGATGAAGAGTGGCTTGCCACAACTAGAGAAAGCCCTCGCCCAGAAACGAAGACCCAACACAGCCATAAATAAAGCAAACTGTCAACAAGTAAAAATAAATAAACACTATTATTCAAAAAATCTATTCAGAAATGTGGAGACATAGATGTGGAAGCATCTATAATATGTGTATTTATTTGTCAATCAAATACGTGCTCATTTCTTTTCCCAGGAGCTTACTAACGTAATCCATATGTCCTTAAAAGTAGGAAGCAAAAATCAATCTATGAAACTAAATAAAAATCAAGCCTAAACCAAGTAATGCACCCTTACATAAGAACGAATTTTAGTATTTTATTAATAAAGACATTCCTCAGCACTTGAAAAGGGGTACTTTTCTAGTGTCAGTTATGCTATCATTAGCCTAAGTGCAATCAGCAGGATGTCA
The DNA here is from genome assembly GCF_003031525.2 of Neophocaena asiaeorientalis asiaeorientalis. Lineage (NCBI taxonomy): Eukaryota > Metazoa > Chordata > Mammalia > Artiodactyla > Phocoenidae > Neophocaena > Neophocaena asiaeorientalis. Next base: position 1,881,215 of record NW_020171825.1, on the reverse strand, counting down.
CCTTACTTCCAAAAGCGCCCATGATTAGTATCTTTTACAATCACTAAAAACCCAGGCAACAGCACCATGCAAATCTCTGTCCCATGGAGCTTAAAGTCACTGACAATTTTGCATAAAAAACTGAATTTTCTTTTCATGCACAGTTCTCACAATCAATTCAGATTATTTTTAATCTGGAGCCCCACAAAAATTGGTTTCATTTTCAGTTCTGAAGAAAGCAGAGGTTTTACAGTTCTTAAACCCTCAACCATAGTATATAAATAACTACAATAATATACTACCATATTATTTAACGTAAGTTTAATATGTTACTATCACACTGAATTATTTAACGTAAGTTTCATATGGCTTCTAGGACTAAATAAGGACATGATCAAGATCTAAATCCCTGCATATCTGGGGATCTTTGCACCTCAGTACATATTCTAGATGTCACAAGAAATAAATCTCTTAAACGTCCGATCTGTTCTCCCTAGTTGGCAAAGTAAATTACCCGTGCATAGATAAAAATCTTAATTTTAGGACTCTTTAGGATGTTAATAGCTCCCTCTCTAGCTCTATAGTCTGTGCCTTTGAGCCTGACCCACAATTCCCATTGCACTCTTATCAATGATGTGAGTTTCCTCTATCTCTACTCAATATCTTCATGAGACAAACATTCTGTCACTACTCCTACAATGAACAGGCAGGTCAAGCTTCATGTTTCCTGGGTCTCAAGAAAGCAGTGTAATAGTTGAGGTCCCAGTACCTTTCTACTTCCCAGAAAGCTGACTTCACTCTCAGCACCTTCCTAGGAACTCAACCTGCAACAGGTCACAACCGTCCTTCTTCCTTCCAGGGTGCGAAAACAGCCAAGAGGCTAGAGGACTCCCAAAGGGGAACACCAACCCAAGGGCTCCCTGGGGCCTGTCTGTGCTCCTTTTCCCTCTAGACTGCACAGTCCTTGAGGACAAGGTCTGTGTCTTAATCAAATGTTTATCCTGTAGTGTCTGTTGAGTAAATGAACAACCGGTGACAACTGGGGATCTACTGAACACAAGTTTTTAAGCACAAGAGCTTAAAAAATTGTAACAACACAACATTTCTGTCTGCTAATGTCACTGTTAAGAACTCAAAAAACAGGGCTTCCCTGGTGGCGCAGTGGTTGAGAATCAGCCTGCCAATGCAGGGGACACGGGTTTGAGCCCTGGTCCTGGGAAGATCCCACACGCTGCAGAGCAATTAGGCCCCTGCGCCACAACTACTGAGCCTTCGCCTCTGGGGCTTGTGCTCGGCAACTAGAGAGGCTGCGATAGAGAGAGGCCCACGCACCGCGATGAAGAGTGGCCCCCGCTTGCCGCAACTAAAGAAGACCCTCGCACAGAAATGAAGACCCAACACAGGCAAAAATAAATTAATTAATTAATTAATTTAAAAAAAAAAAGAACTCAAAAAATGCCTCAAGATCTGCTAAGATCCTGACTAAAAGATAAAGAGGACACTGAATCCTCTGGGAGGCTCCAGGGCAAGACACCCTGGACTGATAAGAAGATGATCATGAGGAAGCCTGGAGCACAGAAGCCTGGGCTCCATGTGGCCTCTGCCCCTCCCCTCCCAAAGGTCACCTTTGATGGAAATGAGCTCCAGGGCCGCAGTAGGCCAGGCTCCAAAGAAAAAAATCTGGTCCGAAAGGAGGATCTTACATCCACTGTAGGCTGGTCAGTGTTCCCCCACATTGTGTGGGTGACACCAGGTCAAGACCACAAAGGGATAGGCATCACAGGTAGAACCCAGGTCTCATAACAGCAAGTGTACAGCTCACTAGAATATGCTGGGAGACTGTTGGGTAGAGTGGTTTGGGGCTTGCTTCACAAAGTAGGGGACATCCAAGACACCAAGACTCCAAGTTGTAAAGAAAGAAATCAGCATTCTTCCTGATCATTTCCAACAACTGAAGCTATGGAAGAAGACATCTGTGATTCTCTCAAATTCTGGAAGCTATTCTGAAACCCCTTTCCTAAAATGGACCACACCCTCCCCAAAATCCACCAAAGGAGCCCACCCCCACCATCCCACCACCTATGGAGTCCCCAGCAACTATGCCTGATATATTAATTCTTCCAGGAGAAATTAACATTGTGTCAGGAATGTTTGCCCGTCTCAGTTTTCAGTGGCTTTGAATTCTAAGTCCCTTTAAAAGTTTGATACTTTAATTGGTTTTTCACAAAATCAACTCCAAAGAAATCAGTATGGTATACATTCTTCCATTTTAAAAAAACAATGATAAAACAGCAGTTATTTCTCATCTTCCGGAAAAAAATAGTTAACATTCTCTCAGAAGGTTTTTATTTAAAGAATAAAGAAAATTAAAATGGCTAAATGAACATATTCAAATCCTGGGAAGAAAAAAAGCTAACCTCAGAGATTAAATATCCTGTAAATACTAGCTAGTGTAATGGTTTATGAACGAATTTAGTATACTATAAATATTATGGGAACTCTGCTATCACCATAGGAACTCTGCTTTCTACTTAAGAAAATAGCAATAAGTTAGAATGACAGATTAGATAAGTTCTCTAAACAATCTTACGAATACAACTTTTTGTAATGATACAATTTGAACAAGCTGCCATTTACAGCTGAATATTTATTTCAGCCAAGGCAAAGCGGGCTGAAAGGCAAAATGACCTAGGTTAATAGAGTTTACTCTACATTAAAGAACTTTAGGTTAATAGGCCAATGTGGGTTTTTTCCTCAAGCCACATAATTATTTTAACCAAAGTACACATAAAACCGTGATTTCATATCCCTTAAAAAAATATTATCTGACTACTAAGTTAATTCTTCCTTCTTCAGTAAGTTTCTATTGAGATCTTTTGTAGATTAATCTTGTAATTCTTACTTTTTATTTCTTTCTCTCTGTCCTCCTAATATCCCTTAAACAGAAATGAAGAACTCATTTCTTGGCTTATGGAAAAATGAATGTCAATTTCACCTACAAACTGGCCTAGGACTAATGAAATATACAAGCGGGAAAGAGATCCATGGTACAAATAGATGTTTCATATTCTGATATGATCTGATTACCGCAGTATGTAAAGGTACTTGATAAAATGCAAAAGTAAACAAAGTACATTCAATTATTTCCTGGGGTCAGTGGAAAATACACTGGATCAGAGCCAGTAAACTCTGTAGATTTTGTTCTTTGTTCTTGTCTGTAACACAAACTGTATGACCATAAACAGATTAATCATGGTAGATCTTATCTTCCTCATCTGTAAAATTAGGAAGCTGAACCAGATGACCTCTACAGATATCTTTCACCTCCAAAGCAGTATGATTTCATTTCCATGTCACAAATTTCTACCAACCCAGAGAATTCATGGTACTTTCCACAAAGGCGTGTAATGATTCAAATTAACCATTTAAAAGTTTCTGACAAACTCAAATTTTAAAATTATATCTTTTTTGACACACCTGCCACCCTATCAAGAAAGAAGTGTTAACTATGAGCCAGGTGACCTTAAGCGAGTCACTTGATTTCTCTGGTCTTCAGTTTCCTCATCAAAACAGAAATTTAAACAAATAAACAAACAAACCAAAAACCCCACTATCCCTGTCTATCTGACTACATTTTTCCAGAGGCTCACACAAGATGTTTTTTGGAAAGAATTTTATAACACCATCAAGTGTAACCTTTCATTATTTCACCTGGGCCTCCTTCCTCTGAGCATTCAAAGCAGGACTCTTAACTTGTTGACAATATTTTTGCTACCAAGATGCACGTTTATCTTATTCCAGGAACACACATTTTACATTAAGATGCACACCTGTATAAGCACTAAGATGTACAATTTTCAAAGAGGACCAATTGGAGTGTCTTACATGAAGCACCAAAATTTCCCTCCTATATTCGTTTTCTTTTTTCTTGATAGGTTATTATCCATTCACTTATGAAAGTTAAACAATTAGGAAATATTAGAGTATATAAAGAACAAATCATATTCCCTTTTCACGTATTTCCTTCCAACGTTTTTCTTACACACAGGTTATTTCTTACACAATTGTGACGTACATACTTCCACATACTATTTCTTTTTCACCCAACATTAAAATTTTCCTGTTATAAGTCCTCCATAAGTAGCACTTTTAAGAGTTATATGATATTCCTTTAGGCTGCCCTCATAAATCACAAAAACTTGTACTTACTGGGTATTTACTGTGCGCCAGGCCCTATTCTAAGTGCTTTATATGCATCTTCTCACTTAATCGTCACAAACATCTATGGGATGAGTGCTATTATGATGTCCATTCTTGGGGTGAAGAGACTGAGAAAGCTGAGCTTTCTCTGAAGAGCTGGGTTTAGAATCTCCTGAGCTCAAGTTCTTATCCACTACATCCTACTGCTACTCCACACAGAACTATCCCCCTATTAACAGAAACTTGGTTATACCACGGTTATTTTCTAAGTTCTAGAATTCAGAAACATCTGATATCTAACTTATTCCTGAAACAAGAGCATACTGTACTGTAGCACCTGTAATACCATAAAACTTTTTCATCAACAAAAGAGTGCTTATGCTTTTTTAAAAAGTGAACAATCTGTATATACTGTTTATAATTTTTTAATTTATCATGGTAAACAACTCTTAGAACATTTCTATATCCACGTGACAGAACGTGTATTTTCTGTATGAAAATACAGTATGTGAATCTCTAAGTACACAGAGTTTGAGAATAAACTTCTTGTGGTCAATGGAGATGGTGGGCAGTTCAATGACATCTGCTTTCAGATTCACTTTCAGACTAACATTCAACAAATGTTAATCTATAATAAATAAATAGGCACATCTCCAACACATGCACTGACCCAGCCAGCCTCCCTAAGTAGACATACCCAAGCACTATCTTGATTGTATTTATTCCTGCCAACTTCAAAGATGGGGGGGGGGGGGGGGGGGGCAGGGAGATGCCAACAAACCACTTGGCATTACAGAGCTCTGATCAGGTAGTAAGTCTCCTTGCCAACAATTTGCTGATAAGAATTTAAGGAGTCCATCAGAGAAAAAGAAAAAGTGACAGAGATGTAAAAGAAACAGAAAACTTCACCATCTAAGTACTTCTTAATGATTTGCAAAACTCATGCTTCAAGTGATAGAAAAGCACTTCCAGGTTTTTATTATTTGTATTTTTGTTTTATTTTGTTTTGTTCTCAGATGAGTTACTAGATACCTAACATAAGAATTAGATCATTGTGTTCTTCTACACGTTGGAGTTCAACAGATTTGGTGAAAAGAAAACTGTCCTAAAAAAGGAAATGAATATTACTTGTATTAAAATGCGCAGCTGCTCTCAAAACCTATGCAAAGATCACACAGATTTACTGACAACTTGCTTTTTCTAAACTAAAGCAGACAAAGGGCCAGCCTCAAAGTGATGCATTCTTATGTACATGAACATCATCAAATCTATCAGGTTGCAATGAGAAACTAATGATACAATGGATCCTGTGCGTTAGGAAAGTTAATCTGGCAGAGAGAGATAGGCTAGAATGAAGTAAATAGAAATGGGTGCAGGGGAGAGAAATTAGGGGCAGTGGGGAATCAAAAAAAGATTTAAAAATAAAACGTGTCAGATGTAGAGACTTCAGGAGTCTTTCATTCATCAAAAAAAAAAATCTAATATCTTGTAATAACCAATAATGGGGAAGGATCTGAAAAAGAATATATATATGTATATAACTGAATTACTTTGCTGTGCACCTGAAACTAACACAACATTGTAAATCAACTATATTTCAATTAAAAATTAAAAAATATATATATATATATCGAGCCCCTGCTAAGTGCATGGAAACCATGGTGAACCAACAGTCCAGTGAGGGAAACAGATGCGAAACAAATGTACATACACATCAACAGGTAAATTGTGGGGCTTCCCTGGTGGTGCAGTGGTTAAGAATCTGCCTGCCAATGCCGGGGACACGGGTTCGAGCCCTGGTCCGGGAAGAGCCCATGTGCCACAACTACTGAGCCTGCGAGCCACAACTACTGAGCCTGCGTGCTGCAACTGTTGAGCCTGTGTGCTGCAACTACTGAAGCCCACACGCCTAGAGCCAATGCTCCGCAACAAGAGAAGCCACTGCAATGAGAAGCCCGCTCACCGCAACGAAGAGTAGCCCCTGCTCACCACAACTAGAGAAAGCCCGCGTGCAGCAACAAAGACCCAACGCAGCCAAAAAAAAAAGAACCCACCACATTCAAGACACTGGCTGTCCCATCAACCCAGGTGCCAGAATATGGACAACGTGGTCCCCCGCCACCCTCAATGGAGAGGCAGCGTGAGGGAGAAATAAGGAGGAATTAGAGATTTCAGAGTTGGTGACCATGCAACGATGACTCTCACTACAGAAAACAAGTATGCGAAACGGACGTCTGCTTTGAGATGAAAAGTGACTGTTTATGTTTCATAGATGCTAAACTTAAGGGACTGGTAGGACAGCCAAGTACACGTCAGGCAAGTTAGCAGAAAAGCAGGTCTGAGCTGGGGGGAAAAATCAAAACCGAGATAATGATTCAGAAATTGCAATGAAGGTATGCAGCTTCCTGCAGAGTGCAGGGAAGAGATTAAATGTTATGAGCCAAAGGTGGAGAAGGGACTCTTTCGGAAGGGTGGTGAGTGAAGCAAGGGAACAGAGGAGCGGGAGAACCAGAGAAGGGGAGAGAGGTGCTGTGTGGTAACAAATGCTGCAGAAGACAAGTTGAACGGGTGAGGACGGAGAGGCTACCCCACACTAAAGGCAGAAGCCAGGCTGCAGGGGCACAACCCAAGGTCACATAGTGGTTAGTATTAAAGTAACAGAACCCAGGCCCCCAAACTTAACCACAGGCCTCACTGCCTCCCAACACTATAATGGAAGAATTTTCTCAAGTCATTATTCTTCTAAAACTAAACTTAATGGCATCATAAACAATCCAAACCCACAATCCATTTACACTACTGTTAAGACCTTTAGATCGTTTGCAGTTGGTCAGTATTTTACATTTTCTGCCTTGAACCATCAGCACTGTGACTTCAGACACTGTCTTTTATGTACATTTCAGTTTAGTCCTTAGGGGGAATTCCTATAATCGTATGTACTGAGCCAAAGAACGGAAGCACATTAAAGTTCTTCATACATACAGCCCAGCTCAAAAAGTTATACCATGCATGTTACAAAACCCAGGTGACACAATGCTCATAAAATGCCATGCGAATAGGGCCCCTGGAATTGTGGGATGAGGAAGCCCTGCAAACAAAAGTGCCTGGCTCACCCCATCTGTGCAAAACCTTTTCTATCTCTGCAAATTTGCAAATTTATCAAGCAAAATGGCACCTTGCTGTAATTAATGTTTCTTTAATTGTTAGCAAGGCTGAACATTTTTTTCTTCTGTTCTTTATTGGCTAACTGTATTCCTTTCTTTGAGGAATTACCTATTAATGTCCTTGCCCATTTTTCTTCTGGAGTATTTTTCTTTCTTTAATTGATTCATAAGAACTCTCAATATATTTTTTTAAACTTAACACTATGACAGAGATATAGATATACAGAGAAGACAAATACTGTTCCTAAGTTTATTATTTGACTTTTAAATTTATGGTACTTGTAACATACAGAAGAGAGGTTTGAGTTTGCATGGGGAGGCAGAAGGCAGAGTGGTGAGTAGAAACACACGGTCTGAAGCCACAGTGCCCAGGTTCAAGACACAGATCCCCCACTTATAGGCTTGTGACCTTGAAGTGACTTGACCTCCCATGTAAAGCCCTAACACATATCCTAGGACACAGTAAGTGCTTAATAAATGCTGGCTCCAGATATATTTAGTCAAGACAAGCAATCTTTTATTATCATAATACAAGCTTACCTTTGTTAAGCACTTAGTATTAAGGATCTTTACATATATTAAACTGTTTAATCTTTACTTTAAGAATGCCCTAAGATAATAATACCTAACAATCCCAATTCTCAGATGAGCAAACTGAGGCTTAGGTGAAGAAACTTGATCAAAGTCCTCAGCTCATCAATGGCAAAGCCCAGGTTCACCTCCCAAGCCCAGGCCAAACTATTTTCCTTTACTTTCATGCTTTAAAAAAATTCCTCTCCACCCTTACATGATTATTCACCCATGTTTTATGCTGTTTCTTTGATTTATTTTACATGTGACTCTTACATTTAGTTATCACTTATTTCAGTGACACAAGTCCCCTATATACGAAGGAGTTCCATTCCAAGAGTGTGTTCTTAAGTTCAATTTGTTCGTAAGTCCAACAAAGTTAGCTTAGGTACCAAACTAACACAATCGGCTATATAGTACTGTACTGTAACAGGTTTATAATAGTTTCCACACAAAAAATACGTTAAAAAAACACAAAAAATAAAGAAAACATTTTTAATCTTACAGCACAGTACCTTGAAAAGTACAGTAGTCCAGTACAACAGCTGGGATACAGGGGCAGCATGTTCACATCTTTGAAACTTCACAACTTGAAGGTTCGTATGTAGGGGACTTACTGTATAAGGTGGGACCCCAATACTTTTTATGCAATATCATTTACTCAATGGTGTACCCACCATGTTTGACTACTGCTCACATGCACCCTAAAGGTTGACACACACAGAGGCCTGTTTTCTGTTCTGGGTCATAGACTTCTCTTTGGGTCCTTAGGCTTGTGTGACACAAAACTGTCATATTATTTACCCCCAAGATTACACTGAGGGGAAGATCTCTCTAAGAAGCGTTTATGATGTGTTCTCAGCCAGTCATTGAAATTGTTCCCCAAATTAGCAACTGTATTTCTCAAAGCTTCTCTCCCTTCCTTCTAAAACTTACCCTCTCTGTCCAAGCTGCTCTGCTCCTTCTTTGCCTAGCCGGGCATTTTAAGCATGTGCTCAATCTCTCTCATTCTTTTCTGGAGAAAAGTCTTCCTTATCATTACATCTTCCAGGTCCAGTTCAATTCTTCACAAACCCTTTCCCATTATATCAGTTCTCTGTTATTTCACCTTCATGTGTAGTCTGAATCAGGCATCTGAACCTTTATATGTGCTCCTGCGTACTGCTATCTTTTTGTTGAACAGTGACCTGTCCACCTGTTTAGACCATAAGCCCTTCAGGGCAAGGGCCTGCTCCAACACAGCAGCAGGTCCTCAGCACCCAGCAAAAAGTCCTAGCACAGAGCAGGCCCTCATCAAATGTGGATGAAGATTTCACAATTCCCTTCTTCCCTTTTCAAATTCAAGGCATTACTAATGTCCTCCTGTCTCCCAATATTCAAATGGATCAGAAACCAAAGAAATAGAACCTATTGTTGATTATCTAGTTGGAGATGGGCCTCCACCCTGCTTCCTGTATTCTGGGACATTTCTGTTGTTAGGACTCTACCAGAGGGTGGAGAAAGACAGTGAGGTGAAGCTCAGGCCAGTTCAGTTACCGATTTCCTATCCTATCTGATTTAAAATTACAGCCAAAATGAGGTTTTACGTTACCTGAGGATTTCAAAGAACACCACCCTCGGGTCTCAGGTTACCTCAGATCATACTGGAATCTCGTGTTGACTGAACTGGGAGGGCGAGAAGGGCCTCAAGCGTGCACTCCGGGAGATTATCATCCCACACCTCTGTCCATCATCCTCCAGTTACACAAAGGAAAATTTAGTGACGGCCTGACTTGGTTTCATTTCGTTTCATACTGCAGGCTCTCCGATGGCTGTGCAAGGGTGTCACCAGCAGGGGCTTGATGTCAAAGGAGAGCCTGAAGCTGAGCACGCTGAGATAAGATCGGCAAGGAAGCCGGCAGCCAGATGACTTGGGCATCAATACCCAAGCGCAGTCGAGCCAGCAAACCCATGCAAAGCGCCCTGTCCCAATATTTACACAAACCTTTCAGAGAAAGAATATTTTTAGGCCTTGGGTGGTATACTCCGTTAGATCTAGGTCATTATGATGCTATCTTTAATGCATCTGAAAGGCCCAATCGCAACTCAACCCTGATCAGGGAACTATTTCTAGTTTTTCTCCTGAGTTTGCATATATTTTGAACGTGCTGCCCTCCTGACTATTCTCAATCACGGGCAGCTAATTCTGGAGTTGTGAGGATTCTTCTTTCATTACCCAAGATCATAAATTACATTTCCTACTGTTAAGAATACTACTAGTAGTACCTCTGCTACTCTTGTAAAAGCATCTTAGAATCGAATCCTGTTGGTAAGGAAACGGACTCTAGAACAATCTAGTACAGCTCCCCATGTAACAGGAGCCCTGAGGTTCAGAGAAGTTAAGCGACAGCCCAGGGTGACTTAAGTAGCTGGCAGAATACCAGCTGGGCACCATCTAAGAGCTTTACGTCTATTGCTCATTTAATCCTCCCAACAACCATATAAAGTAAGTATGATTATTATCTCTACTCTACAGATGAGGAAACTGAGGCACACCAAGGCTAAGTTATATGCCTAAGACTGCACAGCTGGTAAGGGGCAGAGCTGGAATTACAACCCAGGTGCTTCAGAGCCCACGCTCTGCACTACTAAAGCTCTAGGATTAAAATTCAGGACTCCTGACCCCAGGGAGGGTTCACTCCGTCATTAATAATTCTAAGACTCATGAAAGAGTAAACCACATTTGAAAAAGCCAGCAAAACTTGTTAGGATCCTGATTAGGACAAACTACCATTAAAAGATGTTTCTTAGGCAATCTGGGAAATCTGAATAGTATGTCAACAGATTATTGCAAACTTTAACATAATGGCACTGTAGTAAGAAAACATCCCTATTTTTAATAATACACACTGGGTATCATATAGGGGTGAAATGATGGGTGGTGTGGCACTCACAATCACACAAAAAACGAGGGGGAAAAGGGGACAGTTAAAGCAAGTTTAGCAAAATCTTGATAATTACTGAATCTGGGTGATGGATTATGAAGGTTCGTGATGCTATTCTCTCTGCTTTTTTGTATTTTTTTTCAAGGTTTTCAAACAAATTAATACACTATCATTTTTTATAAATTAATTTATTTATTTTTGGCTGCGCTGGGTCTTCATTGCTGCGCGCAGGCTTTCTCTGGTTGCTGCGAGCGGGGGCTACTCTTCATTGCGGTGTGCAGGCTTCTCATTGTGGTGGCTTCTCTTGTTGTGGAGCATGGGCTCTAGGAGTATGGGCTTCAGTAGTTAGGCTCAATAGTTGTAGCACACGGGCTTAGTTGCTCCGTGGCATGTGGGATCTTCCCAGACCAGGGCTCGAACCCACGTCCACTGCATTGGCATGCAGATTCTTAACCACCGCGCTACCAGGGAAGCCCTACACTATCATTTTTAAAGGCCCACACACCTGAGCTTATGAAAAATGAACCTAACAAAAAATTTATGAGTACACCTTACTTTTACACTTTAAAGCTTGTTTTTTAAATGGCAGCCTTTATTACCCACTGAACTATTTAATTCTGTTGTTTCTGATCTCACTAAAAGCCACTCATCAATACTAGGAACATGAGAAGAGCTAGTTAAAGCCATACCCTGTTCGTTTTTCTTTTAGTCCATCTACAGAATTGCTACGTTAGTCAGCTAGTTAAGAGATATTTACTGTGTGTTTACTATGCTGTAGGCATTGTATTAGTGCTGACCCAAGCTGTCAAAAACAGAGCAGAGTACTACTTCCATCCAAGCACGGATCCATGGACCATGGGATTCCAAACCCCCGCCTGGCTGCTGCTCTGCCTTCTGCAAGGATCAGGGGTAGCTTCTTAGATGCTCCTAGAACAAAGCCGAGAGAGGTGCACCTGCTGTGGCTTCCTGGCAGACACTGGGGAGCAGCAAGAAACAGCAGGCAGTGGCAGAGTACCTGGCAGGAGGTGAGGGGGGTGAGGTTGATTGGTAGTTTTTAGTATCTGTAAGCTATTGCAAATGCCTCCATCTGCAATGCAGAATCACTGCAGTGTATTTCCCATTCATCGGGGGAGCCTTTCAAAGGCCCAAGGAGGCCCACCTATTTTCCAGCATTTTGTGTTTGCTTCATCACAAGTTTCATCAGACAAGTGATCACTGACAGACAACACTAAGGGTTGAGACACCAGCCAAACGTCTGGCTGTTCATGCTTAAGGGTGAATAGGGAAAATAGATGTACTATTACAGTGTCATGAGGTAGAACACAGCAGCAGTATGTCGCGCATGGGAATGGACACTACTAGGTCACTATCAGTAGGCCAGCCTCCAACAGGAGGGGCTGCTGAATTCAAGGACTGTTGCACGTGAGTAATGGGCAGTGCTGTGCTCAACCTAATGGCTTATCAAACTAGTACCTCCTTCAGTCCGGGTCTGTCCGCACTTTGGAAATCATGATTTTATTTACTCTTCTTTTGCCTCAAATCTCTAATGAGGACAGTGCCCCCAGTTAAAAGAACTAAGCTTCCTTCCAGAACAAAAAAAAAGCCACAGATGTCTGCGGGCTTTCTCCTTAACATACACACATTGGCAAAAGTCAGGAAGATACAGGATACACTACTGAGGCCAAAGCAACTGAAGTTATGGAAGAGATCCCAGGTTTTGGTCTATTCTCAACTCCTGCTCTACTCCTTACTCTTACCTTACTTCAGTAAAAAGAGAAAAATAAAACCCCTTATTACTGAACCAATTGGAGTTTGAAGAATCTAGAGGGACCTGTCAGAGCAATTGTGAGAAAAATCAAACTGAACAGACTAGCTATGGAAATCAGTGAAGCTTCGTCTCCAATCTCCACAACCATCATTCATGTCATTCCGTGTCTGACCAGAAAGGGCATCTATCTGCCACCGAAAAGATGAGCCAGGCCCTGTGTTAAGGGACCCAGCACTCCACCCCAACAATAACCCACACACAGCCCCACAAAGCCCAGAGAATCACTTCCAAGGCCCTTCTTCTTGGATCGTTCCAACAAACACAAGTCACCCACCCACAAACAAGCCCCTTTCAAGAAAACAAATGGCAGCGCCAACGCAAGGAGCTGCTAAAAGTTTCCAGCTACCCAGGAGAGCACGCTGCTGCTCTTCCGCACCTTCCAAGTGATGGGGTATACTGCGTTTCCAAGTACAGCAGGACCAGCCCTGGCAGTGGAAAAGTTGATTTAAAACTTCATCTTCCTCACACCCAGAGGCCTATTCTCAAAAGACTTTCTGCTACGACCAGATTAATCACCGGTCTGCTTGCTCCAAATCCCCAAACTTCGTAGTAATTTGCACCCAAGCTGAAGTCACGGGGGATTCCTATCAAGACCCTTAACCCTAGATAAGAGGCGGCCAGGGGGAGGGAGTGGAGGAGAGAATACAGAACCCCTTCCCTTCTGGAGCTCAGCCTACCCAAAGGGTCCGCAGGGCCATATCCCACCCTGGGCTGCGGACTGGAAAAGGAAGCCCCCACCTCCACTCCCCTGCGCCCCTCCAGGCCACAGGTGCCAAGCCCCTCCAGAATAAGGGAGGAGAAGGGGGATGTGAGAGGGAGGGAGGGGGAAAGGAGGTCGGCAGAGGGACGTAAAGTTGGGGGGGAGGGCGGAGGAGGGAGATGACGACCTCACTCCCAGGGAATTTCCCCGGAGGGAAGGGGCAACAGTGGGGAGAGGACCCCCTAGACGCAGGGTGGGGGTCTGGGAGCTGCTGCCCCTCCAGGACCTTCCCTTCTCCCCTGTCCAACACCCCCCTCCTTCACCACCTCTTCCTCCTGCAGA
>NW_020171825.1:1846393-1867420 GCF_003031525.2 Neophocaena asiaeorientalis asiaeorientalis | reverse complement strand
CGGGCCCTGCAGGTCGGGCGGCTGGTGCCTTACGGCGCGGGAGGCGGGCAGCGGGAGACTGGCAGCGCGCTGCCCCGGACCCCTGGCGGGGCAGGTAGGGACCCCGGGGGTCGCCTCCTCCTTGGTCCGACTGCTCCCCAGGCCGCACGTCCGAAGACCCGAGGCGAGGGCCGCGCAAGCCGCCGGGAGGGCGCGCGACCCGGCGCCCTCCCGGGTCGCCAAGTCCTCGGAGCCGGTGCCTATACACTGGGACCGTGGGTTCCTTGCCTGAGGAGCCCCAGCATCTTGGGGACTCCGCGGTCACCGGCAGGGTCGGGGTTCGGTGGCACCACGCCTACCCCCCCTGGGGCTGCTGAAGGGACGGAGGTTTCAGGAAGGTGGCACTCGAAGAGCACAGAGCCGTTCGGAAGCCCGGGCCATGCAGAGCGGGACGGAGCGCCCCTGCCCGGGACTCGGCGTGGAGCACCGCGCGCACTCGTGGTGGCGCTTCTCCGCCTCAAAGCACTATTCCGCCCCCAGAGGCGTCGCGCGAACGGTGGAAGCCTCTGGAGCCGAAGGGAGGGTCCGGGATGAGTCACGCAGACCCTGGCCCGCAAGGACGAGCTGCTGAGTCACCATCCAAACTTCTGAGCCTGGCCCAGCTCCTCTGTAAACTGAGCAAGGGGCTGAGGGGACACGACGTGCCCATCTGCCGCGCTTCCGCGGCCGGGCGGGACCGGCTGGGCGCGGGGCCCGGGAAACCCAGAAGCGCCGGCCTGCGGGCCCAACATGACCCGGGAGCTGGCGGCTGCTAGCGACAGCCACGACTCTGAGGAACTTCTTCCTCACACCGCCTTTCCGCCTTCCCCATCCCTAACGGGCCCCACCTCTCCTTTTCTCCTCTTTTCTGAGGAAACTCGGGGCAGCCTAACTCTGACCTCGCCGCGGAGAGGGCGCGCGGAGATAGACGAATTTGCGTAGCGCCCGTGGCGCATGCTCCGTGGTTTGGGCGGGGAGACTGCCTTAAGGGTGGGTCTGCTGATTGGTCGGTGTGCACAGGCCACGCCCACCGCCTGCTGATAGACAGCTCCTTACCTGCGCGCGCGGGGGCACGGTGGACCCCGCCTTCAGGGGAATCTCCTGTGCCTGTGCTACCTAAGTGCACTGAGGCCTCCTAGCAGACGTCAGCTCCGAAGGAGGCCGCCCGTGGCGTCCCACTCTGCCAGAAAGTCAGATACCGGAATCTTAAAGTGGGAAAACTACCAATCTAGTGTAGAAAGCAAAACACCACCGTTCAGGACTTAATGGGCAGGTCTGGCCCATAATAAGCCTGGAGTTTAGGCATGCAGTCAGTACTCAATAAATGCTTGCTGGATTGGATTGTTTTCCCAGTGCTCTGGGATGCAGGATGTAGCACTAAGTGAGCCTGACAGGCTGGAAGATAAACAAAACAACCGTGTGATTATAAAAACAATTACTAACCCATTTCCTTTACTGCGAAATGAGGGAGTGGCCTAGACGTGAACCAGGCTGCTTCTGTTCCAGGAGTAGGGCTGGGTGACCCCAACAGGCAGAAGGCACTGCTTTCATGGGGAGCTTGTGCTGCTTGATATGACCATGCCCATCTCATATATACACCTCTGGGCTCCATGGGATATGTCAGTTCGGTTCTTACCTGAACTGTTAGGTGCTAGTCTGAGAATCCTAAATTTTTAACCTTTGAGCTTCTGACTCCTGAAGAAGTTCCAGATAGCATAAATCTTTGCCCCACTGTGTTACCTTGACTCTCTAAACCGCATCTACTTCCATAGACTGCAAATAGATTATTTTTTTATTATTAAAAACAACAGAAGCACACAATGTGGGTTTTTTTCCCTTCATTTCTTTTTGCTTTGTTTTGTTTAAGAAATATATGAACACAGAAAAGAGCACGTATATCTGGAAAGTGAAGAGTTTACCCATTTCTACTACTCCTAAATTCTGTGCTTGCTTACTGACTCATTATATTCTAGAATTGGCAGATTTTCATTTAGGAAGCAGGGGATGATGCGTGGTGCTGACAGTAGTCACTGACAATGCCTAAACAAGGACAAGTTCTGACAGAGAAGGAGGTATGGAAATGTGAACTAAGCCCAGGAAGACTGATTTTCCCAGCAACTCAGAGCAGAGCCTCTTCTTCCCGGTGGAGTTAACAAATGGGACATTTCTTAGGTTTAACTTTGAGCAGAAATTTGGTCCTTACACTTTTGGGTTGAATTGTGTCCCCCCAAAAGACATACTGAAGTTCTAACTTCAGTACCCGTGAATGTGACCTTATTTGAAAATAGGGTCTTTGCAGATGTTACCAAGTTACAATGAGGTCATATTGGACCAGTATAACAGGTGTCCTTATAAGAAGAGAAGAGACAGACACAGAGAGAAGGCTTTGTGATGACAAAGGCAGAGACTGGAATGATGCATCTACAAGCTAAGGAACACCAAGGATTGCTGGCACCCACCAGAAGCTGGATGAAACAGGATTCTTCCTTTGAGCCTTTGGAGAGAGCATTGCCCTGCTGATGTCTTAATTTTGGATTTCTAGCCTCCAGAACTGTTAGAGAATAAATTTCTTGTTCTAAGAGACCCAGTTTGTGGTACAGCAGTCCTCAGAAAGTAATACACTTAGCAAAGTCTGGTTTTTTGTTTGTTTTGTTTTGTTTTGTTTTGTTATCCCCGCCAGTGTGGACCTATAATTGTGAGTTCTTACTGCATCAAGTCCTGGAGAGAGGCTGTCACACCTTTACAGAAGGAGGAGCATCAGCTCCAGGTGAGGATGCTGCATGGAATGGGGAGGATGGTGTTTAAAGTGTGGTGGAAGATAAACCCATCTACTATAGCTTGAGGGAGTAACCCCGTTTTTGTTTTACCAAAACTGTAGGAAGAAAGCTTTCCTTTTTGCCAAGGATGATACTAGTAGGTAGTGGAGATGAAATATAACTGCAGCCAGTTTTGAAAATTTGCATATAAATGACTGTACAACACCCAAATATTTATAATTCAAGCATTATCTATGTTTTAATGATAACCTCTTAACTGCATCATTTCCTTGTCAGGTTTGCTTTAGGATTTGTATGTGTCTTAATAATACCTAATTAGTTTAAAATCTCTTACAGGTGTATCCTGAAAGAGCACATCTGTTTTTAGCCTAAATAAAAAGTAACCTGTAAAGAGCAGTCAGTCCTGTGTTAGCATCCAGGGAAGGGCAAAGGGAGCTTTCATTCTTTATTTTTGCATTGATTGAATTTTTTTTAAATAAGCATCTTTTAGTTTTGTACTTCATTTTTTTTCCTATGAAAGCTGAACCCTTTATTTTATTTTAAAAAATACGTTGAATCCTTTTGTATACAAGGCCTTACTAGGCGTCAAATTTTATAACAATAAAATTCTGAAGTTTCTAAAAAAAAAAAAAAAATTCTGAAGTTTCTTACAATCTAATGGTGAAAAGATTTGGGGTTTTTTTTATTTTCGTACACTATACATAAGGTAAAGTTTACTATTTTAACTATTTTTAAGCGTACAGCTCAGTGGCATTAAGTATATTCACATTGTTGTGTAACCATCACCACCATCCATCTCCAGGACTTTCTCATCATCCTAAATGGAAACTCTGCACCTATTCCTTCCCCCACTCTCAGTACCTGGCAACCACCATTCTGTTTTCTGTCTCTTTGAATTTGACTACTCTAAGTACCTCATATAAGTGGAATCATACAATATCTGTCCTTTTGTGTCTAGCTTATTTCACTTAGCATGTGTCAGAATTTTCTCCTTTTTTAAGGCTGAACAGTATTCCATTGTGTGTGTGTGTGTGTGTATCACTTGTTTTTTTTATCAGTTCATCCATCAATGGACACTTGGGTTGTTCCCACCTCTTGGCTATTGTAAATAATGCTGCTGTGTACATGGGTGTGCAAATATCTGTTCAGTCTCTGCTTTCAGTTGTTTTGGGTATATACGTAGAAGTGGAGTTGCTGGATCACATAATAATTTTATGTTTAATTTTTTTTAAGAACTGTCATACTGTGCTTCATTGTCTAAATGTTTCTCATAATGCTTGTTTTCTAAAAACACTGGTTGATTAATTTTAGAAAAACCAGCATTTTTAAATTCCACTAGGTAATATAAATAGAAGACATAGCCATTCAAGGAAGAGCATCTGGGGGAAAGGTACGCAATTAATCTAACAAATCTAATAAGTTTACAGATACCACTTAGGGTTAATGGTACTGGAGGATTACAATCCCCTTTCACTTTTATCTTCTCAGGAGAGATTCCTAGTGGAGATGAAATATGAGGTCTTTAAGGGATCATTGAGACCAGGGCTTCCCTAACTTTAGTATGCATAAACATCACCTGGGGATCTTGTCAAAGTGCAGATTCTGCTTCAGAAGATCAGGTGTGTTACCCAAAGTCAACGGTTCTAACAAGCTCCCCACTGATGGCAAATTCCTTACCCAAGCAGATGCTGCTGATGCACAGATTTTGAGTAGCAAGCATTGAAACTTTCACTCCCCGCAGTCTGGCAAACTGCAGGCCCTTAAAAATTCTCCACTTTTAAATTTTAAGGGGAAAGAAGACCAAACACCCAATAGGAAAATGGACAAAATTCGTGACCAAACAATTCACAGAGAAGACATAAAATGATCAGTAAACATATGAAAAGATGTTTGGCCTCATTTATAATAAAGTAAGTGCAAATTAAAACTACACTGATATACAATTTCTCATCAATCAGACTGGGAAAAATTACAAAGCATAACACTATTGGAAAGGCTGTGGAGAAACAGGCACTCACACACATGGCTGACAGAAGTACAAAGTGATATAACCATTATGGAGAGGAATTTGGCAATATCTAACGAAACTATATATGCATTTACCTTTTGAACCAGCAGTCCCACTACTAGGAATTTACTCTGAAAATACACCTCAAATGATAATAAAATACTACACCCAAGGGTATTCATTGCAGCATTACTTGTAATAGTAAAATTTTGGAAAATGTCAATATTGGAGACTGGTAAAATATGGTGCATACACACAATGGGGTATTATTCAACTGTAAAAATGAATGAGAAAGATGTCGATCAACATCTGTGATCTGTGTGTAATGTGAAATAATTTTCAGGATATATTGTTTAAATAAAACAAAAAGAGTATCTATGCTGCCTTTGTGTAAGAAATAAGGGAAAATAAGAAAATATACTAGTATCCGTGTGCTTGTTCAAAAACAAACATAAGAAGGATAAGACAGAGATTTGTAAGTTTGGTTACCTTCAAGGGGTCAGTGGGAATAAGGTAGGAAGGAGAGAAGAAATGGGGAAACATGGAGTCAGGGACACTTCTCTGAATATACTTTTTTGTACAATTCTGACTTTTTATGTTAATGTTTCACATATTTTTTAAAATCTCAACAAAGAGAAAAGAAATAAAATCAACAAGAATGGAGAAAAACCCTAAAATGGAATACAAACAGAAACCAATGGACAGAACTCTATTTCAAATGAATAATATAACCACACTGAAGGGGGGAAATAAAATGAACTAAACCCAGTACCCTTTGAACACAGTGTTTGGAATATATACCATTAGGTTCAAGACAAAAAGAACTCTTAAAAAAAAAAAGAGAGAGATGTGAACAAGTAGGCTTTTTTTTTTAAGATGTATCAGTCAGCAATTCTGAGATGACTTTCTGTGTATTCCAGCATTGAACAAATAAGTAATATATTCTTGATAATGAAAACCAGGTTTTTCACTGTCAGAGAAGGGAATTACAAATATATAAAGGAGGGTTTTAGAATAAACCCTGTGGTATTGGGTTGGATTTGGAGGTATAGTGTGAACTCATGGGTTTTAATACAGATAGATTAGATAGATGATTGATAAGTAGATGAGAGTAGATAGATACACACCTGAGAGTGGGGTGCTACTGGTTCATATTGGCTCCAGATAATCTGCTCGATTGTATTGCCTTTGCTCCTTTGTCAAAGATCAGCTGACTATAATTATGGGAGTCAATTTCTGGGCTCTCTATTCTGTTCCACTGATCTCTTTGTTCTTTTGCCAATACCACACTGTCCTGATTACTACAGTCTAGTATTCAGAATATATACTTTTTTTAAAAAAACACTTATAGGGCTTCCCTGGTGGCACAGTGGTTAAGAATCCGCCTGCCAATGCAAGGGACACGGGTTTGAGCCCTGGTCCGGGAAGATTCCACATGCCGTGGAACTAAGCCCGTGCACATGTGGTGCAACTAAGCCCGTGCACCACAACTACTGAGCCTGCACTCTAGAGCCCGCAAGCCACAACTACTGAAGCCTGCGCACCTAGAGCCACAACTAGAGAAAGCCCACGCACAGCAACGAAGACCTAACACAGCCAAAAATAAATAAATAAATATTTTGAAAGAAACACTTATAGGTAATTTCCTGGCAGTCAGTGGTTAGAACTTGGCGCTTTCACTGCGGTTGCCTGGGGTTCAATCCCTGGTCAGGGAACTAAGATCCCGCAAGCCAAGCTGTGTGGCATGGCCAAAAATAAATAAATAAATTTTAAAATAAAAGTTTTTAAAAATTTAAAAAACACACCTCAACAATGAAAAGACAACGTAATTTAAAACTGGACAAATGATCTGAATAAACACTTCTTCAAAGATATACAAATGGTCAATAAGCACATGAAAAGATGTTCAGCATCATTAGTCATTAGGAAATTGCAAATCAAAACCACAGGGAGGTACCACTTCACACCCACTAGGATGACTATAGTCAAAAATACAGACAATAGGGCTTCCCTGGTGGCGCAGTGGTTGAGAGTCCGCCTGCTGATGCAGGGGACATGGGTTCGTGCCCCGGTCCGGGAGGATCCCACATGCCTCGGAGCAGCTGGGCCCGTGGGTCATGGCCGCTGGGCCTGCGCGTCCGGAGCCTGTGCTCCGCAACGGGAGGGGGCGCGGCAGTGAGAGGCCCACATACCAAAAAAAAAAAAAAAAAAAAAATACAGACAATAACAAATGTCGGCAGGATGTGGAGAAATTAGGATCCTCATATATTACTGGTAGAATTATAAAACTTTAAAAAAGTTTGGCACTTCCTCTAGAAGTTAAACATAGAATTACCATATGACCCAGGAATTCCACTCCTAGGTATATACCAAAAAGAGTTAAAAACATATATCCACATAAAAACTCATACATAAACGTTTATAGCAGCATTATTCATGATAGCCAAAAAGTGGAAACAACCCAAATGTCCCTCAATTGATGAATGGATAAACAAAATGTGGTATATCCACATGATGGAATATTATTCAGCTATAAAAAGGGAGGTAGAGCTGATTTATGCCACAATAGCTGTGAACCTTAAAAACATTATGCTAAGTGAAAGCAGCCAACACAAAAGGTCAAATATTGCATGATCCTATTTATATGAAATGTCCAGAATAAGTAGATTTGTGGTTGCCAGAAGCTGGGGGGAAGGGAACATGAGGAAGTAACTGCTGTTGGGCATGGGGTTTCTTATTGGTACAATAAAAAAATGTTCTGGAATTAGATGGTGGTGATGGTTGCACAACTTTGTGAATATACTAAAACCACTGAATGGTACACTTTATTAAAGGGTGAGTATTATGGTATGTGAATTACATTTCAATACAAGAAAAAGAGGATTTATTTTGGGCAAGAAGAAATTTACTCTGAATGAGAGATCTGAGACAGAAGAAAGGATGGTAAACAAATAAACTAATAAACATGTGAGCATATCTAAATAAATACTATATCAGAAAAAAATAGTGATGCCTAATTTGTGGAGCTTAAATCAACCTCAAATATCAAACAACTATATATAAAGCAGGATGGTATTTGACAGGACGGTATGTGCAGGTTCTTATATTGTTCACGAGGAAAATACTGATTAGTTTTAGAATTTGTTAAATGTAACTGTCTAGGATGTTCATAGTATATAAATAGAGAGTTTCTCTTCCAAACTAGTACAGTGAAAAAGTAAAAATGCAAAAAAAGATTCAGTAGAAAAGGAAGAAAAGAGAGGGAATAAAAATATAGGAAAAGTGCAACAAATGGAAAAAATAAAATAAGCTGGTAAAAAGAAATCCCAATATATTAGTAACAATAATTATAAATGGACTTATACTCCCAGTAAAAGACCAACATTGACAACATGAATTAAGAAGCAAAAACCATATATATGCTGTTTATAAGAGATACACCTAAATCAGAAAGAAAAAGAAAGGTGGCATATAGAAGGATAAAAAAAATTTATACTAGGCAAATACTAACCAAAATAAAGTTTAGCACAGCTATATTATGATCAAAGTAAAGAGATTTAGGGCCAAAATCATTACAGAGTTAAAGAGATTTACTAAAGAATAACAAAGAGAAAAGTTCAAAACTTCAATTCCCCAGGAGGATATAACAATTCTAAACTTGTATGCACCTAACAGTATCTGCCTCAAAATATATAAAGACATGGGCCATTCAGGACTTTTCATAAAAATAATATTTCCCCAAAATTATTGAATACCTTTTTTTCCTGAGGCTTCACATTCAGATTATACTTTAAAACTCTCTAGATGAGAGTCAAGTGTTAACAAAGAGTTGAAAATATTCTAAACTCTATTTCTTAAAAAGATTATGAAATGTCTCAATATACTCTGAAAGCGGATGTCAACAAAATGGAATTTTTTAAGACATAAAAGAACACTTGAAAGGATATCATTCAATACCCTTTCAAATATGAAATCATTATGTAATATCCAGTTGTCTCCTACATTTCTTATAATCATTAGTACTTATAATTGAACTGTAATAGACTATAGCATAGAGCATCATTTCAGGTTTGAACTGTCCTTTTTATAGTAAATAGTTACTTTGCTACAAGGCTAATAATAAAATAGGAGGAGAATATTAAATTAAATTAGCTGGAAAAAAAGACATCAGTTTTTAAATTAGCATTTGTTATCAGCCATATTCATTCTATCCACCTTTCTTTAAAGGGCAGCACCAACAGTTTGCCACCATTTTTCTAGGAAAAGGAATACAAATTGCATTTTTTTAATGTTGCAGAGATCCTTTCAAGAGGTGAATATAGGGACTTCCTTGGTGGTGCAATGGTTAAGAGTCCGCCTGCCAATGCAGGGGACATGGGTTTGAGCCCGGGGAAGATCCCACATGCCGCGGAGCAACGAAGCCCGTGCGCCACAACTACTGAGCCTGTGCTCTAGAGCCCGCGAGCCACAGCTACTGAGCCGGCGTGCCGTAACTACTGAAGCCTGCGCACCTACAGCCCATGCTCTGCAACAAGAGAAGCCACTGCAATGAGAAGCCTGCACACCACAACGAAGAGTAGCCCCCGCTCGCCGCAATTAGAGAAAGCCAGCGTGCAGCAACGAAGACCCAACGCTGACATTAATTAATTAATTAATTAAAATAAATAATGATAAAATGTTTCAAGAAATTGTTGTCAGAGCTGTTTACTATGCACCCAGAGAGGGTTCAGATTGCGAGATGAAACTCCCTACCCCAAGGCTAAGGAGATATTTTCATCACCAAGTTCTCTCTCTTTTTGAATTAACCTCAGATTTTCCCTCCCTTTTAACTGCTCATCACCAGCAGTTTTGCTCTAATTTGTGAACACCGTTCATAAACTACAACGGTTGACTGACACCAAAAAGGCAAATGATGTTTGTTCATCTCATTTTTCGTTTTGTAATGTGCAGTTCAGAATTTTGTTAATATTCTTTGTAGCAGTTTGTACTACAAAGTCTAAGCTTGTCATGTCATCATTTAATAAGAGAGCTGGCAACTGATGTACAGTGAAAATTGTCTAATATCACTGAATCTCAACAACCTGTTATTATTTCTATACTAGATGTAATCAAATAATGATCATATATAATCACAGTGAACACATAATCATAATTGTTTGGTTTAAAAGTACTGTTGTTGAAACGATTCTGACCTTATCAAATGAATTCCCACAATATTCCTGCAAGATAAGTGCGTTAAAGTTCATGTCACAGATGAGCTATAGAAACACAAATAGAGATGTACTCCTAGATAACTTATCTCTCCAAACATGCTCAAATGGGTCTTGTGTATCAAGAATATATCTGAGGAAGTAACAAGATCTTTCTCCTCAATTATTTCCATTGTAGGTAAGGCTTTTCAATGAGCCAATAAAGCAGAAATTAGGCAGGAATTCTGCATGATTTTAAAATGTCTACCTGGTTAAAACTGACTAGCTGAAATATGACCTAAAAGCCAGTTTCCTTTGGAAAAGATTTATTTAGCAAAATTTACACAATTTTTCTAGGAAATATAGTAATAAGAATACAAACACAGAGTTTAAACAGATGGGGGATACAGTTGACAATGAAAGAAATGAGAATCGGGGGTAAAAATTGAGCTTAGAAAAGGGTTATGCTTCTTAAAAGTATAAAATTTCTCATAGCAGAAAAATGTTGATCTCTAAATGCCTTTTTCCAGGCGTAGGCTCCAGAAGAATGTGGGCCAGGATGAATGGCAGAGGAACAGGGCCAAAGAGAATCTGTGGTTAGCACAAAGAGGACTGGCGTGGCCTCCCCTACATTGTTCCTGGTAGAAACCTTAAGGCAGAATCCCTTTCCACTTGGGAAAAAGGTCCAGTGTCTAAAAGGGCAATGATTCTGTTGAGAACTGGCTATGTAATTTGCCATAATCTACATGATCTGTTCAGGACAGCCTACATGATTTTCAGAGCCCCGTGGAAAATGAAAATGTGGGGCTTCTTATTCGAGAAGAATTTTAAGAGCTCAAAGGCCCTTCTAAGTAAGCTCAGGCTGGAGGCCCCCTTCACCATCAGCCATCAACACTTTATATGATCCTATGATCCCAAGGTGGTAGGGAGGTGCTCAGGGTTACAAGGTAATGGCTATTTATCAAACAGTTTTCAATGTTTTAGCAACAGGTCCTGTAGTACCAGCTGTATCAGCTTTAACATCAACCAGACATAGAAAGAGCATCACCACTGAGTATAATGAGAATGTTACAGACCTACCTTAAAGTTTTCAACAGGTTGTAGAATAAACAAGTAAGCAGAACACATCCTCTTGACTAACGGGGTAGAAATGTATGTATATACAGTACACTCTAAAACAAGTAAATAATAAACCCCAAAAGATGGGATCTATGATCACTCAAAAGCAAATCTGAATAAACTGATACCAAGGACTTCAAGAGAAAGAAAAGGCGAAAGCAACACTATACAGAAGTACTGGGCAGCAGCACTCAAAGGCTAAGCTGTGTTCTAACCATGACCATGGACGTGGCCATGAAGAGAAGAACAGTGTAAAAGCTTACCCAGCAAAACCAAATCCCAGCCATGACTTAAAAATACATTAAGGGACTTCCCTGGTGGCGCAATGGTTGAGAGTCCGCCTGCCGATGCAGGGGACACGGGTTCGTGCCTCGGTCCGGGAAGATCCCACATGCCGCGGAGCGGCTGGGCCCGTGAGCCATGGCCGCTGAGCCTGCACATCCGGAGCCTGTGCTCCGCAACGGGAGAGGCCACAACAGTGAGAGGCCCACGTACCGCAAAAAAAAAAAAAACAAAAAAACAAAAAAAAAAACATTAAGGGCTTCACAGCCATTCAAATAGCTATTATCCAAAAAACAGAAAATAAAAAGTATTGGCAACGATGTGGAGAAACTGCACTGTTGGTGGAGTGTTGCAGCTGCTTCCACACTGTGGAAAACATTATGGTGTTTCCTTGAAAATTAAAAAGAGAACTACCATATCCAGCAATTCCACACCTGGGCATATATCCAAAAGAATTGAAAACAGGGTTTGGAAGAGATATTTGTACACCCGTGTTCACAGCAGTATTATTTACAATAGCCAAGAGGTGGAAACAACTCAAGTGTCCAATTATGGTTGAACTGATGAACAGAATGTAGTATATACATGCAAAGGAATATTATTAAGCCTTAAAAAGGAAGGAAATTCTGACACATGCAGCAACATGAATGAACCTTGAGGACATTATGTTAAGTGAAGTAAAATAATCACAAAAAGACAAATACTATCGAATTCCACTTAATGAGATATGTAGAATAGTCAAAATTCATAGAGACAGAAAGTAGAATGGTGGTTGCCTGGGGCTGGGTAGAGGGAGGAATGGGGAGTTAGTGTTTAATGGGTACAGAGTTTCAGTTTGGAAAGATGAAAAGAGTTCTGGAGGTGAATAGTGGTGATGGTTACATAACAATGTAAATGTTCTTGATACCAGTGATCTGTATATTTTTAAATGGTTAAGATGGTAAATTTTATGTCATGTATATTTCACCACAATTAAAAAATGTATAATAGATATAAAGCTTACAGAACTTCAAGAGGCCCTCTTTTAGAAAAAGAATAAAAATTATAAATACCAAATTGGGTACAAAAGTGGATATTTAGTATAAGAAAAATCACACAAATTACAATTTTTAAAGCTACTAAATACCACAAACATTACAAAATCCAGAAACATAACAGTGTTTCTAACTAATTAACTTCCTCATGCATCTCTGAAATGCTTTTTTTCCTACAATATTTGTCTGCATACATTCTGATAGTCTCTTCAAAAGACAATGATTTTTGTACTGCTTTTTATAGTGAGTATAGAAAGAAAATTCAGTCTTCCCTCAAGCATACTTAATTGAAATTTTCTGTTATTGATAACTTAGAACAGATTTATTTCAACTTTGCAACTAGCTGTTAGTAATGTCTTGTAACTCTCTTGGATTTCATCAAATTTGAAGGAAGCAAAGAACTTTCATAGATGAGCTGTAAGATTTCAGAGTATTTTAAGTATTTTGGGGTCAATGTCTTCAAATTGACGATATTAAATAGCCAGTTTGTCATCAAAGTCCTCAGTGTACTGGAGGATTAAGAGTTTTATATTCTCCTTATCAATGTCAACATTTCATGTTTAATCTGTAAGAATTTAAAATTCCTTTCCAATGAGTTCATATGATTCACAACTCTTCACTAATTGGATTTTCAAACAATCCAAATACCATTTATTTCTCCTGATAGACTGTCCCTTCCTCATAGTGAATGACTGATTGGTTTTAGTATGATCTGAAAGTCTGTGTTATGCTTTCCTTCTCCATGTCAGAGTAACATCTATTGACCTAATCACTCAACTGTTTTGTTTCATATTCCAGTAATTTTACCTGAATTTTCTCTCAATTTTTTAGTAAATGAATTTAAAGAATGTAAAATAAGCTACCCTTATGTCTAAATAGGAGTTTATAGTTTCTTGTGTGTTTTTGTTAAAATGTTCCCAAACATCTTTCTCGATTGCAGTTAATATAGTGTATTCCTAACTCAACCCTCCCTTAGCAAATCTGAAAACTGTCCACGAAGTTAAGTTGAGATGGAAACACACAGTGGGGTTAACTGATTGCAGTTAAAATATCCTACTTCAACAAATTTTTAAATAATTAACGCAACTAAGACACAATGCACAGCAGAAACTTACACAGCATTGTAAAGTAATTATACTCCAATAAAGATGTTTAAAAAAGAAGACCAATGCAGCCAAAAATAAATAAAATAAACAAACAAATCTTTAAAAACAACACAAAAAAACCTTAAGACCATAATTTTATATCTATATGAAATGATGGATGTTCACTAAGCTTGTTGAGATAACCATTTCATGATGTAAGTCAAATCATTATACTGTGCACCTTAAACTTATCCAGTGCTGTCTGTCAATTATATCTCAATAAAACTGGAAGAAAAAAAAAGCAAAGGTGACTTTTATTTGCTTAGCAAGATGTCCCAATAAGTGAGACAGGTAGGTTACAGAGTAGTATATACAGTATGTAAAATTGAATACATCAATGTACGTGTGTATTTGAAGAGACAGATGTCTTTATGTGTGTATGAAGGGTGTTTACCAAAATGTTAACAGTGATTGTCTCTGAGTTGTTAGATTTGTGGTGACTTTTTTCAACTTTTCAAAAATGTTTCCGTATTTTTTAATTAAAAAAACAAAACAAAACACCTAAGACCATATAAACACATTGCTAGGCCCCTGCCAAGGCCTTGGAGAGGGGACAGAGGACCCCAAAGCTTAGGCAAACCTGCTTCTGCCACCAGCCCCAAAGAAGCTGCACCCTAGCAGCAGATCAAGTGCAGAGAACCAAGTCAGCGGTTTGCCAGTTGTTGTACCATATTTTAATTTTATTTCCTTTCATGACTGCCTCCTGCCAAACTCCCCCCTCTCCTGCTCTAATCGGAAGGATGTAGAGAATTCTGTTTCCTCCTGGCCCCTCCTCCTCCTCTGTTAGCACCCCTCCCCCTCTTGCGTCCTGGGAGATGGCGCTCTGGGGCCCTGCTGGTGCTGACAGGTTTCATTAGCCTGATGGAAATGTTTCTCCTCCTTAGGCCCTCCTATGGCAGCTGCCGAATTTCTCTCCTCCTCCCAGGGTGCTGAGTCTCAGGTCAGGTCTACACTGACCCGGAGCTGCCCATGTGACATGGGGCAGAGGGTGGCAGTCATTGGAAACCCAACCATGGACACTTCCTTTAGTTCATACAAAGAAAGAATATATTTTGTCCAATGAAAATAAAAATACAACCTCGGGTGCCTTGAATTTGATCTCTATTCTTCGACCACTCTTTGCCCTTCCATGTGTCTTGGATCTCACAAGTGAACTGAAGATTCAGGAGCCTGTGGGCTTTAAAATGAGGCAACATCCAAATTGTCAGGTGCATTATCAACACTTCATGATTACAATTTTTAGCAAATGCAAAATAGAATTACACGCTCAATGCCAGGAGGTAATAGTTTCAAAAGGCCGTAGGCTCATGGAGGAATCCTAATTGTCTTGTTAAGTTTCAATGTAAGTCTTCTGAGTCAAGGCCCTGAACAAGTTTCTAGAGAGAGATGAACAAACTGCTTTTGCTAATGTGACCTAGCAGACATCAGACACTATGCAATTTGGGGGAAGACTTCCTGAGTCACACTGTCCTCAACTGTAAAAATAAAAGGATTGTTAAGGTTCCCCCAGCTCTACTGTTCTATTAATGCCCACAGTGTTCATCTTTCATCTCTTTTATTTTTTTCCCTGCATGTGGTCTTGGCCTCTCTCTTCCAGTGTTTACATACCACAGTAGGAAAAAAACCCTTAAGAACCAAATTCCATCAGGTCTGATGTAGCGCAATAAAAACCCTTGGAATAGGAATGGGAAATACTGGCCCATGGTCATAGTCCTGGGCTCAATTTTTTGTCCTGAGCTCAATTGACTAGTCTTTGCTGTAGTCTAAAGCAGGGGTACCTAAACTTTTTTGTGAAGGGCCAGGAGATGAGTATTTTAGGCTTTGTGGGCCTTTCAGTCTCTGTTGTAATTCTGCCATTGTGATTGCTAAAGCAGCCATAGACAGTATTTAAATTAATGAGCATGGCTATGTTCCAATAAAACTTTATTTATATTCATGGACATTTTGAAGTTTATATAATTTTCACTTGCATGAATCAATTCTTTGTTCCTGCTGTTTATGAGTAGTGTTCCATTGTATGAATGTACCCCAGTTTATCCATTCACCCACTGAAGGACATTTGGATCGTTCCTAGGTTTTGGCAACCACGAATAGAACTGCTATGAAATGTTCATGTATAGGTTTATGTGTGAACAAAAGTTTTCATTTATCTAGGTGAATACCTAGGAGTAGGATTCCTGGGTCATACGGCAAATGTGTGTACAAGAAACTGCCAGACTGCTTTCCAGAGTGACTGTAGCATTTTGCATTCTTGCCAACAACGTATGAGAGTTCTAACTGCTGCACATCTTTGCCAGCACTAGGTATTACAGCATTTTTAAATTTTAGCCATCCCAATGTTTGTAGTGGTATCTCATCATGGTTTTAATTTACATGTCCCTAATGGCTAATGATGTAGAACATCTTTTTATATACTTATTTGCCATCTGCCTCTGTTCTCTTTAATGAGTGTTCAAGTCTTTTGTGCATTTTAAAGTGGGTTGTTTTCTTACTGTTGAGTTTGAGACTTCTTATGTATTCTGGATAAAAGTCCTCTGTTGGATATGTAACTTGAAAATATTTGCTCCGAGTCTACTGTTTGTCTTTCCATTCTCTTAATGGCATCTTTCACAGAATTTTGATGGAGTCTAATTTACTAATTTTTTCTTCAATGGATTGTTTTTCATGTCATGTAAAATAACATGTTGCCTAACTCCAGATCACAAAGATTATGCTCCCTTCTAAGATTTTGGTAGTTTTGTGTTTTACATTTAGATCTATAATCTGTTTTAAGTAAATTTTTGTATAAGTCGTGACATTTAGGCTAGGTTTTGTTTGTTTTGACTTTTTTTCCCGCATGTTAGTGACCAATTGTCCCAATCTCACTTGCTAAAAAGACTATCTTTTCTCCATTGACTTACCTTTGCAACTTTGCTGAAAATCAAATGATCATATTTGTGTGAGTCCATTTATAAACCCTCTTTTTTGTTCTATTCTTCTTTCTGTTTGTGGTTTTTCCAATATCAGTTCCATTTTCAAAGTCTTTGCGGTGCTTTTTTGGATCTGTCCTGTGTGTGCACCCCCCAGTGGCCAGTCTGGGACCAGGGTCTACCCCCTAGTTCGGTTCTCAGAGTTTATGGTGTGCTGTTTAGGGTCAGGTCCATGCGTGTGCAGTTCGGAGGTTAGCCCAGGAGTTCATGAACTTTGCTGAGGTGTTCCCTTTCTGCCGTGATGCTGGTACATTCTAGTTCCCTGCAGTTCCTTCTTTTGGTCCTCCATCTTGAAAGTTACCCCACTCTGCTGCACACTTCTCAGAAGAGTCCTCACGTCCAGGACCAAGAGATGGGAGGAAAAAGCACTAGGAGTTTGCTTCCCCTCTTGGGATCACAGGTCCTCTGATTAAAGAGGAAGGCTTTTCGAAACTGCAGGCTCCCACTGCTGCTGCTGTGGCTGGAATTGCGTCGGGGGTTAAGGCTCAAAAGAATAGACAAAAGAAGGGAAAAAAAGAGCTTGGATTTCCCCCCAAACTCTACTAGGAGTTCCCTTTCCAGTTGCTTCAACCAGAACTAGAGAACTTTTCCTGAAGCTCTTCTGTCCATGACTGGGGTCCACTTCTAGGTTTTAGATGACCTTGAGTCCAGGTATGGGGGGTACTGGAGGGGGCAAAAATAGGAAACACTTGCAGTTTGGTGGTAGTTCACACTCTGGTTTTCTTTCCCAATCCATCTGCTCCCATTTACCCAGGACCAGAATTCCTAAACACAAGGCAGTTTTGGTTTTTTTCCCCCAAATATTTATTTATTTATTTGGTTGCATGGGGTCTTAGTTGTGGCTCACAGGCTCCTTAGTTGTGGCATGCATGTGGGTCAGTTCCCTGACCAGGGATTGAATCTGGGCCCCCTGCATTGGGAGCGTGGAGTCTTATCCACTGTGCCACCGGGGAAGTCCCCCACAAGACAGATTTTACCCTCTTTTGATTTATACTGTATTTTTCAGGAATGTGCATAACATGTAAAATCAGGAGATATTGTATTTGATTTTGTTTAGACCTATATGAAAATGTGTTTATTATCTTCAAAAATCACCAAAGGCAGTACTGCCTGTGGCATTTGGGTTGCCAGCTTAACACGCCCATTTGAGCCTGCATTTGTAATTTTATATTCTCCAGTGATTCTTCATACACATGCATTCTTCTTTCTGCCTACTATTTTGTGCTTTGCTTGAGATATTAAAATATTGAAATACTTATTATTTTATTATAAATTACTTAAATTTTATTTTACTTATACTATAGATGGGGCACCACAGTGATATTTTTGTATGATGTACTTTTTTTATATACATAAATATATTTATTTATTTTTGGCTCTGTTATGTCTTCGTTGCTGTGTGCAGGCTTTCTCTGGTCAAGGCGAGCGGTGTCTACCCTTTGTTGCGGTGCACGGGCTTCTCATTTCAGTGGCTTCTCTTTGTTGCGGAGCACAGGCTCTAGGCATGCAGACTTCAGTAGTTGTGGAACGTGGGCTCAATAGTTGTGGCTCGTGGGCTGTAGAGCTCAGGCTCAGTAGTTGGGGTGCATGGGCTTAGTTGCTCCACGGCATGTGGGATCTTCCTGGACCAGGGCTCGAACCTGTGTCCCCTGCATTGGCACGTGGATTCTTAACCACTGAGCCACCAGGGAAGTCCATATGATGTGCTTTGGCAGATTAAAGAGGGCTTTAAGTCTTTTGACATTACTCTTCTCTACAGGTTCTTCTGGGGTTGGCCAGGCATCTCTCTCTTCACGTAATTTCAGGGACTCACCACGTATTCTCTTGAGTGTGGTGGTCTCAGTGTAGGTGGACTTCTTACATGGCAGTTCAGGGCTCCGGGAGTATTCCCAGAGCTCCAGAACACAGCTGTAAGAATTCTTATGACCTAGCATTGGCTGTCCCCAAAGGTCATCTTCTATTGATCAAGCAAGTAACTAAGGGCCAGCCTGAATTCAGGAGAGATAAGGCAGGAACTGCTCAGAAAGGGCTGGTGCCAGGAAAGGCTTGTGCATGAGATAAGGACCTGGAGGGCCAAGGCTCCCTAGACTCCAGTCAATGAATCAACTACTTAACACTGAGTGAATCTCAACAATTCATAAAACAAATAGAGAGGAAGTCCCTTCATTGGGTGAATTTGCATGTAATATACATGCTATATTTCTCGTCCTTGTATAGAGCTGCCAAAGATGTCCTTTGAATGCCTATATGCACAGAGCAAATATATATTTATTCAATATCACAGTGCTAAGTATATGGGTGATAAAGTTAGTGTCTCTGCCCTTCAAGGCTACAGTGTTATTATATATATATACATACAGGCATGCAAATATATATAAATCAAGCAGTATGCAAAAACTGTCATAGAAGAGGTTCACTGAAGAGCTTCATGAATCCAAAACAGAAATGCTCTCTTTTCATCTCTAACCATCTATCTGTAATTTCAACCCTGGCTTCCCATTGGAATCACGTGGGGAACTTTTAAACAGAATAACTGCCCACCCACCCCCACCCCTGCTCAGATTATGGTTTAATTGAGGGATGGGCCCCAGGCATCAGTACTGATAAAGAGCTCTCCATACGATTCTAGTGGGAAGCCAGAGTTGCGACCAGTGCCCATTTCTCTACTTTCCTGATGATCAGACCACCCTTGGCTTCTTTGTAAATGGTATCACTCTTCCTGGGAAGGGGATCCGGCACGGCTGAGAGGGACCAGGAATCTGTAGCTCCAACAATTCCCCAGGTGATTCTTGTCATCAGGGAAGTTTAGTTAACACTGCTGGTTTCCAATCCCTTTGCAGCACTTAATGCAAATGCCACTCTGAATCTAAACTCTATCTCAATCTCAAATACAGAGGCCATCCCCACCTCTCGGTAAAATCCTAACTCCAATGCCAGCCCTAAATTGAATCCTAACCTAACGATTTACTTCAGTTCCTACCTTATCACCTACTTCAAATTTTGACTCAAAAACCCATTCATTAATACCTCAGAGGAAAAGACCCCATCTTTGAACCTATTTCCCCCATCCTGTTTGCCACCTTTATCAGTTTATTTAACCCTACATGGAAGTCACTTGGTACTTTAGCCTGGAAACAGGCAGACCTCAGCTTGAACCTCAGTTCCACTTTCTGCAAATTGTTTAATCTCTAAGACTCACCTTTCCTTATCTGTAAAGTAGGGATAAGAATACCTGCTTTATAGGACTGTTCAGAAGAATTAAGAAAGTAATGCCTAGGAGGCATTTAGAGTTAATAGATGCAGTTAACATTCTTACATCTATTATATCAACCTCTATGATGATTCCATTCCAGGTTTCAAGCCCAGAAACGTCCGTCTAAACTCCTGCTTTAGAAAATCTAAACAAAATTTATTTGACAGTGTTGGTGGAGGTCAGAAAAAAATCTTACCTTACTCAAAAACAATGAGAAAAATTATAAGGCAAGAATGGTTTGCTGAGATTTCTGATCTCTTCCCCTTCTATCTGTCAATGAAAGTTCAGAAAGCAAGTTTTAAAAATTTAGACCTACTTAATTTGGAAATTTTTACTATAAGCATTAAAGGAATATTAGCAACAGATGTTTCGTATTCTTTCTCTTTTGACTTCATTTATAGATCTACCACTGTTTACTGTTTATTTTTTGAAAAACTTGTTTTTCTTTTAAAGTTGTCATTAACTTTTCTCTAGGATTTAGGTTGTGTCATAAATCCACGTTTCTCTACTCTAAAAGAAGCAAAATCACACATAGGGATGGTTTCAGCTTTAATATTTTCAGTATCTTCGAAAATAGAGAATGACAAATGACTTTTCTAAACTACAACTTCCCTTCATGCATTCCTCAGCATGCACAGCCTCTCTCCTAAAAGTAGGACATAACCTACTTTTATGTCAGTTATTAAGATCAAAAGAAAAGAAAAAATACTTTTAACCTGACCTTAAAAATGGTTCCTTTTTTGGTAGAATGGGAATTAATGGAAATGGAGTTCCCAATTAAAATGGGAAAAGAAGAAAGATCATTTATAAAAGAAATATATTCTCGTTAAATACATATGCCTTCAGATTCAGGGTCAATAATATTAAGGAAAAGAAAGTGTTTATTTTAAAAATATATATATGTGTATATATATATATATATATATATATACACTTAAACTTGGAGAATGTGTATGTGTGTGTGTGTAAATTCTCCAGGTTTAAGTTTTTAAACTACATTGTCAATGGAAATTATGATTGAAAATTCATTGCTGAGATATTTAACATTATTAAAAATTTTAGCAAAATGAACGAGAGTTGAGGGCTTCCCTGGTGGCGCAGTGGTTGAGAGTCCGCCTGCCGATGCAGGGGACATGGGTTCGTGCCCCGGTGCGGGAGGATCCCACATGCCGCGGAGCAGCTGGGCCCGTGAGCCATGGCCGCTGGGCCTGCGTGTCCGGAGCCTATGCTCCG
>NW_020171825.1:1774721-1846232 GCF_003031525.2 Neophocaena asiaeorientalis asiaeorientalis | reverse complement strand
AGGACCCCGCGAAAAAAAAAAAAAAAAAAAAAAAAAAAAAAGAAATGAACAAGAGTTGGGGACAACCACATGGGAATTGAAGAAGAAAAGGTTATGCTCTACAGTGAGAGGGCCCACTTCTTCTGACTCTTTTTCGGCTGGGCAAGAAGAACAATCCTATCCTTCCCTTTGAATTCTTTGTTGTGGAATTTTCATTCTCCCTCTTTGTGGCTTGTTCTTTCTCTTTGGTGTGGGTGCCTGCTGTAATGAGGACATTTTTTTTTTTATATACAGCAGGTTCTTATTAGTCATCAATTTTATACACATCAGTGTATACATGTCAGTCCCAGTCTCCCAATTCATCACACCACCATCCCACCCCCCTGCCGCTTTCCCCCCTTGGTGTCCATACGTTTGTTCTCTACATCTGTGTCTCAATCTATGCCCTGCAAGCTGGTTCATCTGTATCATTTTTCTAGGTTCCACATATATACATTAATATACGATACTTGTTTTTCTCTTTCTGACTTACTTCACTCTGTATGACAGTCGCTAGATCCATCCACGTCTCAACAAATGACCCAATTTTGTTCCTCTTTAGGGCTGAGTAATATTCCACTGTATATATGTACCACAACTTCTTTATCCATTTGTCTGTCCATGGGCATTTAGGTTGCTTCCATGACCTGGCTATTGTAAATAGTGATGCAATGAACATTGGGGTGCATGTGTCTGTTTTTTGGGTTTTTTAAAATATTTATTTATTTATTTTTGGCTGCAGTGGGTCTTTGTTGCTGCACACAGGCTTTCTCTAGTTGTGGGAATAGGGGGCTACTCTTCACTGTGGTGCAAGGGCTTCTCATTGCAGTCGCTTCTCTTTTTGCGGAGCATGGGCTCTAGGCGCGTGGGCTTGAGTAGTTGTGGCACTCAGGCTCGGTACTTGTGGCTCAC
Organism: Neophocaena asiaeorientalis asiaeorientalis; assembly: GCF_003031525.2. NCBI lineage: Eukaryota > Metazoa > Chordata > Mammalia > Artiodactyla > Phocoenidae > Neophocaena > Neophocaena asiaeorientalis. Next base: position 1,845,302 of record NW_020171825.1, on the reverse strand, counting down.
AGGCTCTAGAGCGCAGGCTCAGTAGTAGTGGCGTACGGGCTTAGTTGCTCCGTGGCATGTGGGATCTTCCTGGACCAGGGCCCGAACCCGTGTCCCCTGCATTGGCAGGTGGACTCTTAACCACTGCAGCACCAGGGAAGCCCGCATGTGTCTATTTCAATTGTGGTTTTCTCTGGGTATATGCCCAGTAGTGAGATTGCTGGATCATATGGTAATTCTATTTTTAGTTTTTTAAGGAACTTCCATACTGTTCTCCATAGTGGCTGTATCAATTTACATTCCCACCAAGAGTGCAACAGGGTTCCCTTTTCTCCACACCCTCTCCAGCATTTGTTGTTTGTAGATTTTCTGATGATGCCCATTCTAACTGGTGTGAGGTGACACCTCATTGTAGTTTCGATTTGCATTTCTCTAATAATTAATGATGTTGAGCATCCTTTCATGTGTTTGTTGGCAATCTGTGTATCTTCTTTGGAGAAATGTCTACTTAGGTCTTCTGCCCATTTTTGGATTGGGTTGTTTGTTTTTTAATATTGAACTGCATGAGCTGTTTATATATTTTGGAGATTAATCCTTTGTCCATTGATTCTTTAGCAAATACTTTCTCCCATACTGAGGGTTGTCTTTTCATCTTGTTTATGGTTTCCTTTGCTGTGCAAAAGCTTTTAAGTTCCATTAGGTCCCATTTTTTTTGTTTGTTTTTATTTCCATTACTCTAGGAGGTGGATCAAAAAAGATCTTGCTGTGATTTATGTCAAAGAGTGTTCTTCCTATGTTTTCCTCTGAGAGTTTTATAGTGTCCGGTCTTACATTTAGGTCTCTAATCCATTTTGAGTTTATTTTTGTGTATGGTGTTAGGAAGTGTTCTGATTTCATTCTTTTACATGTAGCTGTCCAGTTGTCCCAGCACCACTTATTGAAGAGACTGTCTTTTCTCCATTGTATATTCTTGCCTCCTTTGTCATAGATTAGTTGACCACAGGTGCATGGGTTTATCTCTGGGCTTTCTATCTTGTTAATGAGGACATATTTTTAATTTCTCAGAAATCCATAAACATGCAATTAAAATGAAATAGAAAATGTTTAGCTCAAAAGACACAAGCTCTTTTAGCCAAACTTTTCAATTCCCTTCTACTATTTGTAGATTAACTTAGTTGTCTCCTGTCTGCAGTTGAGTGGTACTATCTAAAGCAGAGTAAACAGTAAAAAGCTTGTTTCAGTTATAAAAGGAGCAATGTTTCAAATCCTAATTAGGATGTAAGAGCATCACGTATACAGATTTGCAAAGTGACCACAAACAGACTTGCCAATGTGTGTGCGCCATTGTCATTCATTCTTAAAGGTGCTGCTTTGGCTGAAACAATGACAGTTGCTTCGTTGTGTTTCTTCCCCTTTTGGTTTGGATTGAATGAGATGGCAGCTTTATATGCTGTTACTGTGCTTTGTCACCTAACACGTAGAGCATTTCAGTCTAAAAGTTCGTTTTCCTTTAAGTTTCAGATAACATAAAATGAATTAAAGCCCTTTTTGGTCAATATGGCAGGTTCACAGGGTAGCAAAACATGTTTCTTTCAATGAGAGGCAACCTGGACAAATGCTGGGTGCATTTAAAATTCTGTTAGAGGACGGGCATCACAACGGGGGAAATCTCAGTGGCGGGTTTGTAAAGGCAGACCAGAGGAAAAGGAGAAAGATATTGCTGTCTGAGATGGTGCCTTGGATTGGGAGCCTGAGATAGGAAGTAGGAGGTCAGGAACCAGAAGCTTGGCAGTAAAGCACTGCAAACCCAACATGTGTCAATGGCAGAGGCTCTTTCCCTGGAAATATCAGGTATAAAACAATCTAGCAGAGGGGGCTTCCTTGGTGGTCCAGTGGGTAAGACTCTGCACTCCCAATGCAGGGGGACTGGGTTGATCCCTGGTCGGGAAACATGCCCACAGCCGCAACTAAAAGATCCCACATGCTGCCACGAAGATCCCGTGTGCTGCAACTAAGACCCAGCACAGCCTAAATAAATAAATAAATATTAAAAAAAAAAAAAAAAAGCAGTCTAGCTGAAACCAGGGGAGGGGACATTAGTCATAACATTTTTATCATAACATTCCTAATATCTCACAAAGCACAAATACCTACCTAAAGGAGAGCTTTTATTGTTTGCCATGGACCAGGCACTATGTTGACAAAAGCTTTCTTGGGACTGATCAAGGAATTCCAAAGGGACCAAGAAAAAGTTCAAGGGAGGTAGATTTCAGTCCAACCCAGAGAAAAACATCCTAACAAGCGAAGTGCTTCTCTTCAAGCTGCCTTACCCTGGAGAGTCACCCTCACCTGCCCCAGCACCCAGCAGCTCCCCTGAACGATTTCTGACTTCGTGCACGCTCAGCCCTGCCACATCCCATAACCCAAACAACCTACAGCCCAGCTGGATATTAGTTGCTCCTTCCCACAAGGGAGTGGACTTAGGCCTGGCATGGCATCCCTTGCACTGGTCTGAGTAACTGGTGTTAAACAGAACCAGGCCTAGCGAAAGCACTGCGGTCCAGCCTTGCACCTTCCCTGCCCCTGGTTACTCACCCTGCTGGCCCTTCTGCCTGGCTCCCTGACACACGTGTTTTCTACTAGCTCTCCCCCGGGACGGAAGAGAGAGGCTGGCAGCCCTGCCCAGCTTACCTGCTTCCTTCTAACCTCTTTGCCCAAGGTTTGCCCTGTGTCGGGTTTTTCTCCCCTGGGGAACAGCGTCTCCATCAGCTGCGAGAAGGCTGGTGTTTCCATGTCATTCCTGACCAGCTCATCATGTGGATCCCTGACAACCGCCCACGGCCCGAGGTCATCTGGAGCCGTTGCTCTTCTCACTGCCCATCTTCACCCTAATTTGACTCAGGTTTTGCACAATGTTCCCTCAGACCTTCCACCTCCATTGCTCCAGTGTTTCTCCTGTTCACCTGTGCCCCGCCCACCCTGGACACCACTGGGTTCAACCAGTGGACGTCCTGCTCCCTCCTTCGAGTCACAAGGGGGAAGGGGGGGGTCTTAACTCTGTCCATCTTCCCCACATCATGTAGCAGGTGTTATCGATGCCCCTTACCCCAGACCCCTTGGCATTTGCTTCCAGAGTCAAAGGCTACTTACAGCTGACCTTGGAAATCTCCACTTCAAGGTTTTTTCTTGCCTTGGGAACACACTGTGCCCGAGCACGGGGAAGTCAGCAATGCTGACAGGTAACTCCCCTGAAAGTGCCCTGAACCAATGGAGAACTGGTGGGTGAATACCCATCCCCTTGCTCCTCAGCTGGGTTAATTCTGAGTTTTAGTTCATGGTTTTCAGAGTTAGCTAGCGGGATTGAGTTCTCTGCCCACAGTGGCAATTTGCTTGATAATGACCCTTCATTGCCTTCCTTCCCTTCCCTTCCCTGTCTCACATCCACCATGTCCAGTGTTTCCTGGGACCCTCTCTCACATAAACTACTTGCACTTGAGTCTTTATCTGGGGCTCTGCCAATGTGCAAGGCCTGACACAATATCTAGCACACAGTAGGTGTTCAATAAATACATACATAATTAACACTGGGCAGGCCATCTCTCGATTTTGCAGATGGGACTTTTGCATTGGGAGAGAGGCTACACCATAGAACCACAAAGGATTCTTCCAGGAACAGCAACCTTCCTATGTAGAAATAGCTTTCCAACTAGGAGGCCTGCAAGAGGAGCTGTGAGATGAAGACATGTGAAAGAAAGAGACTTTTCTCCACTTTGTGCCAGTTCACACTCAGATGTGAAGGGGAGGGAACTAGGATCACAGGTTAGTTATGAAATTGTTCAGTTTCTGGAGCCAGCACGGTACCTTTTATGGACACTGCAGTCCACGGTGCTGTGCAGGGAGTGATTTTCCATCACGGTCTATATAATTCACAGCTTCTAGTCACTACAAGAGGAGCCAAAAATAATATAAGATATTCATACCCTAGAGTATTGTATTATAAACACATAAGTTCAAAATCATATATGAAATAAAGTTTTAATTACCATATGGCCAGAATTTTCATAACACTCCTTTATGGCTGGTTGGCACTGCATTAGTATTTCTCTGTTACAAGTGAGGAAATGAGTCACAAAAACTGTAAAAAGACGTGCTGAAGATTCTATGGCTGCCATATGAGGACAGCTGGAAGAAAATGTTCCCAAGCACTCTCCTCATACACTCAGGCCGACACGGGGTTTTCATCACAGTTTCAGACTCTCAAATCTTCCTGATATATTTTTATAAGAGAACAAAATCTTGTGGTTAATGAGCTATAGAAGAGCCATTTGTGAAGGGGAGTTTGATGAAAGTATATATTTTGGAGGTAAAATGAGAATGTGAAAATCAGATTTGTTTTTCCATAATAACTAAGAGTTTAACATCGTTGAAGAAAATCAGAGTTTTTTTTTTTTTTTTTTCAGAACAGCTAGGAGTTTAATGCAGTTGAGCGTATGCAAAATGAGGTCCCCACCTCCAAGGAGCTGCCCTGCTGGGAAGTCTCTGAATTCCACATCCTTTCTATCAGAACAGGAGCTTGGGGATGGAGTAGACAGGATGGGACAGCCCAGGAGCGGTCTGCACCTGGAGTCTACACATGCTCATGGAGCAAAGAAAGATGCATGGAGGGAGGGGACCCAGGTGCAGGCAGCACATCACCTGCTGAGATGACTGACAGTGAACCAGGCAGCGCTTAGCACTTAGGAAATCCAGAAAAACAGCCCTCTGTATTTCCTGGTTCCACATCTACAGATTCAACCAACCGGGGATTTGCCAAACTTGGATGGGGGGCGGGGGAATTCCAGAAAGTTCCAAAAAGCAAAATTCGAATTTGCCACTTGGTGCCAACTATTTACATAGTATTTACATTGTAATTACAACTATTTACATAGCACTTACATTGTATTAGGTATTAGGAGTAATCTGGAGATGACTTAAAGCATGGGAAAGATATGTGTAGGTTATATGCAAATACTATGCCATTTTATACAAGGGACTTGAGCATCCGTGGATTTTGTTATCTGTGGGGCTCCCTGGAACCAATCCCCCAAAGGGACTAAGTGCAATACACGGGTGTTGGGCAGACACTGAGGCATGGCAGCCTTGCATTTGGGAACATAATGATCCAAACGGACAAGCAGTAACGTCTGGAAGCCACAGGACTGGCTAAAGGGACAGTCATTGGTCAGGCTACAAAAGTAGGCTTACAAGTCAAGAGACACTGGAACTGAGTGCTAAGTGGGGACAGAGTGTTCAGCCACTAGATAGAGTGAGAACCAAGGTTGAAGAAAACCCAGCCACGTGGAAGACTTGATCAGGACTCACTTGAGGAATGCAAACATGGAAGTGAATTCTTCCCCAAAGCCTCCAAAAGGAACGAAGTTATGCTGACATCTTAATTTTAGGACTTCTGACATCCAGAACTGTGAGATAATAAATTTATGTCATTTTAAGCCACTAAGTTGCAGTAATTTGTTACAGCAGTAATAGGAAACCAATATAAATACCTTATGAAGACACAGTAGCCACAGAGAAACTATCAGAATAGTCATGATAGTTAAGTTTTAGGGAAATAAAATTGTTGGAGGAGACAGACAAAAAGTTGAATTAAAATATAAAAGGAGCACATAAGAAGATTCAATCACAAACTTTCTGGAACTAAAAACACTTTAAACTAAAAAGAGAAAATTGTCACTGTTAAGATCCAACTTGGTGGTATGGAAGACAAATAGAACAAAAGCTTAAAAGACAGAATGAATATACAAAGAAATGGAAACTACAAGAGGGAAAAAAACCTCGAGAGATATAACTAAGGGAAATAATATAACTAAGAGGATTCCAGAAAGATAAAGAGATATAGGTTTGCTTTAAAATAGAATCAAATCTTCTGTGGTAGCATGTTCATGGGGAATGCACACTCCCGGAAGCAGCGGGGAGGGAAATGGGAAGGGGGAGAATAATTATGAAGGGGGGCACACTGAGCTGCCTAGAGCTTCATAAGCAGCATGGCTGAAAGCTTGGCCCTGTGTGATGTGTTCAGACAGGTGGGATAAACCACTGCATCTCAGAAAGTCTTCCGGAAAGAGTAAAATTGACTGTCTAGCTCCTACTGGTGTCCTGTCTGCCACCAGCCAAAGGTCGGTGACTCCAATGACACAGATGTTAGATGTTTAGTTACTGTCCCACAGGTCCCTGAGGCTCTGCTTTTTTTTTTTTCGGTCTCTTTTCTCCCTTTGTTGCTATCTGATCCTTGAATGCATATTTCATGGCTGATGCCCAGGGTGTCTGTTATCAAACCATCATTTGATTATATAACTGTCCTTACTTGTGCTTTGGCATTTTAAAAGAATGGAGCCTTAGAGAAATGAGCCACAGATAGTCAAAAGAGCCAATGTCTTAATAAATAAACCACTAGATTGAAAGTTGAAGCTGAGCATTAGGAGACTGGCAATAAAATATCCATCATTAAACAAAATTTTTTTTAATTAATTCATTTGTTTGTTTGGCTGTGTTGGGTCTTTGTTGCTGTGCGCAGGCTTTCTCTAGTTGAGGTGAGCGGGGGCTACTCTTCATTGCAGTGAGCAGGCTTCTCATTGTCATCGCTTCTCTTGTTGCAGAACATGGGCTCTAGGCATGTGGGCTTCAGTAGTTGTGGCATGTGGGCTCAGTAGTTGTGGCTCGGGGGCTCTAGAGTGCAGGCTCAGGAGCTGTGGCACACAGGCTTACTTGCTCCGTGGCATGTGGGATCTTCCAGGACCAGGGCTTGAACCCGTGTGCCCTGCCTTGGCAGGAGGATTCTCAACCAGTGCGCCACCAGGGAATCCCCATCATTAAAAATTAAATTGTTGGGCTTCCCTGGTGGCGCAGAGGTTGAGAGTCCGCCTGCCGATGCCCGGGACACAGGTTCATGCCCCGGTCTGGGAAGATCCCACATGCCACGGAGCGGCTGGGCCCGTGAGCCATGGCCGCTGAGCCTGCGCGTCCGGAGCCTGTGCTCCGCAATGGGAGAGGCCACAACAGTGAGAGGCCCGCATACCGCAAAAAAAAAAAATTAAATTGTTACTGCTTTAACAGAAACTCATCAAAATATCTACAAGAGGAGTAGGAAGCAAACTTGAAAGTAACAGATTGATGTATCAAATAACAGTGTGAAAAAAAATTTTTACTGCTGTTTTATTTTGTAGAACATTTTCAAAGAAAGAGAAACAAGTTTGATTAAACTGTCAAATAATAAAAAATTCCCCAAGAAACTGTGCCTGTACTTTTTGCCAGTGCTCAGAGCTTGATTACATAAAGTTCAATAATAACATTAGGATCTCCTGGCTCTTGAGCCAGAGGACTCAGTCTATACATATGTATATACATTGGTTAGAGAACAGGTCTGCTGCCATGAACCCCTTACTTCTTCTAATGCCCTCTCAGAAGACAGGTTTAGTGCTGGAAAACTCAGAATGAAAGTACCTGAATGAAAGCCCAGAACAAGTCAAACTTTGGCAGCCAAGACGCAGGGCAGTTTTTCCAGCCAGAATGAGAGGATGGGTGGGAGAGGCGAGAAATGAAGAGATGCTGTGGAGTTTAATAAGAGGAAAGAGCTATTAAACATATTTACTTCATTTTTTAAAATTGCTCTTTGGCCCTTTGGTGTCACAGCCAAAGCAGGGAAGGAATGAGGAAAGAGAAAAATCAGCACTGAAGAATATAGAATTTAGTCCAGTAGATTTTAACCAACATAGAAATTCACTGGAAAGGTTCTATGGGGGGAAGACATAAAGGGCCAGGTGAGAAGGGACAAATTGTGTTTGTTTTCCAGAAAACTGTCAACTCCAATTCTCATCAAGGATTCAGGGCCAGCATATAATTTCTGAACCTTACAGTGTGCTGGGCACTGAGGGCTCCTGAGCAGAGAGCGTGAAGGGGCTGTGATGAGCTGGTCAGTTCTGCGGAAAGAGCAGTAAGTGGCAGCAACTGGACCAACCCAGGGAGCAGGAGGTGATCCCAGGTCATTTCAACCAGACCTCTAGGTGGAAAGTCAAGGGAAATAAGATGATGTGTTGAGGATAGGGAATGTGTGCAACCCAGGGAGCAGGAGGTGATCCCAGGTCATTTCAACCAGACCTCTAGGTGGAAAATCAAAAGAAATAAGATGATGTGTTGAGGATAGGGAATGTGTGCAACCCAGGGAGCAGGAGGTGATCCCAGGTCATTTCAACCAGACCTCTAGGTGGAAAGTCAAGAGAAATAAGATGACATGTTGGGGATAGGGAATGTGTGCAAAACAGTGTGTGTGTGTGTAAGTGAGAGCTTGTGCGAATGTAGAAAACAGGATGGGGCATGGTTCACTGGAGATCATGGAAGTATAAATTATTCAAGAGTATCAGTTTAAGATTTTAAAAAATGAGAGTGGAGGGACTTCCCTGGCGGCACGGTAGTTAAGAGTCCGCCTGCCAATGCAGGGGACACAGGTTTGAGCCCTGGTCCGGGAAGATCCCACATGCCGCGGAGCAACTAAGCATGTTTACCACAAGTACTGAGCCCGCGCGCCTCAACTACTGAAGCCCGTGTGCCTAGAACCCGTGCTCCGCAACAAGAGAAGCCACTGCAGTGATAAGCCTGCACACCGCAACGAAGAGTGGCCCCTGCTCACCACAACTAGAGAAAGCCCACATGCAGCAACAAAGACCTAATGCAGCCAAAAATAAATAAATAAATTTTAAAAATTAAAAAAAAAAAAGAGAGAGTGAAGAAGGGGACAGCCAATGGGAAATAAGCTCCGAAACAAGGTAGAAAGCTGAGTCTATCCCCCTGGCTAAGATACGGGGATAATTCCCTTCAGGCTGCCTCAACATTGGGGACCACATTTTCTTTCTTTTTTTTAAAGTATTAGGTCATTTAGCTTATATTTTTATTTTTATACATCTTTATTGGAGTATAATTGCTTTACAATGGTGTGTTAGTTTCTGCTTTATAACAAAGTAAATCAGCTATACATATACATATATCCCCATATCCCTTCCCTCTTGTGTCTCCCTCCCACCCTCCCTGTCCCACCCCTCTAGGTGGTCACAAAGCACTGAGCTGACGTCCCTGTGCTATGCGGCTGCTTCCCAATAGCTATCTATTTTACATTTGGTAGTATATATAAGTCCATACCACTCTCTCACTTCGGGGGACCACATTTTCTAAGCTCCTATTGGAGACACATGCTCTGATAAGAATACTTGAAAATGAGTTCATCCCCCAAAATTCTACAGTTGCTGTATTAGCAGGGATTTTAACCTCTGCACTGTTGACACTTGGGGCAGAATAATTCTTTGTTGTGAGAAGAGCTGTCCTGTGCAGTGTAGGATGTTTAGCAGCATCCCTGGCCCTTACCCACTAGATGCCAGCAGCACCACTCTCCTAGGTATGGGGGTCAAAATTGCTCTGGTGGAGAATAACTGCTGTTCTGCAATAGACAGTAGCCCCATTTCAGTCCTAATCCTCCTTAAACTCTGCAGAATTTAACAGGATTGTCTGACCACACCCTCCTTTGGTAAACTCTCCTTTCTCTTGGCTTCAGTGAGGGTTTATTCCCTTGATTCTCCTCCTCTTCACTGCCAACTCTTTCTCAATCATCCGGAGGGTAGGTAGAGCCCTAGAATCTCCCCCGTTTTCTCTTGATGATTTAATCTGATATCCCCCCTGTTCCTTCAAAGTACCAAACTCCCAAGACCATGGGCAAAATTCAAAGGATATGGCTCCTGATAGAGCATGAGCTTTGGCTGGGTAACCGGAGCAGTGAAATCAGCTAAGTACTTGTGCTGCAAATCAACTTTTTGTCCCTGAACTCGCCTCTGAACTTCATACCCACACTTCTGAATTCTTACTCAGAATTTCCCTCTGGATGTAGCTCTGGTGACTTAAGATGAAAATGTCCAGAGATGACTTCTCTCTCTGCTCTAGAATGTGTTCCCTATGTTTGCTGATGGGATCTTCAGCTTTAGTGTCCCTGAAACGTCTTTGTCTTCTCCCCCTAAAGGCACTGGGTCCTGGATCCTGATCTCTGTGGTGAGTCCATTTGTTTGTACTCCTGCAGTGTCTCCACACCATGCTGGGTGGATCCTCTTCATCCCTCAACTAGATGCCTTTCTCTCCACCGTTTTCTCTCTGTCCATTTTCTACCATCTATCTACATGTTTTCTCAGAGCTTACATTTTTAAAAGAGGAAAACATGCATGAAGTTGATGCTGAAACTAGCATTAATTCTAACAAGAATTAATATTCTTGGATATATGAACTGATTGAAGATATTCACACCCATCTTAGTAAGATAGCATTTTCAATACGTTTTCCAAATGTTTTAATGAAAAATTTCAAGCATACAGAAAAGCTGAAGGAATTTTGCAGTAAACGTCATATACCCACTGCCTAGATTCTAGAATTATTTTTACTAAGCTTGCCATATCACGTATCTATTTGTCCTCCAGTCTATCCATCTATCAATCCAGATAAGTTCCAAAGTAACTTGCAGGCACCAGTATATTTTACCCCCAATACTTCAGCATGTTAGAATTCAATATTTGTTGACAGTTATTTTTTTTGTAAGATCAACATGCAATGAAATGCTCAAACCTTAAGTGGACCATTTTCAACAATACATACACCTGTGTAACAAAACCCCCCTCAAGACAGAGTCTTGCCATCACCCAGAAAGTTCCCTGATGCCATTTCCTAGTCAGTCCCTGGAGGCAACCACTCCACCCCTGAGGCAACCACTATTCTGATGTTCTTCCACCATAGGTTAGTTTTGCCTGTTTTAGAACTTCATATGAATGGAAATCATACAATATGTGCTCTTTTGTGTCTGGATCTTTTTAGATAAAAATAATATTTTCAAGATTCATTCGTGTTGTTTCATGTATAAGTAGTTTGTTCCTTTCTATCGCTAAGTAGGATTCCACTGTGTGAATATACCACAGTTCATTTATCCATTCTCCTACTGATGGAGACCTACGTGTTTCCAGTTTTTGGCAACATTTTCAATAAAACTATACTTTTCCTTATCATTTATTAAAGTTTGTAATATATTTTTGTTGTTTTACTCAACTGTGGACTAAGAATAATTATAATATCAACTCAATACAAAAGAAATTTTTATCACCTTCAATTTCATAGTCACAGAAAGTTATATTAAATATACATACTTTTTTTTTTTGCAAAGTATTATGAAAGGGTGAGCAATAAAAAACTTTAAAGCATAAAAATGTAGAGAATTCCCTGGTGGTCCAGTGGTTAGGACTCTATGCTTCCACTGCCAGGGGCCTGCGTTCGACCCCTGGTCGGGGAACTAAGATCCTGCAAGCCGGGTGGTGCGGCCAAAGGAAGAAAGTTATATTACGATAAACTTCTAAGGAGGAAGTGGAAAACAAATACGAGTTTGAAGGAAAATGAGAAACGATGTGAACTATCCAACCGTTAAAGATGATCTGTGTTTCTTAAATGGATGATGTAAATAATAAATTGCCTGGCATTTAGATTCCACTGGATACATTTGAAAGAGCAATATTTATAATATTCCCAAAATGTCAAATTTATGATGAAAACTATTAGATGTCAAAGTAAAATTATGCAAAGGGGTTCATAGTTTTCCCAAAGTATTTTCCAGAGCTCATTCAAAATACCAACAAGAAAAACAGAAGTCCTCCTTGATGCTTGCTGCTTATATCCTAAATTGGAGCCTGGGTTCTAATTGATCACTCTCTAGCTGTAACTGTCATCTCTGAATCCCAACAGGCCTTGAGAATACTACCAATTAGGCAATTTTCATGGATCCATTTTGGCCTTATTTTATATCTCAGAAAACTGAAACGGAGGTAAGTCTTTGGGCCAAATGCAACCCAGATGGTCAACCAATGTGGTTTCATTCATATGCCCCTCTTTTTTGGTCTGTGGTCAAGCTCTGACCCCAAAGCAGAAGTGAATTCACAGCTTTTCACTGGGAAGATTTGGGGTCTTCCATCATCTTCTTTATCTTTTTCCACTCATGTGGCTGGAATACTCCAAAGGAAATCATAGGTGTCTTTGCATTGGTTATTTCATTTTTCCTCTGAGAAGGCCTCTTTTGGCTGAGTTTGAATAGCCACAGATCCTGTTACAGAAAACAGTGATTACAGAATTTAATGGGTTCCTCGTGTATTATATTTACCTGTGTCTATAGATATAATATGAAAAGAGCTCACTAATTTGTGGAAAATATAGTAAAAGTGGTGGGAATGGCATAAATAAAACCACTGACTGATAACATTTTAATATGAGTAACCTGGAGCCTTTACAGAAATCTAAGGGCCATGGGCCTTTGTACAAATTAGATCTGTACAAACAAATCTAATGGGCCATGCAACCATTCTCTTTTTCCCAGAAAATGTTCACTTTTTTTTTTTTGGCTGTGCCATGTGGCATGCAGGATCTTAGTTCCCTGACCAGTGATCAAACCTGTGCCCCCTGCAGTTGTTAAGAATCTGCCTGCCAATGCAGGGGACACGGGTTCAATCCCCAGTCTGGGAAGATCCCACATGACACAGAGCAACTAAGCCCGCAAGCCACAACTACTAAGCCTGTGCTCTAGAGCCCGTGAGCCACAACTACTGAGCCCGCGTGCCTAAAGCCTGTGCTCCACGACAAGAGAAGCCATCGCAATGAGAAGCCTGCACACCGCAAGGAAGAGTAGCCCCAACTTGATGCAACCAGAGAAAAGCCCGCATGCAGCGACAAAGACCAAACGCAGCCAAAAATAAAATTAATTAACTAATTAATTAAAACAAAATAAACGGGCTTCCCTGGTGGCGCAGTGGTTGAGAGTCCACCTGCTGATGCAGGGGACACGGGTTCGTGCCCCGGTCTGGGAAGATCCCACATGCCGCGGAGTGGCTGGGCCCGTAAGCCATGGCCGCTGAGCCTGTGCGTCCGGAGCCTGTGCTCCGCAACAGGAGAGGCCACAACAGTGAGAGGCCACCATACCGCAAAACAAAAAAACAAAAAAACAAAACAAAACCTGTGCCCCCTGCATTGCTAGTGTAGAGTCTTAGCCACTGGACCACACAGGAAATGTTCACTTTTAATGTGTCAGGACTGCAGAGTGCTAAGGACAGAATGTACCCCCTCCCCCAATTTATATGTTGAAATTGAAATCTCCATTGTGATAGTATTAGGAGGTAGGACCTTTGGGAGGTGTTTAGGTCATGAGGGTGGAGCCCTCATGAATGGGATTAGTGCCCTTATAAAAGAGGCCCCAGACAGCAACCTCAGCCTTTCTGCCATGTGAGGACACAGTGAGAAGACAGCCATCTATAAGCCACGGAGTGAGTTCTTACAAGACTCTGGATCTACTGATGTTTTGATCATGGACTCCCCAGCCTCCACAACTATGAAAAATAATTTGTTGTGGAGTCTTTCAAGATGGCAGAGTAGAAGGACCTTGAGCTTACCTCCTCTCATGAGCACACCAAAATCACAACTAACTGCTGAACAACCACCTGTTAAAAAAGACTGGAACCTACCAAAAAAGATATTCTACATCTAGAGGAATAAAGAAGAAACCACGGGCTTCCCTGGTGGCACAGTGGTTAAGAGTCTGCCTGCCGAGGCAGGGGACACTGGTTCGTGCCCCAGTCTGGGAAGATCCCACATGCCGCGGAGCAATTAAGCCTGTGCACCACAACTACTGAGCCTGCGCTCCGCAACGGGAGAGGCCACAACAGTTAGAGGCCCACATACCACAAAGAAGAAGAAGAAACCACAACAAGATGGTAGGAGGGGCACACTCAAGATATAATCATATCCCCTACCACCACCCAACACTTGGCGTTATGGGGCACAGAGCATCCATGGCTGGAGGGAGCTCCTGAAGGGACTGAAGCAGCAACCATGGCTAGAACTCTGTTTAACTTTCCCCTCTCATTGTGTCTGCTGTCATAATCATTTCTACAGACCCCAACTGAGATGTCATAAACAAAAACAATCAGGACTTTAGAAAAGTATCAATGCCTGCAGCAGCTATGTGGCTGACAGGGTCTTCATGCTCCAGCTGGGTGTCAGGCCTGAGCCTCTGAGGTGGAAGAGGCTAGTGCAAGACATTGGACCATCACAGACCTCCAGGCCCCACGTAATATCAATTGGCGAGAGCTCTCCCAGAGATCTCCAACTCAACACTAAGAACCAGCTCCACTCAATGACCAGCAAGCTCCAGTGCTGGACACCCCATGCCAAACAACTAGCAAGACAGGAACACAACCCCACCCATTAGCAGAGAGGCTGCCTAAAATCATACTAAGTTCACAGAAACCCCAAAACACACCACCAGACGCAGTCCTGCCCGTCAGAAAGACAAGATCCAGCCTCACCCACCAGAACATAGGCACCAGTTCCCTCCACCAGGAAGCCTACCCAACCCGCTGAACCAACCTCACCCACTGGGGGCAGACACCAAAAACAATGGGAACTACGAACCTGAAGCCTGCGAAAAGAGGACCCAAAAAACAGTAAGTTAAGCAAAATGAGAAGACAGAGAAATATGCAGCAGATGAAGGAGCAAAGTAAAAACCCACCAGACCAAACAAATGAAGAGGAAATAGGCAGTCTACCTGAAAAGGAATTCAGAGCAATGATAGTAAAGATGATCCAAAATCTTGGAAATAGAATGAAGAAAATACAAGAAATGTTTAAGAAGGACCTAGAAGAACTAAAGAGCAAACAAACAACGATGAACAACACAATAAATGAAGTTTAAAATTCTCTAGCAGGAATCAATAGCAGAATAACTGAGGCAGAAGAACAGTTAAGTGACCTGGAAGATAAAATAGTAGAAATAACTACCGCAGAGCAGAATAAAGAAAAAAGAATGAAAAGAATTGAGGACAGTCTCAGAGACTCCTGGGACAACATTAAACACACCAACATTTGAATTACAGGGGACCCAGAAGAAGAAGGGAAAAAGAAAGGGACTGAGAACATATTTGAAGAGATTATAGTTGAAAACTTCCCTAATATGGGAAAGGAAATAGTCAAGTCCAGGAAGCACAGAGATTCCCATACAGGATGAATCCAAGGAGAAACACACCAACACACATATTCATCAAACTTTCAAAAATTAAATACAAAGAAAAAATATTAAAAGCAGCAAGTTTTCTTCTCAAGTGTTCATGGAGCATTCTCCAGGATAGATCATATCTTGGGTCACAAATCAAGCCTTGGTAAATTTAAGAAAACTGAAATCGCATCAAGTATCTTTTCCAACCACAGCACTGTGAGACTAGATATAAATTATAAGGAAAAAACTGTAAAAAATAAAAACACATGGAGGCTAAACTATACACTACTAAATAACCAAGAGATCACTGAAGAAATCAAGGAGGATATCGAAAAATACCTAGAAACAAATGACAATGAAAACACAACGACCCAAAACCTATGTAGTGCAGCAAAAGCAGTTCTAAGATAAAAAAAAAGCAACACGGGAAAAGCAACAAATAACATACAAGGGAACTCCCATAAGGTTATCAGCTGATTTTTCAGCAGAAACTCTGCAGACCAGAAGGAAGTAGCATGATATATTTAAAATAATAATTGGACAGATTACCTGTCAGGCAAGAGCTGCTGTGATGGTTTATGATGATGCCAATAAAAAGTGGGTGCCAGCTGGTGGTTCAGCTGGGTTCAGGAGAGTTCATATATATCATCATACAGGCAGCAACACGTTCAGAGTGGTGGGCAGGAAGATTCAGGACCATCAGGTCGTGATAAACGGTGCCTTTCCTAAAGGGTTGAAGTACAATCAAGCTACACAGACCTTCCACCAACGGTGGGACGCTAGGCAGGTGTATGGTCTCAACTTTGGCAGCAAAGAAAATGCCAATGTTCGCAAGTGCCATGATGCATGCCTTAGTAGTGTTGAGTTCACAGGAAACAGGGCCAACATTGCCTAGACAAAATTCACAGCTACCTGCCCATGTTCAGAATGGCCCATCACAAAAAGAATTGGAAATTCAAAGAAGGCAACTACGAGAACAGCAACAACAAAAGGAGCTGGAGTGGGAAAGGCTGGAGAGAGAAAGGATGGAAAGGGAGAGATTGGCGAGGGAGAGGTTAGAAAGAGAAAGGCTGGAGAGGGGGCGACTAGAACAGGAGCAGCTGGAGAGAGAGAGAGAAGAGAGGGAGGGCCTGGAGAGACGGGCCCGGGAAAGGCCAGAACGAGAGCCACAAGAGCAGCTAGAAAGGGAGCAGCTGGAAAGAATATCAAATGCTGCTGCCCCTGCCTCTGAGGAGACTTCTCCAAACTCTTTCCGGGGAGACTCCTCTGCTTCTGAGCCAGGCTTGCAGGCCGCCTCTCAGCCGGCAGAGACTCCAACCCGACAGGGCATTGTCTTGGGACCACCTGCACCCCCACACCCTCCTCCACTCCCACCAGGTCCTGCCCAGGCATCAGCCGCGCTCCCTTCTCCCCCAGGCCCCCCTTCCCCTCTCCACTTCCGTCCTGGTCCTTGGGCCTCCGCCTCCTCCACCACCACTTCCTAATCAAGTATCCCCTCCTCCACCACCTGCCCCTCCCCTCCCTGCATCTGGATTTTCTTCGGGATCCACATCTGAAGACAACCGCCCTTTAACTGGACTTGCAGCTGCAATTGCTGGAGCAAAACTTCGTAAAGCATCATGAATGGAAGATGCCTCTTTCCCAATTCATTGGTGTGAATTCGGCCTTATCTAAAACAGATAAGGAAAGGGACCCCTTCCTTTAAGGGGTAGTGGTTTAATGCAAGAAATGAGTGCCCTGCTGGCCAGGAGGAGAAGAACTGCTGAAAAAGGATAAACAATAGAAACAGAACAAAAGGAGGACAAAAATGAAGATTCAGAGCCTGTAACTTCTAAGGCCTCTTCAACAAGTACCTGAACAATCTGAACAACCTGAACAAGTACCTGAACACCCGAACTAACAAGAAAACCTTGGGAAAGAAGAAATACAATGAATGGCAGCAAGTCACCTGTTATTTCCAGACCAAAATCTGCACCTTCTTCGCAGCCCAGGGCAACGGAGTCCAGGCGGAAGCAGGACATTCTAGATGAAATGAGAAAAGAATTAACTAAGCTAAAAGATGAGCTAGTTGATGCAATCAGGCAGGAACTGAGCAAATCAAATACTGCATAGAGAAACAAACTAAGGAGAGATAGGACTTTAATCCGGAGAAGGAAAAAAAAAAAACCTACAAAGAACAACTGTTAACAACAACAAACCCCCTACATTTTGTGAGCTGTAAGAAGAAAATGGAGACAAACAGTCGGAAGGAGGGAAAAACGAACGTACTTTGAAAGCCTTCAGACATGACTACTCTGGCCATAAGCTATTTCCCTCCCAGTTTGCTGACCTTTTTTTCTGACCTTTACAACAGGATGGAAGGGAGTCATACAGGAGTTCCTGTATCAGTTATGCAGAAAATACTAAACCTGTCAGGCAAGATCACCATGCTTTGAAATATTTTCATGTCAAGAGGAAAAATCGCACATTTTCCACAATCCACACTACGATAAAGAGAAGAAAGGCTTGAGAAGTGTTTTCAGAGAAGGCTGATGAAGAATTTCGCAAGTTACGCTATTGTATTGTAAATGGTTCTCTCAGGTTTGTCTTCCTATCATATTTGATATTCCATGAAGAACTGAGGTCAGCCCTACGCAGGTTAAGATCATAAGATGTGGAACAAATGGAATGGTACGTGCTTTCACAGGGTGATGTTTATAAGAGAGTGTCCTAAAAATGATTTATCCAGAGTGAGGAATTTTAGAACGATAGGAAGTCTCTCGAGTTAGACTTCATGCAATTTTGTAGATTCAAACATAAAATTCGCCCAGAATCTAAAGATGTAGATGCCTTCCTAAATTGTTACAAATGCTTTACCAAATCTGTGACTCCTACATAACACAAACCAGTGGTCAAATGTAAAACAATATATTGTAGATTTACTGTAGGTTTTCAACCTTTTTTATTTATGTGTGTGGACATTTTTATAATGTAATTACAGCTACCACAAAATTAGCTTTTTTATTTGTTTTATTTTATTTTATTTTTGGCTGTGCCACACAGCTTGAGGGTTCTTAGTTCCCCAACCAGGGATTGAACCCGCACCCTTGGCAGTGAAAGTGCAGAGTCCTAACCACTGGACCACCAGGGAAGTCCCAAAATTAGCTTTTTAAATTGCAGACAGTAATGCATGTCAAACTAATATGTAGTGGCTTTTTCAAGGCCTAGTCCCAGGGAAAAGATTTTGCAGAGTATACGGGAGTGGGAGGAAGGGAAGGAATAATGTTTTACTTAAAGTTAATTTCTGCACTATCTTTTTTTCTCAATTATTTGCATGAATAATAATGAGGAATATTTTGTGGCTTTAATTGGTAAATATGTTAACAGAACCAAGTACTTCATCTTTTACATCATGTCTTCAGCTATTTATATTTTAACTTCGGTAAGTTCAATGGTCTGAAACATGATTCTGAGCTTCACGTGAATTATATCTTACTGTGGAACTCAAAACAGCCACATAGCACAGGGACATCAGCTCCCTGTGCTTTGTGACCACCTAGCGGGGTGGGATAGGGAGGGTGGGAGGGAGACGCGAGAGGGAGGAGATATGGGGATATATGTATATGTATAGCTGATTCACTTTGTTCTCCGGCAGAAACTAACACACCATTGTGAAACAATTATACTCCAATAAATATCTATTAAAAATGCTAGATCTTAAAAAAGAAACTGGTTTATGCACTAAAGTTTTGTGCCTTGATCTAATATTAACATGATGTCTGTGTAAAATGACAAAAAGAACCAATACTGAATCACATTACATTTCCTGTCATCCTGCATTATCCCAGATTGCTAAATGTGTTCTTTCTAAGAAGTCTGATTGAACAACTGTATACATTTACTGTCCTATGTGACAGTTTTGTCATTGTTAAAGAGATTTCAGTAATTAAAATGGGAAGCAGAAGCTTAGGTTATTTTCCTTATCAAAACTATGTTCCTTGAAGCCACATTACTATGATGGCTTTCATGCTCTTGTACATTGGATGTCTTAAGCTGAGTGCAGTTTAGGGGATCCTGTCTAATTACAGGAAGGTACCTCTTTCCTTCAACACTGTGATCTGACCTGTGACAAATCTGTACTATATATTATGTAACTGGCTAACAAGTCAATTGCAAACCAACTGAATGTTCAAATCTTAGTGCTGGTGCTGAAATCTCTTCACAAGAGTCGTCATGATCTCAAAGTTTGTTTCAAAATTTGCAAACATCAAGTGTCAATCAAATAAGAAGATGAAACACTAATGAATGTGGAATTCTCACGCTTTAGGTGTACTTCCGTTTTAGATTTTTTGGTTCTCTGCTATTTTTACAGTACTGTTTCATTTAAACTTCCTACATGCTAACTTCGTTTGTGCGATTGAAATAAAATTGCAGTATACACATGTTTAAAAAAAATAATTTGTTGTTTAAGTCACCCAGTCTATGGTATTTTTGTTATAGCAGCCCAAATAGCAGCCCAAAACTCTGAGACACAGAGTTTAGCACATAATTATTCCTGATTATTTAATCTGTATCTGTTCTCACCTCAAATTTAAACTTCTTGAAGGCAGGTATTATCTAAAATTTCTGTCCCTCACAGTTCCGATCACTGGATTAGGTACATAGCAGGTGCTTAATCTGGGGAACGATAGTCAAAATCTTAATAGCTGACTAATTAGAAAGAACACTGGGGACTTCACAGTGGTTAAGAATCCGCTTGCCAGGCTTCCCTGGTGGAGCAGCGGTTAAGAATCCACCTGCTAGTGCAAGGGACACGGGTTCGAGCCCTGGTCCAGCAGGATCCCACGTGCCGCGGAGCAACTGAGCCCATGTGCCACAACTTCTGAGCCTGCGCTCTGGAGCCCGTGAGCCTCAACTACTGAAGCCCGCATGCCTAGAGCCCGTGCTCCACAAGAGAAGCCACCGCAATGAGAGGCCCGCGCACTGCAGTGAAGAGTGGCCCCCACTCGCCGCAACTAGAGAAAGCCCGCGTGCAGCAACAAAGACCCAACTCAGCCACACACACACACAAAAAAAATCCATTTAAAAAAAAAAAAATCTTCTTGCCAATGCAGGGGACATGGGTTCAGCCCTGGTCCGGGAAGATCCCACATGCCGCGGAGCAACTAAGCCCACGAGCCACAACTACTGAGCCCGCGTGCCTAGAGCCCATGTTCTGAAACAAAAGAAGCCACCGCAGTGAGAAGCCTGCACACCACAACGAAGAGTAGCCCCCACTCACCACAAGAGAAAGCCCGTGCGCGCAATGAAGACCTAATGCAGCCAAAAATAAACAAACAAATAAATAAATTAAAAGATTTTTTTAAAAAAAGAAAAGAAAGAACACTGGCCATAGTGTTTGGTGAGCACCCTCTGTGCCCAGCATTTTAGTTGCTGGATTGTAGGGAAGTCCAGGGGTTCCAGGGATGGGACCAAAGTAGCAGCGGGGAAGCGGGGGCCCAAGGCTGTGGCTGTTTACCACCCAAACCAGAAATATTTATATGTTTATAGCAGGACTGGAGTTAGCAGCCAGCTTCTGGACTCCAGATATCACAGACCAGATAGTTTGATGTGTTGGATGATGCTGGTGCTCTGCCTTGATCCCCTCTCATCCATTTTTACCATTTTTGTCTTTCCCTTTTGGGGGTGCTTTTGATTTCAACAAGCGAAGTGTGCTGCACCTTTACGGAGAACTACCTTCTAGTTACTGGACCCCACTTGCCTGCAGGTGGAGGCCCTTGGCGTGGTCTACAGCCTGTAACGGATGGGGCGCTAGGGCAGGAACCCTAGCTCCCTTGCCTCGGGTGAGCCCACCCCAAGGCATCGCTTACACTTGAGCCCCCCTCAGAGTTGGGACATCACCACCTGTGGAACTTGGCTGAGCAGCCTTACTCTCCTTTTCGCGCTCTGCTCCCCATACCACTCTCTCTCTCATCGTTTCACCTGTGAGCCCTTGCTTAAGAAGCCACTCCCACACCAACCTGACTGTGGGGATTCTGACGGTATTCATTTCCTAGGCCTACTGTAGCAAGTACCCCTGCAGCAAGTAGCGAGTGGCTTAAACCAACAGAAATATCTTCTCTCATGGTTCTGGAGGCCACACGTCTGAAATCAAGGTGTCGGGCAGGGTATGCTCCCTCTGAAGGCTCAAGGGAAAAATCTGTTCCATGCCTTTCTCTTGGCTTCGGCTGTTGCTGGCAATCCTTGGCATCTCCTGATTTGTAAACACATCACTCGTCTCTACCTCTGTCTTCACACAGGGTTCTCCCTGTGTCTGTGTATCTTTTCTTCTCCTTCTAAGGACACCAGTCATATTGGATGAGGGACCATAACCTCATGAGTATGGCCTCATTTTAACTTGACTGTATCTGCAAAGGACCTGTTTCCCAATTAGGTCATGTTCACAGGTGGGGAGGGAGGTGTTTGCTGTGGCTGTGAGGGAAGGATCTGTTCTAGGCTTCTCTCCTTGGCTTGTAGATGGCGGTCTTCTCCCTGTGTCTTTTCATAGTGTCATCCTTTTGTGCATGTGTGTTTCTGTATCTTAATTTCCCCTTTTTATAAGGACACCAGTCATATTGGATTAGGGCTCATCCTATGACCTCACTTTAATCTGATTACCTCCGTAAAAAGCCTTTCTCCAAATACCATCATATTCTGAGATTAATAGGGGTTACGACTTCAACACGTGAATTTTGAGGGGATATAGTTTAACTCATAAGGGGGCTTACAACTTCATATCTTTTAGGGGCAGAATTCAACCCTTGACACTGACCTAAACCATCTTATTTATTACTTTAAGGTTTTGTGAAGGTCAAGTATCTAAACACAAAAAAAATGGTGTATACACTATATAGAACCCAGTGGCTCTATTTTCCAGTCATCGTTATTTATTCATTTGTTTGTTTATTTATTTATTTAGGCTGCGTTCCGTCTTCATTGCTGCCTGTGAGCTTTCTCTAGTTGCGCTGAGCGGGGGCTACTCTTTGTTGTGGTGTGCGGGCTTCTCACTGCAGTGGCTTCTCTTGTTGTGGAGCACAGGCTCTAGGTGCACGGTTTTCAGTAGTTGTGGCATGCTGGCTCAGTAGTTGTGGCTCACATGCTCTTGAGCGCAGGCTCAGTAGTTGCAGTGCACAGGCTTAGTTGCTCTGTGGCATGTGGGATCTTCCCAGACCAGGGCTCAAACCTGTGTCCCCTGAATTGGCAGGCGGATTTTTAACCATTGTGCCACCAGGAAAGCCCCAGTCATTGTTCAAATGTATTAAAACACTATATTTTTATCTTTCTGAGTTGTCATAAAATCAGAAACAATATTATAACTTCATTTATAGGACTTAAGTATCTACAACATTTGTGTTTTTACTTCCTGTAGTTAAGGTTAGATTCTTTTTCTGGTAAGTATCAGTTTGGAATTGGAAATTATGTACCCTTAAGTGTTATTTGTATGAAACAAATGAGTCATTAATAACACAATAAATAAACTGTACAGTGGTTAAGAATGTGGACTCTCCTGTCAGACGGCTGAGGTTTGCATCAGCTCTATAACTTACTAGCTGTGTGACCTCAGGCCAGTTAATTAATCTCTCTGAGCTTTCATCCCCTCAGCTGTAACTGGCAATGAGAACAGTACTGTTATTTTGAAGCACATTGCGCAGTGTCTGCTCATAGTTAACACTCTCTAAATATTAGCTATTATTTTGCCTGAGGTATTCATTTATATATAATACGTCTGAAAATGTAAAGACATAATAGAAGTGAAATTTATAATTATCTCTTTAGCTAAAACCTCACACTTTTCCAGGAAAGTATTACTAATATATTCCTTTAAAATAACAGAATATAACTAGTCTTTTCTCTTTGTCTTTCTGAATTTAACTATTTATTACCAAGATAAAATTATTGTTCTGTTTTCATGAGAAAAAAGATTTCAATTGTATATAATTTTTTTTTAAAAAAGGCAATTCTCTAATATGGTACAAACTTAAACATCACAAAAAGAAATGTAGTGAAAAGTAAGTCTCCTCCCCTTTCCCACAAATTATCAGGTGACCTTTCCAGGGGCAATCATTGTTACAAGTTTCCTTCCAGAAATAGTCTATGAATATGCAAGGAATAAATTTTCTTACCCATATTTTTTAACGTTATAGCATATTATGTATGCTCTTCTGCATCTTTCTTTTTACAACTTAATAAGATACCTGGGAAATTTTCTCTTATCGACACCAAGTAGTTTTGTTTCATTCTTTTTCAGTGTTGCATAGTATTCCACTCTACAGATATACCAAACTTACTTAACCAGCTCCCAGTATATTTGGCTGGCTTCTTTTGTTACTGCATGCATATTTGCATCTTTAAGCTCATGTGCAAACATATCTGTAAAATAAACTCCTAGAGTAGAATTGCCAAGTCAAAAATATCTGCATATGGAAATTTGCTGGCACTTTGTAAATTGCTCTCCAAAGAGGATGGACCAATTTGCCTTCCCACCAGTATTAGTCTTCCTATCACCATCAGGGCATTACTAAATTTTCTGAATTTTTCCAACCTTACAAGTGTCAACAGCATCTCATGCCACTTTGAATTTCTATTTCTCTCATTAGAGTGCAATTAAGGATCATATCATTTGCTTATGAATGATTTATATTTCCTTTTTTTTACAAACTATTTGGATAATTTGCCAATTTTTCTATTTAAATATTTATTTTTTCATAATAATCTCTATTAGCTTTTTATATATGAAGGAGTCTAAATTTGGTTGTATGTGTAGTATTTTTCCTGTTTAGTCATTCGCCACTGATTTTGTTATGGTATTTTTTTTTTCCAGGAATTAAAAAAATTGTTTTTGTTAAATCTATCAATAAGGTAGGAGACTATTGCAATTCTGCAGGTAGGAGCGTCAGGTGGCTTGGGATAGAGTAATGCTAGTGGATGTGGTGATAACTGATAATTGTATTTGAGGATACAGGTATTGGGAAGCTAGAGCTTGGCTGACGCATTAAATATGGTGGCAGGGGGTGGGGTGGGGAAGGTGAGGGAAAGAGAGGTTGACTCAGAGGCTTTTGGCCTGAGTAACCAGGTGGACAGTGATACCTCTGACTGAGATGGACAAGATTTTAGGGGAAGCAAGTCTCTAACCTGTTTTGGAAACATGCTTCCACATGCCTGGTTTCATAATGTGATACATATTCAGGTCCTGTTCATTCATTGTCTACTGAGGCTCTTCCCATCAAAGTGAAATGCTGAGTCAAACTATATATTCAGCATGTCTGAAACAGCCATTACTACACTGCATATACACTCATAGGTGGTGACGCAGAGTTCAAGAGAGCTAACATCATACCCCCAATGTCATCGCCTCACCCTGCATCTGGGGTCTCTTCTGGGGACTTCAGCACATGCGCTGCAGTCACCGAGGAAACACTGACCTGGCTCTGTATCTGGGATTGATTTAAAAGAGTTTGACTAGTTTTCCCTGAATTCTCAACTGGCAGGTTGAGTCAGTTTAACAACTTGGCCTGGTAACCCAAAACCAAAAAAAATCAGACTGGTTTGTACATGTCCGGAGAGAGGGCCATGGTCTGTGAGCTCAGCTGGTGGGGGCAGGGGAAAAGGTTGATTTTTTTCAGAGACTTTATAAACATAAAATTCCGCACGGATGATTAATAATTCTGTGCAACATGATGGGTGTTGGCACACAATGGGGAGAAAATCTTACTGAAAGAAAATAAACAGTGTTGTGGAATGATTCCAGTAGGAATTTAAGACAATCTCAAGGAAATCTCTGAGAGTCTGTTTTAATCTGTCTTTTCATGTATCCCTTTGACAGTAAAATTAGTGCCCAGCATTATGGAACGCGGTGAAGAGCAGCTGCCAGCTAGCATCCCGACTACTTTTACAACACATCCAGTCACCACGTACTCAATACCTTCCTAAACAGCTTTCACATCTATCTTCTTCCTTCTGCAACTTAATGAGTAAAGCTGAGCCAATCACCACCCAAAACAAGATATCAAACATTCCTAGCCCCTCTGCAGTGTTCTTTAAATTAGGGAAAATAACACCTTCATGGTACAGAGAGTAGACAGTTTAGTTACGACGCTTACCTTGCTATTTTGTTGATTCTGAGCACTGAATGTTTTCAGCTCTGATCACCCAGTTGGCTTTCCTAATAATGTCTTAGAGGTTCATCCAGAGGCCAGGAGAACAGAACATATACATGTACTACAAGGGGGCCTCAATACCTTAGCAGGTGGGTTACAAACTAGTGTAACTCTAGATGGAAATGTGCATGTTACCTTCCTTGGCCAGTCGTATTTTCCTGAGATGGTGGCAACACTAGATTCCCATCCCCTGTGCTCCTCTGCAACGTAATCTTGTCACTCTCCCATAGAGTCGGGGGTCTCACTGTCCTCTCCTTGAATCTGGACGAGTCTTAGTGACTTTCTTTTCTAACAGAATGTGGTGGAAAGGGATGTTCTGGACTTCAATGGACAAGTCATAATAAGCCTTGCAGTTTCTGCCTGGGAATCTTGGAGCTGTTGCTCTTCGGATACTCCCTCTATGAACCCAGATGTCAGGCTGTGAAAAGCACATGGTGAGGCCAGGCTTGGGTGCTGTGCTTGACAGCCCCAGCTGAGCTCTCAGCCAATAGCCAACTTTATCCACATGTCACAAGAGTGAGCCACCTTGGGATAGACCTAGAGTCTGTCATACAGAGTGAAGTAAGTCAGAAAGAAAAAGACAAATACCGTATGCTAACACATATATATGGAATTTAAGGGAAAAAAATGTCATGAAGAACCTAGGGGTAAGACAGGAATAAAGACGCAGACCTACTGGAGAACGGACTTGAGGATATGGGGAGGGGGAAGGGTGAGCTGTGACAGGGCGAGAGAGAGTCATGGACATATACACACTAACAAACGTAAGGTAGATAGCTAGTGGGAAGCAGCCGCATGGCACAGGGATATTGGCTTGGTGCTTTGTGACAGCCTGGAGGGGTGGGATAGGGAGGGTGGGAGGGAGGGAGACGCAAGAGGGAAGACATGTGGGAACATATGTATATGTATAACTGATTCACTTTGTTACAAAGCAGAAAGAAACACACCATTGTAAAGCAATTATACCCCAATAAAGATGTTAAAAAAAAAAAAAGAGTGAGCCACCTTGGATGTTCAGCCCAATTGAGGCTTCAGATGACCGAGACTCCAGCTGACATCTGATTGCCACTTCAAGTGAGACCCCAAGTGAGAACTTCCCAGCTGAGCTCAGTCAACTCACAGAACTGTGAATGGCTTGTTATGTAGGAAGAGTTACTGAAACATCTGCCATTCTAGGAGAAGTAAGGGTCAGGGAAAGTAAAATCAAGGAACCCATACTGAGCATGAGACTCCATGGAAGACACAAGAATATGTATGCAGTTGAGATGGGGAGAAGGGACACTTACATAAAAGAGTAAGAGATGGTTCAAGGTAGCACATGACTCCTAAATATAGGCGTGTAGGGAACAAAAAGATCAGTGAAGGCTGGGAGTCTTCATGGAGGAGGAGGGACTTGAAGTGAGAATTAACAGATAGGGGAGTGCACGCAAGCAGAGAATAAGAGGGAGGCCTGGGTACAGCACGGATAGAGATACGGTTTTAGAAATGTGCCCAATGCTTAAAGACTGAATAGATCAACATGACTGGAACACTGCATTTATATACTTATGTAACATCTGATAAAGCTGGAGATAGACCCAGAATAACACGTTAAACTGCTTATCAAGAGAAAGGTTAAGGCAAGAGTTTTGAGTTGAAGAGCCATCTATGCTTAGGTGAGAGGTGAGACCATGGAAGTGAAGGTCTCCGAGGAAAAGAGTCTCAAAATAACTTTGTTGGAGTATGGAATCCTTTAAACTGATCATTTATTTTTGGAAAAATCCTATTTCTATAAAGCAACTCATGTTGGATAGGGGAAGGAAAAAGAATCATCAAGGAAAGAGAATCACTTAAGATTATCATTGTTGAGGAGAATGACAATAATCTCCAGTGGTTCCATCCTAATCGAGGAGAAATTTGGGAGTCAAAAGTCATCTAATTGGCGCTGAGACCACTGATACCAGCTGCTGAGGACAGGGCCGTTCTAGCTATTTCAGTTCCTCTTGAAGCCAGTTTCAGGAAGCAGCCAGACCCTCCTTAGCCCAACCTCAACCGGCAGGGAGGGGAGAAGAGCTGGAGAGTTTAATCCCCAATGACCAATGATTTAATCAATCATGCCTACGTAATGACACCTTGATTCAACAAACAGCATCCTGGACGGCGAACAATTGATGTACCAGTTGGGTGGCAAACCCTGACCCTACAGGGACAGAAAGTCCTGTGCTCTGGGCCCTTCCAGACTTTGCCCTATGTATCTCTTCATCTAGCTGTTTAACTATATCCTTTATAGTAAAATGCTAATTATAAGTATAGAGCTTTTCTGAGTTCTGTGAGTTGTTCTAGTGGGTTATCAAATGTGAGAGGGGCATTGTGAGAACTCCTGAATCTTCAGCCAGGCTGGACAGGAGAGCAAGTGGCCCCAGGCTGGCATCTGAAGTGGAAGCCGTCTTATAGAACTGAGCCCTAATTTGTGAGGTCTGCATTAACATTAGGTAGTTAGTCTCAGAATTGAATTGAACTGGAGGACACTCAGTTGGTGATGTGAAACACAAGGGGTCACGGGGAGAGGTGATGCAGACCACAAGGGAGGGTAACCAAGTGGGGCATTTTCATCATGAAGCCCTATGTTTATAAGGCCCTCCCCTTTTGTGGTAAAGGAGAAGGAGTCATGTTGATGAGGTCAGAACTTCTGTCTCCTGCACTTTACCACTTTGGTAAGAGATCTGCCCACACATCCAGTGTCGTCTGGCACTTGGCGCTAAGCCAGGAGGTAATCAAGAAAGGGACAGGAACTGCTTCCTGGATGTCTTCAGAGGAAGAGGGAATGAATGAATGTAGGCAGAGATGAGGCTGAAAAGGAATTAAATCTCCATAATGCATGGATTTGGTGCCACATATGGCCCCCAATTCACCTTTGGATAAGCATACCTTTCCTATTCTCAGTGTATATGGAGTGGTGGGGCTGACCCCACCACCTGGCTCCTGACCCAAGCCAATGATTGGTTCAGAGGGGGCCCACTACCTAGGCCAGGCCAATCAGAGACAGGAAGCAACATGCCAGGAATTTTACCAGCGCTACTGGGGAAAAAATAAGCTTTTCTCCACTCTAGGCTTGCTAAGTTATTAGGATGTAAGCCTAAAAATGTGGGTGGGTGTCTTGACTCCAGTTGAGGTGAGCGTAACCTGCCAAAGAGTGAAACCAACACAAAGGAAAGCAGAGTAGGGAGGTGTGTATGTGAGTCTGTGAGAGAGACAGAGACAGAGAGAGTGAGACAAAGAGGCACAGAGAGACACAGATGACATTATCTCTGGAAGGGCTTGTGTGAGGGTAGTTTGTCTTGGGAAGCAATCCCAAAAGAAGAGTGAGCAACTGGGAAGAGTGAAATCAGAGAGAAGGCAAAAACAATTGGAAGATATTTTATTCAGTTGCTCATTGCTGTGACCAACTAGGACTGGATCCCACTGAGACCTTCCGAGAAGTCATATTGACAACCTCACAATAGTTTAGAAGTGGGACACACTGATCAAGGCTCCAGGCTCCCAGTGGATCAAAGGATGCTCCATGAGACCCTAACTGCTCCTCCCTACTTTTAGTGGCCAAGATTCTCCAGAGACCAGCCCATGTTGATAAAGAGTTTTGATACACATACAGATGGAATAACCCTTTATCTGCAATCCTGTTTAGACGGGAAAATAAAAAAGTTTTATTTAGGCTTTTGAATAAACTCAGCCAATTCACTTAATCAAAGATGCATAAGACACAGCACATAACAAGAGATCTGTCTGTTTAAGAAAAGAGATGATTTTGAAACATTTAGTGCTTAATTCTACTTATATGAGGTACTTGAATAGTCAAATTCATTGAGACAGAAAGTTGAATGGTGGTTGCCAGGGGCTAGTGAGAGGGAGAAATGGGCAGTTATTGTTTAATGGGTAGCGTTTGGGATGATGGAAATGTTCTGGAGATGGATGGTGGTGATGGTTGTACAACAATATGAACTTACTTAATGTCACTGAATCGTATACTTCAAAATAGTTTAAATGGTAAGTTTTATGTTATATATATTTAACCACAAAAAAATATTTACTACAGGGACTTCCCTGGTGGTGCAGTGGTTAAGAATCCGCCTGCCAATGCAGGGGATATGGGTTCAAACCCTCGTCGGGGAAGATCCCACTTGTCGCGGAGCAACTAAACCTGTGCGCCACAAGTACTGAGCCTGCGTCTTGAGCCACAACTACTGAAGCCCGCACGCCTAGAGCCCGTGTTCCGCAACGAAGAGTAGCCCCCACTCGCGGCAACTAGAGAAAGCTCGCGCGCAGCAACAAAGACCCAACGCAGCCAAAAATAAAAATATATATATATAAAAATATTTACTACAGAAACTTAGCTCTAATGAGTGATTCAGGGGGTTATACCACCTCCTTGGCAATGACCAGATAATGAGCTTGATGATTAGGCCAGATTGACTATGAAAAGCAAATGCTTCAAGGAGTATTGCTGTAGTTTTCACTATAAAATATAAATTCATTTTCTGACTTGGAGATAGAACAACTAAGAATGTGATTAAGAGAATGCTCTTAAGGATAAAAGGCCAAAAATTTGGCCTGCGCTCTATGTTAGCAACAGGAAAATGTAGGGCAGGAAAAGAATTCTTCTCACAGAGCAGGAATGCTCTACAATATCTTCTTTACGACTTAAAAAATGGTGGGTAATCATGGTCTAATGAGAAAAAATACTGGGTTTTTTGTTGTTGTCATGGGCACAATCTATGAGCAATCCATTCTTTGATTTTATTAATTGTCACCCCTCCCCATGTGTTATCATTCTGATTAATAGACACAGATACTTTTTTTAAAATATATTTATTTATTTATTTTTGGCTACGTTGGGTCTTCGTTGCTGCGTGTGTAAATGGTGGGTAATCATGGTCTAATGAGAAAAAATACTGGGTTTTTTGTTGTTGTCATGGGCACAATCTATGAGCAATCCATTCTTTGATTTTATTAATTGTCACCCCTCCCCATGTGTTATCATTCTGATTAATAGACACAGATACTTTTTAAAAATATATTTATTTTTGGCTATGTTGGGTCTTCGTTGCTGCGTGTGGGCTTTCTCCAGTTGTGGCGAGTGGGGGCTACTCTTCATTGTGGTGCGCGGGCTTCTCATTGCGGTGGCTTTTCTTTGTTGCGGAGCACGGGCTCTAGGCTCACGGGCTTCAGTAGTTGTGGCACGCAGGCTCAGAAGTTAGTTGTGGCTCACGGGCTCTAGAGCGCAGGCTCAGTAGTCGTGATGCACAGTCTTAGTTGCTCCGTGGCATGTGGGATCTTCCCGGACCAGGGCTCGAACCTAAATCCCCTGCTTTGGGAGGTAGATTCTTAACCACTCCTCCACCAGAGAAGTCCCCTATACGGATTCTTTTAATTACCAGTGTACTTTAAAGCCTTTTTAAATTGAAGAATATGAAATTCCTAAACATGAATCTACCTAAATAGGAAAGTTTGTATTTTATTTCCTTTGATACTTTACTTAATTTTGGAGGCTATATACTACAAATTAGTGAATTGTTAAAAGTTATACATAAAATAGCCAAATATAAAATAATTATAAAATAGCCAAGCAAACTGAAAATAAGTGTAACTATTATTTATATAGAAATGTCTACATGACAAATTATATAATGCATGAGAAGTTCTTAAGACAGGGTCTAGCACATAGGAATTGCTTAATAAATGTTCGTTTTTACTGACAATATTGATGCCTTTAATTTGCTTCATTTTAAGTCCATGAAATACGTAATAAAGACTTAGTGCACTTCTACTAGATAAAAGTCCTCTTGCTAGGCTGTATGGGGGAACAGAAAATTGAAGGAAATATATATACCACAGAGAGAAACATCAGTTCTCCTAGGGATGGGGAGAAAGCAATTATATAAAAAAATAAATCACACGACAGAGAGTTAGTTACCCAAATGTTATGGAGATTCAGATAAATCAGGGGAAATTTCACAGCGGAAGAGGCATTTATCGTGGACCTTGAAGGATGGATGGGATTTCAAGTGGTAAATATGAGAGAGGGAGATGGAGGGGGTGGGGAGAGCACAGATGCAGAGAGAGGAGTGAGGGCAGGACCGGATTATCGGGTTTATCTGGAACACAGGATGGCAGCAGGAGAGTTGTTGGAGATCAGCCTGGAAAGGCTGGCTGGGGCCAGAGCATGGAGATCTCAGATTCTGAGAGGAGGGGAACCCTTAAAGTTGTTTGTACCTGAAAAAACATGACTAGAGGGGGACTTCCGTGGTGGCTAGTGGTTAGGATTCTGGGCTTTCACCGCCATGGCCCGGGTTCAGTCCCTGGTCTGGGAACTGAGTTCCTACAGGCTTCGCGGGTGCACAGCCAAAAACAAAAACAGAAAAACATGACTAGAGAAAGTTTTAGGAATCGTGATCTAGAGGCATTCTGCTTCTGCTCTATTGAAATAAAGAGGAAAACTCCTTTCATATAGGAAAATGGTTAGTTTCCATTTCACAGATGTGGTCGCTGGCTCACCTTAGGCCAGAACCAACCCTTGGTTTTCAGACTTGAGGTCCGGTGTTTGTTCCATTTCAGTTGTACTTTATAAGAGCTCATCACTGCCACTGTGCCTGTATGGACCTGCAGACAAGGTGTCCCCAGTGGCTGTTGGGTGGGCTTCCTGATGGAGTCTGAGAAATGGTTAGTAGAATCTGCATCACTCTGATGCTCTCCGAAGGCCCTGGCTGCCATCTTCCCAGGCCCTCCCCTCCCCCAGTCGTGCAACACACCTCAGTGTTCTGGATGGAGCGAGAAAAAAGCTGGAGAAATCGCCAGCCAAGATGGTCCGTCTTGGTATGAGCTGTGCCAGTTTAGGGGAGGAGGGACGCAGGTAAATCAAAACTGCTCCTCTTAACATCTTCAGTGTGTCCAATCCCCATTTTTTTTTGCTTCACTGACATGCTGGAGCTCCTCTGCTGGACTCCTGGACTTCCAAAAAGACATTCTTGTCCACGGGCAACTGTCAGAATTGGTGTTCTTTAGGGGGAAGATGGTAGAAAACTCCTATTCTTCCAGTTTGCTGACATCACCCCACAGGATCCCTTTTAAAGAATGAGAATACCCCTGGGAAGATCTATTTACCTTTGTTTATTCACACCTTGCAGAAAATTATCTTATTTATACTTTGTGTAAAATCTAAGCAACTGAGGGCATCTTCTTTAGAATCAAATTGATGGATGTCAATGATTGATATCATTCACATGTTGAATAAATTCAATCCTTTGAGGATTGGCTTAAACCAGGGTGACTATGAAGAAATGACCTTCTTACTGTCTCTGAAGGGAATTCTAAGAGTGGCGGTCCAAAGAACATTTTTGAAAACAGACAGCACTACTTGAGCAAGGTTTATGACCTCTTACAGAGCCTGCTTTGAAGGTCAGTCTGTTGGCTTTTCTCAAATTTAACAAATTTGTTTTCAAAACTGAGTTTTATTCTTTCTTGTAACAGAGGCTGTTAGAGCTCACCAATATCAAGTTGGCCATACAGCCAGACGGTACTTCCCAGGTCCCGTCGTCTAGGGGTGGTCACGTAACTAGTCTTGGTCAATGGAATGTGGCATTCCAAGTGATGTGTGGCATTTCCAGATGTGGTCCCTAATCCCTCCTTGGATTCTCTGTGTGTCCCTCTTGCCTTGTCTGTTGGCTGGATGCAGAGAATCTTCTGAGACTCCTGGGCTCTAGAGGATAGAAGGGCCACCAAATGAATGAGGCCTGAGTCCCTGAATGATTACATGGAGCAGAGCCTGCCCCCCACCAACACATTAGACTGTGACTTTTTTGGTTAAACCAGTTGGATTGGGCTATTTCATGTCATGGCTGTGAGCCCCTCCTGACCAATATAAATGATTCCTCTTAGATTCTGATGAAGTTGCTAAGACTTTAGAGGTGACACCTATCCCATGTCTGAACCCCAAATCGCTAGAGCATTGGACACAGCTGTTGCTTTTGGATTTATTTAACATTAGTGCTGTGCTCTCTGGGGCCCCAGGCCAACCACTCCTCTTGATTTAGTTTCTGATTCACTGTCTATCAGCGTCAATCAGTCCAACCACCTTTGCAGGAGATTTCTCGAGGACAGCTAGCTGTGTTGCTGATGAGAAGCTTAGACTGTCCAGGGTTCCCTGCTGTACAGTTTGTCTTCAACTGTTCTGTCAACAGGCTTTAGAGCTTCACCACCCCCTTCAAGGTCCCAGAATCTTTCCCACATTTTCTTGAATGTGTGCTTTGAGATTGCGAACGGTTAGCACCCAGTAAAGCCTGACCCACAGTGCCAGAACTTTTGATAACATAACCAGCCCAGAGTTCCCAGAAAATGAGAAATCTATTTTAACATCAGCCTCAAGTTCGCTTTTCGTGTCGTCAGGGAGAGAGACGCACACATTCATTCTATTTGGCTTGTAGAATGAGTCAGAGTGCAAACCAGTAATTTGACACAAGTGACCAAATTCTCATGTACTGGGCTCCAAACTCCTCAATAGACGTAGTAAATGAATGAATTTCTCTGGCTGCTCAGACTTGCCAAATGTATATTTTTATGGACTTAGCTACGTAGATTTATGGGCTTAGGAATAACTAAGGTGGACAGAGGTCTGAATATTGTCTGCACATCTCCTGGAGGGGCTCTGAAGCAAGGACCGGGTCTGCTAGAGCAGCGGCCCCCAACCTTTTTGGCACCAGGGACCGGTTTCATGGAAGACAAGTTTTCCATGGATTGTGGGGCTGGGGGTGATGGTTCAGGTGATGATGCGAGCGGACGGGGGGCGATGGGGAGCAGCAGATGAAGCTCTGCTGGCTCGCCTGCCGCCCACCTCCTGCTGTGCGGCCCGCTTCCTAACAGGCCACAGACCGGTGCTTGTTCGCTGCCTGGGGGCTGGGGACCCCTGCGCTAGATAACCCCTAGTGGAAGTGTGGGCTGGGATTCTGGGAGCTAGCGGCTGACAGCTGTGGTGAACAAAAATGTTTCATAATATTTTACTTCCAACAAAAGCGTTAAAGTGTTAAAAGTATAAAAGTAAGAGTAGCCCATGGGCATGTATTTTGGGTGAAAAGAAACGACACAGAACCACTAGTTTAAATAGCCCTATTTTG
This sequence comes from Neophocaena asiaeorientalis asiaeorientalis, assembly GCF_003031525.2. Classification (NCBI taxonomy): domain Eukaryota; kingdom Metazoa; phylum Chordata; class Mammalia; order Artiodactyla; family Phocoenidae; genus Neophocaena; species Neophocaena asiaeorientalis. The sequence continues at coordinate 1,810,905 of NW_020171825.1, read as the reverse complement.
AGATTCTTCATTCAAACATTTTTGTACATGCATGAATTTGAAGCACTTGTCTCTTTTTCAGAGCCACATTCCTTTTACGTGAGACATCAAATAACAGTTGACATGGTCAGCCAAGAGAAGTTATTATTCAATTTCCTCAAGTGACAGCCCCACACCTAATAATGCATGCAACTGGGAATAAAATTAAGTGTTCTGAGTAAAAACATGTTAAGAGACCTCCAAAGGAAAAGATGTTATGGCTCGGATATTCACAAATGTAGGCAAAACCATGTGCCTGAGGATTAAATCAATGCTAGGAGGAACATAATTGCATAGAAAAAAGTTCCATAAGCTATTTAGCATGATATTAAGTAAAGCTGATCATTGCTGCTTTTTTTTTTTTAGAGATTTTTTTGACGTGGACCATTTTAAAGTCTTCATTGAATTTGTTACAATATTGTTTCTGTTTTCTGTTTTGGTTTTATGGCCATGAGGCATGTAGGATCTTAGCTCCCCGACCAGGGATCGAACCCGCACCCCCTGCATTGGAAGGCGAAGTCTCAACCACTGGACCACCAGGGAAGTCCCTGATCAGCTTCTTTTACTACAAATGTTTATCGTGCATCTACAATATGTCGGGCACTGTTCTTAGTCATTTGGATGCATCAGCAAACGGTTCCAAGTCCGTGATACATATTCAAATAGTGGACAGACAAAATATGATCTATTTCTAGAAGAAAATCAGGAGGTGACTGATTATGCTTGATATAAAATAAAGCAAGTAAAGTATAGGGGGAGATGCAGGTGCTGCTATCTTACATAGTATGGTCAGGGAAGCCCTCTCTGAGGAGGTGATATTTGATGGGAAGGATTGAGCCAAGTGGAGATATGAAGGAAGAGGGTAAAGATGAGACGGTGGAATGATCAGCATACAGATGTTATTTATAGTCATGGACTCGGGTGAGAATGGTGAGAGTATCCAGACAGACAGGTGAGGAGGGCACTCCCAGTCACTCATCATGTAGAGTCTGCAAAGAGGAAGAGCTGGCAATGGACACCAAGAAGAAGCAACAAGCCAGGGACCTTCCTGGTGGTCCAGCAGTTAAGACTCCATGCTTCCCATGCAGGGGGCCTGGGTTTGATCCCTGGTCAGGGAACTAGATCCCACAAGCCACAACTAAAGATCCCGCATGCCACAACTAAGACCCGGTGCAGCCAAAAAAATTAATAAATATTAAAAAAAAAAAAAAAAAGAAGAAGAAGAAGCAATGAGCCAGATGGGAGGAAAACCGGGAGGGAGATGTCCCTGAAGCCAAGTGAAGAAAGTGTATTAGAAAGGAGGCTAGAGCAAGTGGTAGTCTACACAGAAATAAGAATCAGACTTAAATCCCCACCTCCCCTAACATGCCAAAACAGGTTCCACTTGACCTACACGTGGAGAGCAACACTTAAGAACTTTTTGAAGGAAACAGAGACAAATATTTTTATGACCTCAGTCAATGGAAGTATGTCTCTAAAAAGACATAAATAGCACATACCACAGGAGGAAAGAAGAAGATGTTTTATATTTCTGGTCATTAAAAAACAGTATTAAAAAGTAAAAAGACAGAGTGCAAACTGGGAGGAAATATTTGCAGCACATATAATAACCAGAAGCTTCTTAACAATTCAGAATAGAAAAAGAACTCCTACAAATTAGTAAGACAAAGACATATAATGCAATAAAAAAATGCGCAGATGACATAAATAGGCATTTATCATTAAAGGAAGCTTGAACGGGCAATAAACATACGAAAAGATCTTCAACCTCATTAGTAATTTGGAAAAATGCAAATTTTAATCTGCAAAAGATATCATTTTACACCCACCAGATTGGCATAAATTTTAAGATATGACAATACCAAGTATTGGCAAGGATATAGAGGTTGGGAAATATTATTCACCACTGGTAGGAGTATAAATTGGTAAACAACTTTGGGGCAATTTTGGTTTTATCTTATCAATCTGAAAATGCACATACCCTATGGCCCAGTAGTCTCCCTCTAGAGAAACTCTTGCCCATGTGCATCAGGGAGCCTGAACAAGAATAAGAATGAGCATAGAAGCACTGTTCATAATTTTTAAAATTGAAATAATTAATGTCATTAACAAGAGAAGAGATCAATAAATTGTGATATAGTCATTGCAGTAGCCAGCCTCCAAGATGGCCACAAATGTCAACTCCCAGCATTCACATGCTTTGAGCTGTCCCTTCCCACACTGAATAGAGCTGAACTGTGGAACCAATAGAATATTTTAGAAATAATGGTGTGTGACTTCCAAAGCTAGGTGATAAAAGTCATTGTGACTTCTGCCTTGCTCTCCTGGATCTCCCTCTTTGGAAGAAGCCAGCTACCATGTTGCATGGATACTCAAGCAGCCCTGTGGTGATAACATCATGGCAAGGAACTGAGGCTCCTTCCAACAACCAGCACCAACTCTCAGTCTCCTGAGAGTGAGCCTCACTCAGTGAGGCTCATGAGTGAGCCATCTTGCAAGCAAAGTCTCCAGCCACAGTCAAGCTTTAAGACGACTGCATACTTAGCCAATATCTTGACTGCAGTCTCATGGGAGATACGGAGCTAGAACAACTAGGCTAAGTCTCTCCTAAATTCCTGACCAACAGAAACTGTTTATTGTTGTTTCACACTCTTGGATTTGGGACTAATTTGTCACGCAGCAGTAGATAACTAATACAGGCATGTAACAGATACTGCATAGCAGTATAAGTAAGCTGGGGTTACAAGCAGCATCATGAATAAATCTCATAAAAATAATGTGGAGAGAGAAAAAAGCAAGTTCCAAAGACATATGCCGTAAGTTTCTGTTGATGTAAAGTTCATAAAACCAAAAATACATACATTGCTAGAGAGATACACATATATAATGAAGCCATGCAGGATGGCAAGGGAATCATAGGCACAAAATTCAGGAGGATGGTTACGTCCAGGAGACAAGCAATCAGAGAAAGACACACGAGAGTTTCTAGTGGAAGTGCTCTACTTTTTAAGCGACCAATAGGTACATTCATGTTTTATATTAATCTTTATATCTTTTTTAATGTATAAAAAAGTCACCATTTTTTTTTAAAAGGTGGGAATAATTGACTCTCATCAAAACTACTGAGAGTCAATTATGCTGAGGACAAAGGACTGACCGTTGGGTCTTTTTAAAAAATATTTATTTATTTATTTGCTTGCACCGGGTCTTAGTTGAGGCAGGCAGGCTCCTTAGCTGCAGCTCATGGGCTCCTTAGTTGTGGCAGGCGGGCTCCTTAGTTGATGCACGTGCGCTCCTCAGTCGTGGCATGCGAACTCTTAGTTGTGGCATGCATGTGGGACCTAGTTCCCTAACCAGGGGTCGAACCCGGGCCGCCTGCATTGGGAGCACGGAGTCTTATCCACTGCACCACCAGGGAAGTCCCTGACTGTTGGGTCTTGCCAGGCAGAGGCCATCAATGACCCTAATGAGCGTGATTTCAGTGAATCATGTGTCAAAAGTCTACCTGGAATGGGTTGCAAAGAGAATGGAAGATGAGGAAATGGACACAGCAGGTACCAGCTGAGATTTTTTGTAAAGGGGAACAGAAAAATTGTGTGGAAGCAGGAGAATAAAAGGATATCTATTTGGGGGCAGGATGTTTTTAAAGGATCTAATAAGAAGTGGAAAATTGTTGTTTCAAGAGAAAGTAAGAACGGTGTCTATTCTTGAATATTTGGGAGATAATGAGATACAGTTCAAAAGTGAAGGAGTTGGCCTTAGATGAGAGTACAAGAACGGTATATTGATATTATTCACAGGATACTGGTGGTACCAAGGCTGGGTGGGCAGCAGCCTTCATACTGCTGCTGAGAATAGAATACACAGACTTACATGGTCTGAATTAAGGTCAGATTATTGGTGATGGGGAAGACATCAAACCATCCCTGGTATCTTAGGACAGGGATAAAGACAAAACTATGAAGCAGATACATTGTTTCCAGGATCCATCTTTTGATTATTCCTTTGTCCCTATGGTCCTCTCTCCTTTCCTTTCTTTTCAGATTCTCTTCCCAGTCACAAACTTTCACAATCTCATCTCAGTTAATGAAATCACATATAAGAAGTAGCAAATTCACATGGCTCCCTTTGGGGGAGCTTTGGCACTTTAATTCAATTCCATAGTTAAATTTGAACATAGTTGAAGTGGAATTTCATAGTTCCAGTTTTTTTGCTTTTTGTGTTTTTTTTTTGGTACACAGGCCTCTCACTGTTGTGGCCTCTCCCGTTGTGGAGCACAGGCTCCAGACACGCAGGCTCAGCGGCCATGGCTCCCGGGCCCAGCCGCTCCACAGCATGCGGGATCTTCGCGGATTGGGGCATGAACCCGTGTCCCCTGCATCGACAGGCGGACTCTCAACCACTGTGCCACCAGGGAAGCCCCAGTTTTGAATCTCTAGGTCTCTCCTCCTCCTAACATTGTGTGACTCCATGAATTTGAAGTCCTTAGAACAAGTTAGTGGACACTGTCTCAACCCAATTCAAATCAATCTGGAAGGTAAGTATTAATATTATACTTCAAATGATAACGTGTGAGACCCAGTTATGAGGGAGCCACCCTTCTTTTATTGTATAGGTGTAGTTATATGTGTCCACTGTGTGTGTCCTGTGGTCATGATATTATACAGTTGGACCAATGTTAGGGCTGGAGCCAACCATCTCTATACTCAGGAACCACACCTGAGAATGGAAGGTAGGGGTGGAAGGCGAATCCTTTCATGATGTCAAATACCCGGGAGAAAGGTAAATCTTCCAGGCCAGAAACTAGAATGGGGAGGGAGGCTGTAAGTGATGAAAAGAGACCTTTTCTTTTGGGTTAAATTACAAAGAGGTCAAGGTGTCCAGGAGGAACCTGGTGGTGGGAAATCAGCTGGGACCACCTAAAGAGACAAGCCAGGAGCACTCTCCTTTTGGGACCCCATGTGCAAAGGGAATAGAACCTAAGCCTTGAGGACAAAAGGAAAGCTGTGGTGGCCTTAGAGATTATTTCTAACGCAGACTGTATTTACATTCCTCGTATTCCCTGTTCATCTTCACTAGCATCCAGTGAAATCTTTCTGGGTCTAGCCTGTCTCAGCAATAATGGTATCTAACTTTACTGAGTACATACTGTGTGCCAGAGACTGTATAAAGTCACCTGACAATGTGACTCCATGGGTTAGGGAACACTCAAGGGACAGAATTAAAGCCCCTATAGACTAGCCACACCAATGCACCAGATTCTAATTCTAGGACTAAACTTCAGAGGCACGGGTGCTTCCTTACACAGGGGATGTGAGATCCAAATAGCAGAGGATACGCTCCTGAGAGTTGAGAGAAACTGATGAAGTCAGAACTCGGAAAAGCTGTGATGGGAAAAGGCGGTGCAAGAAGATGTATTCAAAGGGAGACAATGAGAAACGGTGCTGAAAACAACGGTTCCAGGGAACAAAGTGTAGAGAGAGGATGTTCAGGGCAGGAGTGCGCCGTATACATAGTGGAGCAAGCATTATCCTCCTAACAGCACTGGGTGTTTGAAATTATACATTGGTTGCCTGCATCTTTTATTTGTAATATCTAATCTGCGGTACTAAAATCTAGTTTGGCAGTAAGTAGCTTCTGTTTTGTCAAGAACCGCTACCTTAAGCAAACCATTCTACATTCACCCAACCAGTTTTGGGGGCACTAGAAACATTTTGCTGGTTTTAAGGTATTTTAAAAGGATTGTTTTATTCTAGTTCTTGTAATTGGATCTTTTATCTCTGCTGCTTCAAATTCATCTGACTAGAATCCGTTCCAGTGTCCTAAAATGAAACGAGGTCAGTCCAGGTGAAATTTTTGTTCTAAACATTTCAAAGTTTCTATTCTTGTTCCATCGGTTGGGGTTTGAAGTGTGGGGACCTGTGGGCTTTTTTTTTTTTTCTTTTTTTTCATGTCATAGGTCAGAAACTGCAGCATTTTTCTACCTCTGAGGCAGACAGAAGAAAGAAAAATGTGACACACGTTTGGACCCAGCTGCCTCCACTGAGGGGCAGGGTTGTTTCTTGGCCCCAAAGTGTATCTGGTCATGTTCCTTCAAAGTGTCCTCTGGTCATGACTTTCTGAAATGGACATGAGATAACCATGGACCAGGGTGAGAGTAGTGATGAAGATCACAGAGCAGAGAGAAGCATGGGAGCAGAATTCCTAGCAAGAAACTGAACTGGCCACACTGGCTATAGCTGGCTTGCAGCAGGGCGAAAGCACTCCTATGTGAATTCAGGTTAATTGCTGCTAAAATTATACCAGATTTCTTTTTACTCTTTATTGTCATAAGAAAAAAATCTGGGAAATTCTGCAGTTAATTGCTTGATGAACAAAAATACAGCCTGTCAAAAAGGAAGTCTTTAGCATTCGTCCTCAGTAAGTCCTGTGACAGTGAGTTTTCTCCACCAGCAGACTCAGGCCTGCCCAGTTTCTGAGCCAACATCTATGAGTGTAGGAGTACATCAGTCTATCTTTCCTCACTTCCAACACCATCACTACCAGGCCAGGTCAAGACTCTGGTATACTGTTAAAGGCCTGGTATTTCCCGTATGGAGTAGAGGCCCTGTTATAGGCTAAATTGTGTCCCCTTCAAAATTCATGTGTTGAAGGTCTAAACTCCAGTAGCTCAGAATATGACTGGATTTAGAGATAGGGCTTTTAAAAAGGTAATTAAGATTAAACAAGGTCGGGGAAAGCAGGGAGGGACAAATTAGGAGTTTGGGATTAACATATACACACTACTATATTTAAAATAGATAACCAACAAGGACCTTTGTATAGCACAAAGAACTGTACTCAACATTTTGTGATAACCTATAAAGGAAAAGGAAAAGAATCTGAAAAAGAATAAATATATATACACACACATATATATATATCTCTGAATCACTTTGCTGTATACCTGAAACTAACACAACATTGTAAATCAACTATACTTCAATTAAAAATTAAGATTAGGATTTCCCTGGTGGCGCAGTGGTTAAGAATCCGCCTGCCAGTGCAGGGGACATGGGTTTGATCCCCAGTCCGGGAAGATCCCACATGCCATGGGTCAACTAAGCCAGTGAGCCACAACTACTGAAGCCCATGCACCGCAACAAGAGAAGCCACTGCAATGAGAAGCCTGCACACTGCAACGAAGAGTAGCCCCCGCTTGCCACAACTAGAGAAAGCTTACACGCAGCAAAGAAGACCAAATGCAGCAATAAATAAATACAGATTAAACAAGGTCATTAAGGTGGGCCCTGATCCTAACAAGATTAGTGTCCTTATAAGAAGAGGAGGTTAGGACACAGACATACACAGGAAAAAGACCACGTGAAGACACAGGGAGAAGGCAATCTTTACAAGCCAGGAGAGAGGTCAGAAGGAACCAACCCTGCTGACACCTTGACCTTAGATTTCCAGTCTCCAGAACTGTGAGCACACAAGTTCCTGTTGTGTTATGCCACCCAGTCTGTGGCACTTTGTTATAGCGGTCCTAACAAAGTAATACAAGCCCCAAACGTTCATTCCACCAAGTAATATCTGTTTTCTTGTCCTCATTCAACAAGCCAACATCAGTGGCCTTCTGCGAGGATCACACTGTCCTGAACCCACCACTTAAACTAGGGGTTGGCAAACATTTTCTGTAGAGGGTCAGATAATAAAAAGTTTAGGCTTTGAATGTGAAGAAGCAAAAGAGAATATTATGTAGCTGCTTATATAACCATTTAAAATGTAACCACTTATACCTGTACACCTACGTTCATAGCAGCGTTACTCGCGAAAAGGTGAAAACAACCCAAGTGGCCATGGATGGATGAACAGATAAGCAAAATGTGGTCTATACACACAATGGAATAACCTTCAGCTTTAAAAAGGAAGGAAATTCTGACACACGCTACAATATGCATGAACCTGGAGGACGTTACGCTGAGTGAGGTAAGCCAGACACAAAGGGATGAATATTGTGTGATTCCACTTATATGAGGTACTTAGATTAGGCAAATTCGTAGAGACAGAAAGTAGAATAGTGGTTGCCGGGGGCTGGAGCGGGGAGGGGGGATGGGAAGTGATTGTTTAATGGGTACAAAGTTTCTACTGGGGATGATGAAAAAGTTCTAGAAATGCTTAGTGGTGATTGTTGCCCAACACTGAGAATGTACTTAATGCCACTGAATTGTACACTTAAAATAGTTAAAATGGCAAATTTTATGCTATGTATAGTTTATCACCAAAACAAAACAGCTATCCCACCCCTCAAAATGCAACCATGGGGAAGTGGGAGTGGGGGCAGGTGGGTAGGAGGAGAAGCAGATTGGCCCATAGGCTGTAATGCGCCTACTCCTACCCTACACTGTTTGGTTAGGGCTCCGCCTCTATCTCTGTTCCCTGAGCGACAAGCATGAGACCTGCTCTAAAGAGACAGATCACCTGGAACCATCAACATCTGTCATTAAGTATTATGACCACTGTCTGGAATGACCTCTTACTTTGCCCCTTCTAGATTGTGCCCTTTGGATAAGAAATCAAGCCCAAATTTATCATGTTCCTTCAGACATTCCTGGCTACTCACTTCTGGGGGTAACCCTACACCTGGAAGGCCCCCCGATACCAGGAGCTCGGGGTCCTCTTTCTCCATCAGCCTGTGCTGCTGACATCTCTGCGTGCCTTGGCGCCTAATCCACCGAGGCTATGGATGGAGATGGTTGAAGGATACAAACAAGTTAAAGAACACGATTCTGCTTAATTGTAACAGGACCTGAAATAAGAAATAGCTGAGTTTGCTGCCTACTATAGCAGAGCTATGCTGGTTAGGCTCGGTATCTCTGAGCAGAGTACAGGGTTGGCTTATGTATGGTTTGGGGAGCATGGAGCTCGGGGATTGGGAGACTTTCAGAGGCATAAGAGGGTTGACATCATCTGTAGGAGCGTGATTGCTCGCTGAGCTATTGTTGATTGGTTGGCACTGGTGTATTTATTAAAGTGAGTATTTATTACTCTGATTGGCTGATTTTCATAAGCTAGGGGTTGAACTGATTGATTAGCTTGTACAAGTGTGTCACTGAGGCAAGTTGTCATTAATCGATTAAAAGGATGTAAAACTAGTTCGTTGGCTACTTGTTACCATGGTTGCAATCATTTTTTTCCTAGGTTGGTGGGAAATTTTTAATTTTCATGTATTATCTGTGTAGCTGTCTCTCCAGCCATTAAAAATTTGCCTTACAGGGCTTTCCTGGTGGCGCAGTGGTTGAGAGTCCGTCTGCCGATGCAGGGTATACAGGTTTGTGCCCCGGTCCGGGAAGATCCCACATGCCGCGGAGTGGCTGGGCCCGTGAGCCATGGCCACTGAGCCTGCGCGTCCGGAACCTGTGCTCTGCAATGGGAGAGGCCACAACAGTGAGAGGCCCACATAAAGCAAAAAAAAAAAAATTGCCTTATCTTCCATGGCAAAGAATGTTAATTGCCAGAATTCCCTGGTGGTCCAATGGTTAGGACTCGGCACTTTGCCGCGCCCTGGGTTCAATCCCTGGTTGGGGAACTAAGATCTCGCAAGCCGCGTGGTGCAGCTGAAATAAAAAAGAATGCTAATTGCCTAGGTAATATCCATTCTCCCCTTCTTCCTTACTAACAGAACCCTGTTTTTGTCAAGTGTAACAATGTTCCCAACAAGTACCTTCCCCAGACAACCGTGCCGCTTGGGTTGAGCACGCGACACAATCCTATCCAATGAGCTATGAGCAGAAGCGCTGGGTGCCCTTTGGGAAAAGCTCCTTCAAAGCCGAGCAGAGTCGGTGGGCATGCCCCGTCTCTCCTTCCTGACTGAAAGGGGGTCATGCTGGCCTGGGGGGCAGGTGCCATCTTGGATCCATGGAACTACAGCCATAATGATGGCAGATAGGAAGAAAGACGGAAAGAGACCCTGAATATGGTGGAGCTATCATATCAGCTCTGGACCGCCTGCCTACCATCTTGCAGGTGTGTGAGAAAAATCAAACCTCTATTTGGTTCAGCTACTGTGAGTTTTCTATTAAGTGTAGCTAAACCTATTCTTATTTGATAAACCTGCCCTTCTGCTTTCCTTATCGCTTCCCCTCACAATCATTATCAATGGCTCCCATGTGTCTTCACTGGATAGCAGAGTGCTCAGCACATCACACGATACGCTCTCAGTATATATTTGTCGAGTGTGCAATTCCCAGATGAGGTTTTTGTGCCTCCAGATACGAGGCAAAAAGAAGTACAAAACATCATCTACAAAGCAATCTTGCCAAAAATATTTAACGTGAATCCACTCATGAAGAAACTATTAGGCAAACTGCATGGGAGACGATCTAAAACAACTCACCTGGACCTTCCGCGTGATAAAAACAATAACCAAGAAGGCGGGAGGATTATTCTAGATTAAAAGAGACCAAACAAACATAACAACCCAGCGCAATGCATGAACATCATAAAATCCTGGATCAAACAACAAAAGATATCTGCATCACCCAGTATACCTGGACTTACCTGCCAGAAATCCCGGAGGCAGCCACAGTGGCCTATGTGGTATGGAAAGGGCACTTTTCAAGGGACAGATTCCCCACTCAGAACCCCAAGCAGATGACTCAGATCAAGAGAGAAATTTGGAGAGTTATTTAGTCCAAAAACCACTCATGTAGTTGAGATAGAAATCCAGGAGTTTCTTTACCATTCTAAGCATCAATATAGCCAGAGAGGCTGAGGAAAACTCTGAAATCTATCAGGGATGCTCCTGCAGGGATTGAAAGGCCATTGTAACCAACATATGATAATCTTGCCACAAGCCTTGGAAGCCACCAGGGCTGCTCTAGGGATGCTCATTAGGGGTGTAGCAAAACTCAGCCACTTGCAGTGGTTAAGAATCTGCCTGCCAATCCAAGGGACACACGTTCAAGCCCTGGTCCAGGAAGATCCCACATGCCACGGAGCAACTAAGCCCGGCACCACAACTACTGACGCCGATGCGCCTAGAGCCCGTGCTCCGCAACAAGACACTGCAATGAGAAGCCCGCGCACTGCAACTAGAGAAAGCCCGCACTCAGAAATGAAGACCCAATGCAGCCAAAAGTAAATTAAATTTTTTCAAAAAAGAAATTGTTGGGCTTCCCTGGTGGCACAGTGGTTGAGAGTCCGCCTGCCGATGCAGGGGACACGGGTTTGTGCCCCGGTCTGGGAAGATCCCACATGCCACGGAGAGGCTGTCCAAAAAAAAAAAAAAAGAAAAAGAAAATGTTTAAAAAAACAAACCTCAGCCACTGCTGCCACTCGCTGTAGCAAACCTGGTGTGGTGCCAGGGCTGAAAGAGGGGTGTGCTACATAAAACAATAGAAGCATTATTAATGCATAAAGTAACGATTGTGAAATGCCTTCTTACCGAGAAGGAGAAAAGCTGCGTCTCCTACCTGAGGACCAGGTATCAGTGAGACAACGCAAGACCAGGGGATCCACTAGGGGGCGGTAGAGTCCACTGGTTAAAGGCACAGTCTGGAATCAGAGAACCCCATCAGTCCTGGCTTCTCCACTTCGCAGGTAGGTGACCTAAGGCTGGTCACAAGCCCTCTGAGCTTTAGTTTCCTCATCTGTGAAATGGAGATGAGAACAGTGTCTACAACAGAGGTTTGCTGTTGATAATAAATGTGCCTGGCATACTGTAAATACCCAATTCATATTAGTTATTATTCATTATTTACAATAGCCAAGATATGGAAGCAACCTAAGTGTCCATCAATCCATCAACAGATGAATGGATGAAGAAGATATGAGATACACACACAAAAAATGGAATACTAGTTAGCCATAAAAAAGAATGAAATTAGGTATAAAATAAGCTACAAGGATATATTGTACAACAAGCGGAATACAGCCAATATTTTATAATAACTATAAATGGAGTATAACCTTTAAAAATTGTGACTTGCTATATAGTACACTTATAACTTATATAATATTGTACAGCAACTATATTATACTTCCATAAAAATAAATAAAAATAGCCAGTGGTTTAAAATAAATAAAATTTAAGTGTTGTAAAAATAAAGTATTCATCCAAACTTTAACTTCAAAAAATGTATATATTAGCCATTATTTTCGTTCACTGAAATAACACATCGTTCACAGGAAAACTAGAAGGGAAGGCTGCACCTGCACATATGCATCTGGGTAGGAGGTGGGTGTGCAGCAGAGCAAACGAGGACAAAACTCGTTGGAACTTAGGACGTAAAGTCTGGAAAATGCTGCTCATGAAGGTGAGTTGAGGAATGAATCACTGTGGGAAGATGCAGACCTGTGACACATCAGGTGAGGGGTGCCCACCCAGAGCCCCCAGCTGGAACCTTTTAGTTCCTTTTTAAAAATTTATAATTGTGGTCAAATACACATAACAAAATTCACCATCTTAACCATTTTTAAGTTGGATTTAGTGCATTCACATTGTTGTACAACCATCACCACCATCCACCTCCGGAATACTTTTCATCTTGTAAAACTGAAACTCTGCACCCATTAAAAAACAACTCCCCATTCCTCCTGCCCCTGGCAACCACTGTTCTACTTTCTATCTCTATGAATCTGACTACTCTATACTCTAGGTGCCTCATATAAGTGGAATCACAATATTTGTTTGTAACTGGCTTATATAATGGCCTCAGGGTTTGTCAGTGTTGTGGTATGTCAGAATATTTTTCCCTTTTGAGGCTGGATTCCATTGTATGTATATATGACATCTGGTGTCTCCATTCATCCGTCGATGGATACTTGTAACCCTTTTTTAGTTCTTTTTGAACTAGATAGTCCATCAGGAGTTTTCTGGGAGGGGACAAACAACCAAGGGAACCAGCGGCTGAGCCCTGGGATGAGAAGAAAGCTCCAATTCAGCAAGCGCCATAGAAATGATTCTCAGACAAGGGAGGAAAGAAATTCAGCCAGTATACTTGTGTGTATAGTGTAGTTTCTAAATGTCACCATATAGTTGAGGAGTGGCTTCCCCATGATGGTCGTTGCCTCTCAGCTCCAAACTCACGCTTCTCTACTTGGCTTCATGATGCTGGGCTGAGATTCTGCAAACCACACTTTGGGCTCTAACAATTAGGGATGCAGCAGGAAGGCTGCAAGCCTGGAGGAAGAAGGAAGGACTTGCAACGTCCTTTCTGCTTGTGGTTCTTGAGAGCAACACCCCGGCAATGCCTCTTCACCCGGCAGGGGCTGTGCTTTCCTGTAGCAACAAGTGAATCCAGTTTCCATTTGTTCCAACACCTGCAGGGACAGTGTCATTGCTCCCCGACCATCACCTGCCAGCCAGCACCCACTTCTCAGAGGACTGGGTCCCGGTCCCGTGGGACCACTCCTGCATGGTTTAAGGTTTTAGTAATTCCACCTTGGTTTGCCCAGCCCGAAAGGTGGTAGCCGCCTCCTCTGTGATATCTTGGCATAAAGTTATAAAAGTTCTCTTTTAACTTTAATGTAGTTAACAGTTCTTCACATTTAGTTCTCTCTTTTCACATTGCTGTGGGTTTTGTCTCTCGACTAGATTAAAATTGATGCACCCCCAACCACTATCTCAAAACTTTAATGGCCTCCCAGGCCCCGTGTTTAAGCCTAAACCCTTCACTCTAAGTAAGAATGACCCGGCCTCCCTTTTCATCCAGAAAAGTAAAGCCATTATAAGTGACCTCAAACATGCCCCCCGCCCCCGATCTATAAAAATGTCTATGGCCAATTTTCTCTTCTTACGTCTCAAAAGATAAAGCATTTTCTTCCTATTCAATCCCAAATCTTCCAAGGGTGCTTTTGAGCCCAACTCCATCCCACATTCTCGGGGCTCCTACTCTGTCCCTATATCCTCTCTCCAATTCTTAGCAGGCTCTTTTCTGTAGCCTCCAGGGAGCTGAGTAAGGACAGGTCAAAGGACTGGTAGGTACTTCTCTTCCTCTCTCCTGTTAACCACATCCATGTTTTCCCCCATTGCATGTCCACCCCCTAAGTCTGAGTTTCTGAACAAGTTCTGCATGCCCAGTACCCAGCACAGCGTCTGGCAAGGAGTAAAACCCTGGGTTATGAGTCAAGTCCATCTCACCTTCCTTCGCTAATCAAGGTCGTTTTAAGACTTGCATGGCCTCCAAGCTGTGTGTAGCCTAAACAATAAGATGTTTGCCAGAGTTCTGTTCCAGAAACTTGGAGTCAGCTGTGTCTACTTCGAGCTGAGCTGGTTAAGACCGGATAGGACCATGGACCCTCCAACTGGGCATGCGTGAGTGTCCTCGGGGTGACCTTTTGAACACGCGGAGGCCTGCAGCCTAGTTACGCCTGCGCAGAAGGATGGTTACCGCACCGTTTCCCGATCACCTTTCCCCAGGCTCCCCACGCCTCAGCCCGCCCTGCTTCTTTATTCGTTATCCCACGCATACCCTGAGCCCCTTCCCTTTGGGGAGGCAGATTTGAGATTTGTTTCCTAGCTTGGCTGCCTTGCGACTAAACCCTCTCTTTGCTGCAGACCTTGGCGCCTCAGCATTTTAGCTTGCTATGAGTTGGGCAAACCAGCTTGGTTCGGTAACAGGAGGAGGCTGCAGGATGACAGTGTTTGCTGAATGGGTAAGATCAACAGAAGAGTCACCCCTTACCTGCTTGCTGAAGGGATCACTGAATAGCTGGGATTCTGTAGCTAGAGCTCATGGCACACCTTAGGGCCATGTTTCTCCCAGTGTGGCCCTTGGACCACCTGCACCAGAATCACTTGGGGATTTTGCTAAAAATACTGATTCAAAAGTCACGTGGCAGGGGGAGGGGTCAAAGTGACAGGAGCCAAAACAAAGCAGTATTGGGTTATAACCCAAAGTATAAAATAAATATCCGTGAGTCCATACTGATGTAAATAAATGGTTGAGTAAATAAACAGGGAGAAGAGACAAATCTGTGCAGAAGAATTCCAAATAATTTCTGTGGATCCTCTGTCCCCAATAAGATGGAGCTTAACTCCCGCCTCAAGTGTGGGCTGCACATAGCGGCTTCCTTTCAAAGAGGACAGCATGAAAAGGCATGTGTGTGTGTGTGTGTGTGTGTGTGTGTGTGTGTGTGTGTGTGTGTGTGTGTGTGTGTGTGTGTGTGTGTGTGAGAGAGAGAGAGAGAGAGAGAGAGAGAGATTAATTTGACAGTAGAGAAACCAGACTAACACAACCTCACCCAGGTGATCAAGGTCAACAGAAACAGTGAGGAGTCAGATTGACAGTATGTATACTTGGTATGAAGTGATGAAAATGGCATTTTACCCCTGGGTCTTCCAACAATCAATCCATAACCTCAATCTTAACATGAGAAAAGTATCAGGCAAGTTCCAATAAAGGAACTTGACCCTACTCCTGACCCCTACCTGACCCTACTCCTCAAAATTTTCATGGTCATCAATACAAGGAAAATCTGAAAATCTGTCACAGCCAAGAAGAACCTGAAGAAATGCGACAACTAAATATGATGTGCTATCCTGGATGGGATCCTGGACAGAAGAGGACAATAGGTAAAAAGGAAATATTATGAACTAAAGTATGGACTTTAGTTCATAATAATGTATCAATATTGGTTTGCTAACTGGGACAAATACACCACAGTAATGTAAGATGTTAATAACAGAAGAAACTGGGGTGTGTAGGGCTTATGGGAATTCTTTGTACTATCTTCTCAATTTTTCTGTAAATCTAAAGCCTTTCTAAAAAATAAGGTCTATTGAAAAATGTTTGGTTCTTTAACAAATGCAAATTCCTGGGCCTCCCTTCAGAATCTCAGGTCATGGGCCTCAGCACTTGGCGCTTTAAACAAGCATCTTGTTGGTTTTGTACACACAAGTCTGAAAACCAGTGTCTTAGAGACTCTCTGCTCAGAGGTATCGAGGCTCCTTGCTTGTTGTGGTTTGGACCCATGCCACTGTGTTGCACAACCCCCAGGTCATCATTGGTACTGTGACCAAACTTACAATGTTAATGGCAGCTGTGGGTGGACACCATGCATTTTTGTCTGCTGCAGGCCTTCCTTTGGCCCACAGATATCAATATGAGCCGACAGTTAACTGCTGGGAAATTCTTCATCAAAGCCCAAAGCCCTGGGCTGCATTTCTGAATCCCCCAAGTCCCTTCTGGCATTTTCTCGTAGGGCTCAGAGTAGCTCAGCTCTTCAGATGGGATGTGTGCTGATCAGTTCCACACATTCTCTACCACACCCTATTGTTCCTCACACTTTAAGAGCTGTTACTATCATGACTGTGTTGTTGACTTTGTTTTTTAATTTTTATTTATTTATTTATTTTGGGCTATGTTGGGTCTTCGTTTCTGTGTGAGGGCTTTCTCTAGTTGCGGCAAGCGGAGGCCACTCTTCATCACGGTGCGCGGGCCTTTCACTGTCGTGGCCTCTCGTTGCAGGGCACAGGCTCCAGACGCGCAGGCTCAGTAGTTGTGGCTGACGGGCCTAGTTGCTCCACGGCATGTGGGATCTTCCCAGACCAGGGCTCGAACCCGTGTCCCCTGCATTGGCAGGCAGATTCTCAACCATTGCGCCACCAGGGAAGCCCCTGTATTGTTGACTTTTTACAGAAAAAAAAGTTCTCTGTATCTAGGTCACGCTCAAAAGTGGGAAAATGAAAGATAAATGAAGTGAGCCTGTGTCCTTAAAAACTGGAAGAGAGCATCTTTATCTGTGTAGGTAGGAGAATCTTACTGCCTGATTAACATACAAGCTAAGTATGTCTGTTGATTGCTTATGTCCAGCCTTTTCCTTCAGTGATGGCCCATTTGGACCTCAGGCCAGCAAGAGATGCTGCAGCGATAAACAGACTGAAGGTGGATCATAGAGGAAGAAGGAGGGGGAGGATGACTCTTCTCTCCCCTCTGTTTTTGCATGCCCTGGGAACACAGCAGGGAGAGCAACTCGACTCCCCAGAGAACCAGGATCTGGCGGAGCTAAGCCAGAACCTGCATTCCCAGGTCCTTTGTCAGATGGCGTGATCATACCGTTCTGGTCCTTTATTTCTAATTACTATTTTAGGAACAAACTGTCTCATGAGTGCCCGGGCACAAATAGGCAGACTCGATTTTGAGAACTGTTTCAGCCTCCTTGCCAATGTTCAGAGTATTATTATGAAAATGACAATGATAATAATTGCAAGAAATTACTATGGGCAGGATCTGTTCAAAGTGGGTTTTCTTTTTTTTTTAATTTTTATTTATTTTAATTTTGGCTGTGTTGGGTCTTTGTTGCTGCATGTGGGCTTTCCTCTGGTTGCGGCGAGCGGGGGGCTACTCTTCGTTGCGATGCGCGGGCTTCTCATCGTGGTGTCTACTCTTGTTGCAGAGCATGGGCTCTAGGCGCACGGGCTTCAGTAGTTGTGGCACGTGGGCTCAGTAGTTGTGGCTCGCGGGCTCTAGAGCACAGGCTCAGTAGTTGTGGCGCACGGGCTTCGTTGCTCCGTGGCATGTGGGATCTTCCCGGCCCAGGGCTCGAACCTGTGTCCCCTGCATTGGCAGGTGGATTCTTAACCACTGCGCCACTAGGGAAGCCCTCTTTTTTTTTTTTTTAATGTATTAACTTATTTAATGCCCAGAAGACCCCTAGAGGCAGATACTATTATACCACCATTCCCTGTTTACAGATGAGAAAATGAGGTGTGGAGAGTCAAGTAGATCTACCTGGGGGTCTACACTAGTCAAGAGTCCAGCTGGGATTTGAAGCCAGGCTCCCGGCTCTGAGCATTAGATCCCTGCACTGCACTACCCTGTCCAACTCCCAAGAGTTGGACAGATACCTGGAGTTGTTCAACTCTTACAGTATATCAAGACTACCTATTTATATTTTAAGTACATGACACATTTGTGTTCACGTTTTAAGATGATGAAGAACATGCAATGTATGGTAACAGTATACAAATCATTTCTTTAAATAGAATTGCTGATTAAAAGCCCTGGACTTTTTAAATTTGGCATGATTGTTAGCTGGAGTTCATATAAACTACTGGTTGGTGGCAGGGGGAGCAGTTGTTCTGCTGTGAATTTGCTTGGAATAATTTTTTAAATGATACCTTTTGTGTTAAAACTTGAGGTAGATTATTTTCTTTATCCACCCAGCTCTTGAGTTGACTGGCAGATTGTATTAGAACTTCTTTTCCTTTCCTTTAGGAAGTCTGGAGTAAGGGATTAGACCTTGTCAGTTATCATCAGAAATATATCATGATCAATGATATTTTATACCTCTCTTTTATATGTAGAGTCTCATATACCATTTAAACTCCACGGTGTAAGAATAATATGGAATACTGGAGAGGAATTTAAAAGAGAATAAAAATGATCAAAGGGTTAAAAAGTTATAGAAATATTTAGTCTGGAGAAGAGGAGGCTGAAGGTGTTTGAAAAACTAACTTCAAAATTGACTAAGGAAAACAACCCAATCCAAAAATGGGCAGAAGACCTAAATAGACATTTCTCCAAAGAAGATATACAGATTGCCAACAAACACATGAAAGGATGCTCAACATCATTAATCATTAGAGAAATGCAAATCAAAACTACAATGAGATATCATCTCACACCAGTCAGAATGGCCATCAAAAAAAAAATCTAGAAACAATAAATGCTGGAGAGGATGTGGAGAAAAGGGAACACTCTTGCACTGCTGGTGGGAATATGAATTGGTACAGCCACTATGGAGAACAGTATGGAGGTTCCTTAAAAAACTACAAACAGAACTACCATATGACCCAGCAATCCCACTACTGGGCATATACCCTGAGAAAATCATAATTCAAAAGGAGTCATGTACCAAAATGTTCATTGCAGCTCTATTTACTTGCCCGGAGATGGAAACAAAGGCAGTGGTTTATTAAAGGGCACTCAGCCAGATGGACATATGCTCATAGGCACGATCAAGGTCAGTGTCAGGATCCCACCACTCCTGTGGGCATTCCTTCCTCCCTGGAGTCAGGCTCCCTCATGCAGGGTCCACCTGAGTCCCACTCTGTCCAACTGGCATGTTTGCACAGGTAAAACCTCCTTGGCCTGCACACAAGGACAGACTGCTATCAGCTAGTTCAGAAAACACAGGTCTTTATTCTTTCATATATTTTTGGCCATTGGTAGGGCACTTGTTGCTGAATAATTTCCTTATAAATAAATCCAGCAGGTATAAGGACATAAATACTTTCCAAATCAGAACAATCACCTCACTTTAACATTTTAACCAACACCAGTTTCTAAACATACATATTATCATTGAAACAATATAAAGGAGAATGTTAAATGCCCTTGTTTATGCAGTTCTACCAGTAGACTCTATGAGACTCTCCTAGAACATAATTTATCTTACAATGACTTTGAAAATCCTTTGTCCATACCTGGTGGAGGAGGGGGAATGGAGGGATGGAAGGGAGGGAGGGAAGGTGGGGTTATCTTGAAACCTACCTGGGATTTATTTTAATCAGGTATGGTATGGTGACAGCCACGGAGACAGCTGCCTTTGAACAAAAGTTTATTACTACAATTCCCACGAGGAGGGGGACCTGCCACTCAGGCCCACAGCGGGAAGTACTAGGGTCAGTCAGGAGGTAGAAGGAGCGGGGAGAGAACATGGTCTAGAGCCTTTACTGTGGTTTCTGTTGGGAAGAACAGGTGAAGAAGGGTGGGCAAATTTGAGCAAGTTTAGAATTGGATGGTTTGAATACTTTGGGCAGGCTCTGAGCAATAGGGGTGATCTCTAGTTGTATATTACCTGGCCCTGGGGTAATCAGGGCAGGGGAAGATTGCTTTTGCGTTTGAGAGTTAGATACAGGAGGGGCCCGAGACTGAGGGCTTCTGCCTGGTTGGTTTGCATATGAAAGGCATGCTCCCAGGCAAGTTATTCACCATCTCTGGGAATCAGTAGCCCTTAGAGGAGCAGTCTTTCCAAGCCCCAGGATGTTAAAGCCTCATAAAGTAGGAAAAGCCCCACGATGAATACAGGAGTCTGGTATCCCAGAACCGGGTCTGAGTGACTCTGTGAAAGGTTGAGGGCAAGTCTAGGCAGACAGGCTGCACACACAGTCTGGGGAGAGGTGCAGCTGGCAACGGGGGTGCCTGTCAGAGCACAAGGGGTCGGGACTGTCCACTGATCACAGAGCATGCGGATAGCACAAGCATACTCTACTTAGAAAGCCAAGCAGACAGGGACCATCTCTCAGCAAGGGAGCTGATGAGCCCAGCATTCCCAGGAAGGTCACTGGTCCTTGGAAGTGGGTGGAATGGTGTACTGATCAGGGTTCTCCCGACAAACGGAATCAGTAGGATGTATATCTCTGCATCTATACATTTCTCTGCCTCTCCATCGGTAACTACCTATCTGTCTATCTATCTATCTACCTACCTGTCTAACCAAAGAGAGAGATTCATCGTAAGGAATTGGCTTACGTGATTATGTCTGGAGACTTGAGAAGAGTTGCTGCTGCAGTTTGAGTCAGAAGGCTACCTGCTGGCAGAATTCCCTCTTCTTTAGAGGAAGTCAGTCTTTTTTCTTAGGGCCTTTTACTGATTGGATGAGCCCCCCTTGCCCCCATTATGGAGGGTTGTCTTAATCTATGTGGGCTGCTATAACAAAAATGCCACAGATTGGGTGGCTTAAACAACAGAAATGTGTTTCTCACAGTTCTAGAGGCTAAGAGGTCCAAGATCAAGGTGCGGGCCAATCTGGCTTCTGGTGAGGTCCCTCTTCTTGGGAAACTGACACCTTCTTGCTGTGTCCTCACATAGCAGAGACAGAGAGATCATCTCTCTCATATCTCTTCTTACAGGGGCACTAACTCTACCCTCATGACCTAATTACCTCTCAGAATCTCATCTCCAAACCCCATCACATTGGGGATTAATGCTTCAACACATTTGGCAGAGGGAATGGAAACATTCAGTCCATGGCAAGGGTCATCTGCTTTACTCAATGTCTACTGATTTAAATGCTGATCTCACCTAAAAAGTACCTTCATAGCAACTGCAGATGTTTGACCAAATGTCTGGGTATTGTGGCCTAAGCAAGTCGACACATAAAATTCACCATCACAGACGGGGTCAGCAAAGTATAACTGTAAGTGTGAGAAGTCTGGGAGCACGGGGTTATGCACTACTCATTCACTGGGGCATGAGATAGACACTGGATCTCGGGAAAAGCTGGAGCCCACCCAACTGTAGAACTGGGGAAGCAGCAAGTGTGGCTCATTCACCTCATTCAATAAATATGTATATTGAAGTCCTACTGTGTGCCAATCACTGGGCCAAGATTTGGGGGAACAAAGATGAAAGACAGGCCGTGCTTGCAGTTGAGTGGAGGAGATAGGCAATTACCCGATGAGTGCACTTAGTGTCTACTGGCTTTGGTAGAGGAATGTGATGCCCAAGGTGCCAAAGGAGTCTGAGGGCATGGAATCCAGCCACCCTCACAGAGCAGGGGACTGGAACCTTTTAAATTACTCTTACCCTACATCAGAATTAGACCTAGTGACAGGACCACAGGTTCATCTGCAGAGGGAGGTCAAGGTGGGAGCCGTGACTGTGGCAATGGTGGGTGTCAGGTGAAGAGGCGCTAAAGCCAGGAGAGTGAGTAACTGGTAGTTTCTCCTTGATGCTGGAGTGACCAGAAAACAACAGCCTTAACTTACAGCAGTTTTAGATTTTGTGAGCATCGTGATCATGAGCAGAAAGATTTTATCAGTGCACTTCTGGGTTCATGGTCTTATCATCAGACACATGGCATATGAGATCAAACATATTGTCACCTTTGGGACAAGGGTGTTGTTAGAAAGAGCATGGTGAGCTGTGGCCCTGTGGTTGGTGGGCAGAAGTAAAATCTCATCTTTTACCTAGGTGGAAGTGAAGAAAGAGGAAAGGGGTAACAGATGAATACCAGACGGAGTAAGATATTTTAAAATATGAATTAGGGGACTTCCCTGGCGGTCCAGTGGTTAAGACTCCACGCTTCCAATGCAGGGGCTACAGGTTTGATCCCTGATCGGGGAACTAAGATCCCATATGCTGTGCAGCACAGCCAAAAAAAAAAAAAATCTATATCTATATCTATATATGTATGAATTAAAGAGAAGAGTGTTGCCTAGTACTGCCACAAAAAGCACACAACCTAGGTGGCCTAAAACAACAGAAATTTAGGGCTTCCCTGGTGGCACAGTGGTTGAGAATCCGCCTGCCGATGCAGGGGACATGGGTTCATGCCCCGGCCTGGGAAGATCCCACAGGCTGCGGAGCGGCTGGTCCCATGAGCCATGGCCCCTGAGCCTGCACGTCCGGAGCCTGTGCTCTGCAACGGGAGAGGCCACAGCAGTGAGAGGCCCGCGTGCCGCAAAAAAAAACAAAACAGAAATTTATTGTCTCACAGTTCTGGAGGCTGTGCTTCCCCTGAAACCTATACGGGAGAATCCTTCCCTGCTTTTTTCATTTTCTGGTGTTTTCCCAGAAATCCCTGGTGTTCCTTGGCTTGGAGATACAGCACTTCAATCTCTGCCTTGGTGGTCACATGGCATTGTTTCTGTGTCTGCCTGGGACATTTTCTTATAAGGACATCAGTCATGTTGGACTTTGGTCCCACCTACTGCATTATGACATCATCTTAACTAATCTGCAATTACCCTTTGTGCAAATAGGATCACATTCTCAGGTACTGGGGTTTAGGACTTCAACATACCTGTTTTGGGGGCTACACAATTCAACTCACAACAGGGAGAGAGCTGAAGATGCAGGTAAAAGAGAGTCCTGAGTTTAGTTTTACATAATGAAAATAGAAAAGCTAAAGTCAATAAGCAAAATTAAATGGCATATGATGGTCGTCAGTCTTTAGTAGTTTAATTTTGTATCTCCAGCTCATTTCCTGAAATTTAGGAAATATTGCCACGTGTTCTCTCTTTTTTTTTTTAACCAGCTGCTATGGTAATGATACTCTTCCATGTATGCATATTTCTGTTGTATTTCTATGGATTTACTATAGTAAATATTACTAATAATGGAAATAAGAGTGATAAGGAGTTTCCTACACAAAATTGTTATGATTATCTCAGCTTGGGAAAAGAAGAAATAAAAGATTAAATGAATATGACTTGTTTTAGAACATTATATTGAACACATCAAATCAATGTGCTATTACTGGTCGGCATGACCTGGCCATGAGATGCACAGCAAAATTAAACATTTGAGCCAATAATGACCCTCACATTTCTGAGTAAGCCAGAGAGAGATAAGCTCCCACTTCTTGATACAACCCTGGGGGAAGTAGATCTTGGGCGTTGGCCTTGCTGTGATGGACAGGAGGTGGCTGGGCAGTTTCATAAGAGGACATATCCTAGGCAGGGGATGAGATTATGAAGTTTGGCCTGTCTGTCCTGTTTTGATGATGCCCTGAAATCCAGCTTGCACCCTGTCAAGGATCCAGGGCAGCTACATCATGGTCCAAGAGAAGTCACTTATGTGGCATCAATCCCCAGCCATATCCATCAAGGGAAGGAAACTTCTAGCCCCATAAAAATGTCCTGCCCTGGGGCCTGGGGTAAGAGGATAAGGGGAATTGGTCATTTGGCCTCACTTCCTTCTTTCCACTTTTAGCAGATGCTGGTGATGTCCCAACCATATCCTCTTTGTCCACGCTGAAGGTCACCTAGAGCTTCAGTGGACAATTGTCATAAAAATACCTGTGTCTCTCTGCCTGAGCACTTTCTCTGGATGCAGGAGCATGGCTGAAAGTGCAGGAGGGTTTATAACCCCCAGGAACAAACCTCATCCAATGAGAAAGGGAGTTGGTGTGAAATAGCCCAGCTTCCTTGGTGGTTGGTGAGACAGTTTTGAGGTATGTTTTGTTGTCTCTTAGGTCTCTAGTAGGACTTAGTTCCAAGTGCTCACAGTTGTAACCAACTCATTACTGACTACCCGCTTCCTTATCTCACTTCCCTAGTTCCTCATCATGCTTCCTAGGGTCACCTCTCAAGTAGAGAGGTGGGATTTGCACCCAAACCCTTGTCTCAAGGTTGGTTTTTTGGGGAACACAAACTAATGGCATTATGTCCCCTATCCCCTTTGAATGAGGAGTATTCGATTTGTTCAAACAACATGGACGGGCTAGGAAGTGAAGGTGTGGTATTGACAACCTTGCAATGGAAAGCTAGGAATCCGTTCCACTTTTATTACTGCATTGTGCTATGAGCAAGAGCCCATCCACTTGATCAAAATTACCCTCAGAGAAGAAAAATGGATAAGGAATAGGATAATCCTGTCTGTGAGCAATATGATTATAACTTATAAATATTCTAACCATTGGTTAGTGCTATGGAATATGTATGGCTGTATTAAGATAATTAAAAGCTTCTATGTCTCCTATTTATAAGTCATATACCTAAAAACAAGACATAAGAAAATGTCTTATATATTTGATATGTAATTTTGAAGATGACCTAAGACTGCATTGTCTTTATTCACATTAGGCCATCCAGAATCCAATTCCAGTTTGTCAAATGTATGCATGGCATAAATTGTATACATCTAGTCTAATGGCTCTCAATCCTAGGAGACCCAACTCTCCCTTTTATAACAAATATTCTACAATTCTGTCTTTAATATCCTAAATGAAAGTCAAGAAAAATATGCTATACATAATTTTAATAATCAATACAACACCCTTACTTTGATGCGATGAAACAAAGGAAAGAAATGTATAAGAAAATAATACATATTTTGATCTGTGGGTGTTGGGACATGACTACACTAGGAGACAAATGCTTGCATTCACCTGTAAATATATTAGTTTGTATGTAAGAGAAGTAAAAAGATCAGCAGTGATGCCACACAGGATGTATAGAAAAATGAATGCACAGCAGAAAAATAACTAATGGAGGATGAGAAGGTACATGTGTGGTACCAAGAGACCAGACATGTTTGTATGTGACATGAGAAAGAGAAGTAACCTTCACTTAGCCTCCAAGAAAGAGCAGATGGTCAGGGTGAAGAAGACGAGGAAGTTTGACTGTCTCACAATCAGGCTCCTTATTAGTTGCTCTAACATACTTCCCTATGTTTTGAGGGGTAGTGATGAAGTTTGATAGAAAACTGATTTCCTGTTTTGAAATCCCACCACGTGTTACGGCATAAGTTCTGTCTCTAAAACTCAGACCCTGGAGACCACATCCTTTACTATGTGATAGAACACAGAGATGAAAAAGGAAGAAAGAAAAAAAGGAAAGAAGGAAGGAAGGAAGGAAGGGGGGGGAGGGAGAGAAAGAAGGAAAGAAAAGGAAGGAAGGAAGGAAGGAAAGAAAGAAGGAAGGAAGGAAGGAAGGAAAGAACTCTAGAGAAATGATGCGGTGGACTTCTAAGGTGGGTACTGAAGACTGGAGGGAAAAAGGCACATCAACCCATCACTTCCGTAAAAAAACCCACACCCTGATTTCCATATGTAATTTTCTCAGCACAGCTTTCTTACCATTGTGCTACACAAACGAGAAAGCCAGAGGCAGGACGGTGCAGCAGTGTCAGTGCCCTGTCATGAGTCCCAACTGCGTGAGAGCATACTTCCCAGCCGCAGCGCTGGCTCTGCCACCAGAGCCTCTGCCCACTCACGTCAGAGGCTGAAGTGCTGGGGAATTGCACCGCTTGGGGGTAGCCCTTAGTAACTGATGGGAGTCAGTGGATAAATACCCCAGCTGCCTCCCCCTCTGGCACCATGACTGTGGAGCGCTGGCTCAGTTGCCCACAGTGCTAATTTTTTTGATAATTCATCTCTATTGGCATCCATCCTTCCCTTCCCATTCTCCCAGTTGTCTTTTTTAGGACCACTGCCAGAGAAACTTGAAACTGAATTTGAAACTTTGCCTCAGAGTCTGCTTTTGGGGAGACCCAAACTGAAACAGAGGGTAATAATCTCAAATATTTAAAAAAATTTGATTGATGAAATTTAATGATTAAAAGAAATCTCAGATGTTCTCTTACATTTTGTTGCTTTTGCCAGAATTGTTTAGTGAAACTCTTCACCTAAATATGCCTTTGGAAATACTATAATAAATAATGTAGCTCTCATGTTAAAGGAGGATGAACGGAAGCCCTAGCTGAATCCAAATCTTTCCATAATTAAATAATTCTTCTGTCCCCAAATCATGTTTTAGCCCAATTAACATTTTCTGCAAACATTGGCTAATATCTTTCACCATTTTCAAGTGGATTAATCACCAAATCTGATATTGTAGATCCATACTGACTTTTAGATCTACTCGTTATTTTAGAATAGCATCAAAATTAGCAATATCATCCCAAACCAGTATCTTAGACCTAGTCTTATCTGCTATAGATAAAGGAACTGGGAAAATTCTGGGCAAGAGAGCTTCTCTTAAATCAAGTAAGTTTGTTGAAAAATGTTAATTCCTTCCTCTTTAATAATATCAATCTCGCAGATTAAGGACTTGATTTAACATTTCTGATACACATGCAATATATGTCAAATCTCTTCATAATATTTTGATGCCACTATTTAATTTTTATTGATTGAAAATAAAAATGCATGTTAGTATTAAAGAATAAATAAAATATTTTAAAACAATTTTCTTTGGAATCACCATCTTATTTCTATATGTAGGATAAGATAGTCAAACACCTTTTCAATGTTATTGCAAAGTTTACAAAAGAATCTTTTACTCAAGGCATTAATTTAAATTTTATTAGTAGCAGTGATAACGTTCACGGACTTGTGGGCCTTTCACTAAGCTTTTGGCGAGTGAGGTTGTCAACGAGTAATGCAGTGACTTACCAATGGGGCTGTTGCTACTTGTGAGATGTTTACAACCCTACTTTGCTGGCGGACTGTAGCTGCAGCTCCATCTGCTGCCCAATGACACTGGAAAAGGAAAAAGGTCTTCCTGTGAAACATTTTTAAAGAATTTCAAATTTTCACAACTCTTAGGATCCAATGTCCATACATATGGAAATAAATTTTCTGCCCAATGTTTTTATTCCCATGAACCTTAACATTTGTGGTCAGTAAAGCTTCATTATCATAGAGGTTTCTTGCAATTCACTTGCAACATTCTTTTGACTGTAGATCATTTCAGAGCCTATTTTCTACTTCTGGATTTCTCATAGATTCTCCTACATACAACATTATTGCTCAATTAACAGAAGAAAACATTTAAGTTTCTTTCATAAAAATAACTTCTTATACAGCAGTTACAATTAATTTTCCCTTATATTGTTTGGATTTCCACAGTATCATTTGTGCTATTCTATAAGAAACGGTACCTCATATCCTTCAGATTGGATCAAAAAAACATCTCAAGGACAATACTATGATTTCCAAACTTTCCTTAAATCTCTGAAGTTTCTATCTTTGCCAACTCTGTGTCTCTCTTTATAAAATATTCACTTGGTCTTGATGGGTTCATCTAGATGAATTAGAAAAAAACTATGTTGCCAGCATGGATATTTTCAAATATTCAGCTGAGTACTCTCAACCTCTTTTCTTAATATCTAAATTATATATAGTATTTTTAAAATAAGGGCTAAATTTGTACATCTTTGTGAAAAATATAGAAGCACTAAGAATGCCATAAACATAAACTGATACTGGTGACTCAAGGGCAACGAGTGGAGTTGTTGTAGGTGGTGTGGCTTTCTGAATTGGTAAACAGCTCCTGATTTTCAAATATCAACCAAAACAATATTAGTGGCATTCCTGGAAAATTCGCCGTGAATTAAAACTCTGCAAGGCATACATGTTTACATGTGAATTAGAATTGGTTCTCGACTCAAATAAATACAAACGAGCTTTTACCTACATAAGAAACATGAGCTGGGAGAGTCAAAAGTTGGTTAGGAAAGAAAACAATTGGTTTTTTTGTAAAAAGGTTTGGTCTGGCATCAGTGGACCCCATGCAGTATTTCCCAGTTCACTGTGACAGCCAAAAATACCCTTACGTATTTCCCAAATGCTCCCTGCTCATTAAACATGTATTATGAATATTACTGTATCATTGAAAAGACACAACTGCTCTTTAAAAAGCTTCCACACCTACTTTCTCATAAATATTGGTTTTATTGATATTATATGCTGAAAGTGCATTTGAAGCAGTACGAAGCCTACTTTATCCAAGTACTGACCATCAACCCTAGTCATTATCTACTGATTCCTCCAAAAAGTAGCTGACTAGAATCCCTGGGAATTTGGAAAGGGGATCCTAAGCCAGAAAGTTGGATAGGTTATGGCCTAATAACCTTATGGCATGGTAGCTGTCATCTGTTCAGAACTTGTTACTTCGGAAGTTCGTGATTCTTACTTTTGTTGTTGTTGTTGGCCCCCTCTGCTACTTAGTAATCTTTAGGAAAAGTCCAGTTTATCTCTGCTATTTGAAAGGAATACTATGCCAAAGGCAGGGTGAAACATACAGGAAAAGGGGCTTATCAGTGATTTTGGTCAGCAGCCTTCCCCCAGCGCTCACCTGGAGATTTTCTTTCTGATGCTGAAACCTTAGAGAAGCTGTATTTTATTTTATTAAAGGAAGACAACACCTTCACACCAAGAGACTCAAAATGGGTAGGATACAACATTTGTACAACACATTCCCTACCCGGGAAGGGGCTTACCCTCTCAGGTGTATTGCTATTACCCCAATGTGGAAAGTAGATCAATAAGACATAGCGAGGCAAATGATGATTCCTAGTAATTGACAGAATTAGGTCTCCATAAATATGATCCAGAGAAGACACAAAGTAGAAATATAGGCATGGACAACAGAAGTGATATACAGGAAGAGATCTGGGACTGTGTGATAAAGGTTAGATGAATTACACTAGTTACTGTAGGGTTTCTCCACCTGCACTACTGACATTTTGGGCAGGAGAATTCTTTACTGTGGGAGGCTGTCCTGTGTATTGTAGGATGTTGAGCAGCATCCCTGGCCTCTGCCCATTAGATGCCAGTAGCAGTCTCCTCCCCCAATTCTCACACCAAAATTGTTTCCCAATATTGGCAAGAGTTCCCTGGAGTCTAAAATCGGCCCCTGTTGAGAATCACTGCTTCTCAGACTTCAGTGTGCATAGGATCAGCTGGGAGTCTTCTAAACACTGCTTTAATAGGTCTGCGGTAGGGCCTGGCACTCTCTAGTCCAAACAAGATCCCAGATGAGACCGATGCTGCCTGTCCAAGGGCAACACTTGCTTCTTTTAAGGCAAACTTACAGCCTTCTACCAGTCAACACACATGGCTCATCAGAATGCAAAGGAGATGTATACTCAGGGTATGGAGTGTTGAAAATACTTTCAAGCAAGATCTGCATACCACATTGAGTTATCACGTATTTAATTAAGCATGTTTAAGAAGTGAACATAAATAAGTGTGGGGTTTGTATTTGTTTTTTTAAACTTCAGAGTGCTTTATCTCCTAATTCAGCAGTTCTCAAAACTTTTGGTCTTGGGATCCCTTTAACACTCTTAAAAATAATTGAGAACTGCAAGAGCTTTTGTTAACATGGGTTTGTATCTACTGGTATTTACTGGATTAGAAATTAACTAAGAAACTGAGTAAATTGTTTAAATATTTGAAATTAATTTAAAAATAGTATACCCAAGGATGCAGCCTTTGAGAAAGTAAGGCAGTGTTGACACCATCAGCACTGAATATACGACTGAAACCTAGTTAGAGCCTCTATATAAACTTTTAAGATTCTGGTGGGCAGATGCAGAGAACTACTTGTCTTAACAGCTTCAGGAGACAAGTCTCTTATGTTCACAGGCCAGGGACATGCAAAAATCAAGAGCAAATGTATTTCCAGCTGTGTGGCTGACAGGGTCTTGGTGCTCCAGCTGGGCGTCAGGCCTGCACCTCTGAGGTGAGCTGAGTTCAGGACACTGGTCCACCAGAGGCCTCCCGGCCCCACATAATATCAATTGGCGAGAGAGATCTCCGCCTCAGTGCTAAGGCCCAGCTCCACCCAACGGCCAGCAGATTCCAGCGCTGAAAGCCCCATGCCAAACAACTAGCAAGACAGGAACACAACCCCACCCGTTAGCAGAGAGGTTGCCTAAAATCATAATAAGGTCACAGACACCCCAAAACACACCACTGGACGGGGTCCTGCCCACCAGGGAGACAAGATCCAGCCTCATCCACCAGAACACGGGCACCAGTCCCCTCTACCAGGAAGCTTACACAACCCACTAAACCAACCTCACCCACTGGGGGCAGACACCAAAAACAACAGGAACTATGAACCTGCAGCCTGCGAAAAGGAGACCCCAAACACAGTAAGTTAAACAAAATGAGAAGACAGAGAAATATGCAGCAGATGAAGGAGCAAGGTAAAAACCCACCAGACCAAACAAATGAGGAGGAAATAGGCAGTCTACCTGAAAAAGAATTCAGAGTGATGACAGTAGAGATGATCCAAAATCTTGGAAACAGAATGGAGAAAATACAAGAAACGTTTAACAAGGACCTAGAAGAACTAAAGAGCAAACAAACAATGATGAACAGCACAATAATTGAAATTTAAAATTCTCTAGAAGGAATCAATAGCAGAATAACTGAGGCAGAAGAACGGATAAGTGACCTGGAAGATAAAATAGTGGAAGTAACTACCGTGGAGCAGAATAAGGAAAAAAGAAGGAAAAGAATTGAGGACAGTCTCAGCGACTTCTGGGGTACATTTTTCTCAAGTGCTCATGGAACATTCTCCAGGATAGATCATATCTTGGGTCACAAATCAAGCCTTGGTAAATTTAAGAAAATTGAAATCGTGTCAAGTATCTTTTCCGACCACAAGGCCATAAGACTAGATATCAATTACAGGAAAAAAACTGTAAAAAATACAAACACATGGAGGCTAAACAATACACTACTAAATAACCAAGAGATCACTGAAGAAATCAAAGAGGAAATCAAAAAATACCTAGAAACAAATGCCAATGAAAACACAACAACCCAAAACCTATGTAGTGCAGCAAAAGCAGTTCTAAGAGGGAAGTTTACAGCAATACAATCCAACCTCAGGAAACAAATCTCAAATAAACAACCTAAACTTACACCTAAAGCAATTCGAGAAAGAAGAACAAAAAAATGCCCAAAGTTAGCAGAAGGAAAGAAATCATAAAAATCAGATCAGAAATAAATGAAAAAGAAATGAAGGAAACGATAGCAAAGATCAATAAAACTAAAAGCTGGTTCTTTGAGAAGATAAACAAAATAGATAAACCACTAGCCAGACTCATCAAGAAAAAAAGGGAGAAGACTCAAATCAATAGAATTAGAAATGAAAAAGGAGAAGTAACAACTGACACTGCAGAAATAAAAAAGATCATGAGAGATTACTACAAGCAACTCTATGCCAATAAAATGGACAATCTGGAAGAAATGGACAAATTCTTAGAAAAGCACAACCTTCTGAGACTGAACCAGGAAGAAATAGAAAATATGAACA
Source organism: Neophocaena asiaeorientalis asiaeorientalis (assembly GCF_003031525.2). Lineage (NCBI taxonomy): Eukaryota > Metazoa > Chordata > Mammalia > Artiodactyla > Phocoenidae > Neophocaena > Neophocaena asiaeorientalis. The sequence continues at coordinate 1,779,398 of NW_020171825.1, read as the reverse complement.
GACCAATCACAAGTGCTAAAATTGAAACTGTGATTAAAAATTTTCCAACAAACAAAAGCCCAGGACCAGATGGCTTCACAGGTGAATTCTATCAAACATTTAGACAAGAGCTAACACCTATCCTTCTCAAACTCTTCCAAAATAAGCAGAGGGAGGAACACTCCCAAACTCATTCTATGAGGCCACCATCACTGTGATACCAAACCAGACAAAGATATCACAAAAAAAGAAAACTACAGGCCAATATCACTGATGAACATAGATGCAAAAATCCTCAACAAAATACTAGCAAACAGAATCCAACAGCACATTAAAAGGATCATACACCATGATCAAGTGGGGTTTATCCCAGGAATGCAAGGATTCTTCAATATACGCAAATCAATCAACGTGATACACCATATTAACAAACTGAAGGATAAAAACTATATGATCATCTCAATAGATGCAGAAAAAGCTTTCAACAAAATTCAACACCCATTTATTATTAAAACTGTCCAGAAAGTAGGCATAGAGGGAAGTTACCTCAACATAATAAAGGCCATATATGACAAACCCACAGCCAACATCATTCTCAAAGGTGAAAAACTGAAACCATTTCCACTAAGATCAGGAACAAGACAAGGTTGCCCACTCTCACCGCTATTATTCAACACAGTTTTAGAAGTTTTAGCCACAGCAAATAGAGAAGAAAAAGAAATAAGGAATCCAAACTGGAAAAGAAGAAGTAAAACTGCAACTGTTTGCAGATGACATGATACTACTATACACAGAGAATCCTAAAGATGCTGCCAGAAAACTACTAGAGCTAATCAATGAATTTGGTAAAGCAGCAGGATACAAAATTCATGCACAGAAGTCTCTTGCATCCCTATACACTAATGATGAAAAACCTGAAAGAGAAATTAAGGAAACACTCCCATTTACCATTGCAACAAAGAGAATAAAATACCTAGAAATAAACGTACCTAAGGAGACAAAAGACCTGTATGCAGAAAACTATAAGACACTGATGAAAGAAATTAAAGACAATACAAAGAGATTAAGAGATAAACCATGTTCTTGGATTGGAAGAATCAACATTGTGAAAATGCCTATACTACACAAAGCAATCTACAGATTCAATGTAATCCCTATCAAACTACCACTGGCATTTTTCACAGAACTAGAACAAAAAATTTTACAATTTGTATGGAAACACAAAAGACCCCAAATAGCCAAAGCAATCTTGAGAAAGAAAAACAGAGCTGGAGGAATCAGGCTCCCTGACTTCAGACTATACTACAAAGACAAAGTAATCAAGACACTATGGTACTGGCACAAAAACAGAAATATACATCAGTGGAACAGGATAGAAAGCCCAGAGATAAACCCATGCACATATGGTCACCTTATCTTTGATAAAGGATGCAAGAATATACAATGGAGAAAAGACAGCCTCTTCAATAAGTGGTGCTGGGAAAACTGGAGAGCTACATGTAAAAGAATGAAATTAGAACACTCCCTAACACCATACACAAAAATAAACTCAAAATGGATTAAAGACCTAAGTGTAAACCCAGACACTATAAAATTCTTAGAGGAAAACATAGGCAGACACACTCTATGACATAAATCACAGCAAGATCCTTTTGACCCACCTCCTAGAGAAATGGAAATAGAAACCAAAATAAACTAATGGGACCCAATGAAACTTAAAAGCTTTTGCACAGCAAAGGAAACCATAAACAAGAGGAAAAGACAACCCTCAGAATGGGAGAAAATATTTGCAAATGAAGCAACTGACAAGGATTAATCTCCAAAATATATAAGCAGCTCTTGTAGCTCAATATCAAAAAAAGCAAACAACCCAATCCAAAAATGGGCAGAAGACCTAAATAAACATTTCTCCAAAGAAGATATACAGATTGCCAACAAACACACGAAAGGATGTTCAACATCACTAGTCATTAAAGAAATGCAAATCAAAACCACAATGAGGTTATCACCTCACACCGCTCAGAATGGCCATCATCAAAAAATCTACAAACAGTAAGTGCTGGAGAGGGTGTGGAGAAAAGGGAACCCTCTTGCACTGTTGGTGGGAATGTAAATTGATTCAGCCATTATGGGGAACACTATGGAGGTTCCTTAAAAAACTAAAAATAGAACTACCATATGACCCAGCAATCCCACTACTGGACATATGCCCTGAGAAAACCACAATTCATAAAGAGTCATGTAGGGGCTTCCCTGGTGGCACAGTGGTTGAGAGTCCGCCTTCCGATGCAGGGAACGTGGGTCCGTGCCCCGGAGGAGCCCATGTGCCGCGGAGCGGCTGGGCCCGTGGGCCATGGCCACTGGGCCTGCGGGTCCAGAGCCTGATCAGCTCCATGCTTTGTGACCACCTAGAGGGGTGGGATAGGGAGGGTGGGAGGGAGACACAAGAAGGAGGAGATATGGGGATATATGTATATGTATAGCTGATTCAGTTTGTTCTACAGCAGAAACTAGCACAACATTGTAAAGCAATTATACTCCAATAAAAATGTTAAAAAAATAGTATACCCATTACATGTTAACATAACTAATAAATTGTTGTGAAAAATTACTGTACTTTCCCAAGCAAAAAATTATGGGGAAGAACAGCATTATTTAGCATTTTTGCAAATGTCTAACATCTGGTTTAATAGAAGACAGCTGGATTCTCATATCTGCTTCTGCTTTTTTTGTGATTCACTGTTTTTTTAAATAAATTTATTTAGTTTATTTTTTAATTTTTGGCTTTGTCAGGTGTTCATTGCTGCATGTGGGCTTTCTCTAGTTGCAGCGAGCAGGGGCTACTCTTTGTTGTGGTGCGCGGGCTTCTTATTGCAGTGGCTTCTCTTGTGGCAGAGCACAAGCTCTCGGCACGTGGGCTTCAGTAGTTGTGGCACATGGGCTTCAGTAGTTGTGGCACGAGGGCTCAGTAGTTGTGGCATCTTCCTGGTCCAAGGCTTGAACCTGTGTCCCCTGAATTGGCAGGCGGATTCTTAACCACTGCGCCACCAGGGAAGCCCGATTCATTGTTTTAGTTTAAGTATGTAAAGAAAATCTGGCCTCACACAGATATGAGGCTGGAAAAGGAAGCATTTTAATAGTCACTTCTGATAATATGGTAGTGGCTTCTCTTGTGGCAGAGCACAAGCTCTCGGCACGTGGGCTTCAGTAGTTGTGGCACATGGGCTTCAGTAGTTGTGGCACGAGGGCTCAGTAGTTGTGGCATCTTCCTGGTCCAAGGCTTGAACCTGTGTCCCCTGAATTGGCAGGCGGATTCTTAACCACTGCACCACCAGGGAAGCCCGATTCATTGTTTTAGTTTAAGTATGTAAAGAAAATCTGGCCTCACACAGATATGAGGCTGGAAAAGGAAGCATTTTAATAGTCACTTCTGATAATATGGATATTCTTTTTTTTTTTTTTTTTGCGGTACGCGGGCCTCTCACTGTTGTGGAGCACAGGCTCCGGATGCGCAGGCTCAGCGGCCATGGCTCACGGGCCTAGCCGCTCCGCGGCATGTGGGATCTTCCCGGACCGGGGCACGAACCCGTGTCCCATGCATCGGCAGGCGGACTCTCAACCACGGCGCCACCAGGGAAGCCCGCAGATATTCTTTTTTGATATGACACCACAGCTTAACAAATGGTAGTTTCTTAAAGACTAGTTGCAATGAGAAGTCTGAAACCCTATCTTTCGTACTGTTGACACCAAAATTTATTGGTTTATCTTGCAGTTTGAATTGATCTTTTACCCATGCATGATTTTGTAACACCACGTATTGGTCAACTGGAAAATACTAGCTCATTAAGTTATACAACTGTTCCAAATGTACAGTGGAAAATTCCACTGGATACTCCAGAGCAATTAAGAGTAAAAATGACAAATAATATCTTTATATCACTGTAAAGATAGCTTTGGCCTTTGGTACTCCCTAAAGGGTGGGTGGCAATCCCCACACCTACCGTGAGAACCACTGTCGTACGTTGGCTGCAGCTGACAGCTTCTGCAAACATAAAGGACCTTCAGAGTACCATTTTACGGCAAAATAACTCAATTGGATGAATCTTAAGGTAAACATAAAACATATTTCAAGACTGTGAACACGCTTCACGAATAAAGAAAAGCCTGAAGAAAATAAAAGTCACTTTATACTTTTGTCTTCTAGAAATAAATGTGTTAATATTTTGGCCCACTGTCACCTCTCCTTAAGGGCAGAGACTGTGTTTTATTGATCTACAAATTTCGGAGTTAGCATAATGCCTGGCCCTTATGAGCACTCAAAAAGAATTTTTCTTTATTAAAAGTATACCGTACATAGTTTTGTAGCCTATCCTTTTCATTTAGCCTCAGAGTTGGTCAGTTTTCCCATATGCGTTCTATAACTACTGCATAACATTAAAGTTTTCAAACTCAAACTCACTTTAAAAACCGTGACTTTGCTTTGGCAAGGAGTAAAAATTTTGCAAGGGAAAAAAATTTAAACGACATGGGTCCAGCAGGACTCCAGGGAAGAAGTTTGGGGAGCAGGGTCGCTCCGCCACAGACTCACCGCGCCTGGGACACCTGGACACAGGCCACCGCGGCGGGGAGGGGTGAGGGTCCAGGGACCACGGCACTTGGCGCTTTTTCGGGGGCTTTCGCGCGGGACCGACATGCGAA
>NW_020171825.1:1617028-1774691 GCF_003031525.2 Neophocaena asiaeorientalis asiaeorientalis | reverse complement strand
GGCGCAGCTGGACGGCCCCACTAGCCACGACAGGGAGGGTCTTCCAGTTCCGGCTCCCCATTCCTCGGAAGAGCTGCCTCTCCTGCACTTGTCTGGGCACCGGAACTCGAGACAGTTCTGTCAACAGTCAGCCGGAGAGCCAGCTCCAGGGACGGCCCAGAAAGACTGAGCATGCGTGGAACGCACCCGGCGTGCAATCCTGGGAGAGGTTAGAGGTCGCGAGGTACATCACCGCGCCGGCATTCCAGATGAATTAGCTGCTTTGGTGGCTCCACAGGGCGAGTGGCGGCGCTAAAGCACTAGTGTGCGGCTCCCAGGAGTTACACCCGCTCCTCCCACGCCATCCCACTCCTTTTCTAAGGCTCCCGCGGCCGTCGGAAAAACCCGGAAAGGCGGACCACTTTCGCTTCGCACGCACTTCCCTTCCCCGGCCGGAAGGGAAAGGGGGCAGAGAAGCCTCGCATGCGCCGTTCGCAGGCGGCCCCTGGAGTGGAGTCGAGTTGCTGGTTTCGTCGGCCCGGCCGGAGTGCGCCTGCGCGGTCTCCGGCTTCCCTCCACCTCCGCTTCCCCTCCCCCTGTCCCCCGCGGGGCCTCTGGGTCCGGCGGGACCATGTTCACCAGCACCGGTTCCAGTGGGCTTTGTGAGTACAGGACGCCGCCATCCTGGCTGTCCCCTAAACACCACACTGGGTACCTCCTTGAGGAGGCTGGGGGCAGCGGGGACTCTCGGGGTTGCAGGCGGTTTGGGGGTCGATCTGCCGTCCCTGTGCCGGAACCTTGGTAGTTCTTGCCCGGTGGGGAGCAGCGGACACCGCCCCCATTTCAGCCTGGAGGGGTCAGTGGGGACTGAGTCAGCCCCCAGCCCCCGACCTGTGAGCCCCAGGTGCGATGGTCAGATGCTCCTGGGGCTGCTGTAGGTGGGCTGGGCAGTTAGGGTCGGGCTGGGTTTCCCTGGTCTTACGGCCCGGCCCCCTGCCCTCAGCGGTAGGTTTGCCAGCTAGAAAGAAGAGGCTGTCCGGGTGGAAGCGATGCTGGAAGCCTGCTCCCTTCCCAGTCACCTTGCTCCATTCATTTAGGCTACGGAGGGACCGAACTGGCTTTTCCCCGGATGCAAATTCCAAGCTCTGCTTCAGGAGCTGACCCCTTAGTTTTACTTAGATTTTTTTTTTTCTCCTCAGTCTCTCTTAGGAGTTTTTAGACAAACAAAAACTGATTAAAGTACTTCAAAGTGGAAGGAAGTTTGGAAGTAGTTTGGCAGGAAAGCAGAGACATTGCTGCTGGATGTTGCTAAATTTTACTGGAGTGTCAGCTGTGGCGTGTCAGCAGATAGAGGGCAGAGAAATATATATAGCCTTTTAAACGACTTTCTTTTTCTCATTGACATGGTTTAATTGACTTTTGATAAGGTGGACTGTATGTTAACTAAACAGCACTGAGATTAGGCACTGATACGGCAACAGTGAATTGTTTGAATAGCTATAATTTTTGCAATTGCTTGTCACTATTAACGCTTCATATCTCTGTACATGTGAAGTTAATCTTACTGAGTACAGAGGCAGTTGACATTTCCAAATATTAATGATCTGTTGTGAATGTTAGGAATCTTTTTCTGAGAATACATATTTTAGCCTGGGAGTAAGTTAGTATCAGGGCAACAGGCATAATTATAAATCTTCCTCACTTCTCAACTTCTCAGGTTCTGAAGTGGGTTTAATATTTGTGATTTCCCTTGTTTCATACTTAATTTGATTTATGGCATCTTTCAGGTATTGGCCTCAGAGTATGTTACAACTACTAGGTAATTAATCTTCCCCAAACTACCCTTTAGAAAAAGAACATGACTGTTGAAACTGATACTCAAAAGGTGGTGTGATTTTCCTGGGATCTGTGAGCCATACACTGGTGGATATGAAATTAATGGTAGAATTCTTCAATTTTATTTGTTCTTTTTCATCATTTTGACTTATCCTTCCTTGCTGACCAAAACACATTAAGAATTAAAAAGGCAAGCAAAATCTGTTATTGGTTACTATGCTGTATTAGCTATTATGTTGGCAAAGTGTATTCAGATTTGATACAGGGTGACTCTGGGGAAGGTAGTAATATGTGATTACCTGTGGCACATGGTTGATGAGTATTGAATTCTAGGAGCCAAACTCCTACCCAGAGAGAGGCCTAGGCCAAAGGCTCCTCCTTAGCTGTCTTGCCCTTTTTCTAAAATAAATGTATCCACAGCATAAGAATTGATGGAATGGCCATTCCTCAGAAGTCCATGTCTTATATGCTCATTTAACAAACATTTTGAGCATCTCGGAAACTGCGAGGGGCTGGGAACGCAACATTAGACAAGTCTTGGTCCCAGTGTTTGCAGAGCTTACAGTGGTGTTTAGGCACTGGTTTCCCAAGACTGGTCTTTCGGCAAGTCTGGGTGGGAAAATTTACTTTGCTTTGAAATTTTTCTTTGCGATGCACCCCACTGAGAGGGAAGTGATTTCCTTTAGCTAAGTTGTGTAGCCCTTTGGTAATTCAGAGTTCTGATCCTGAGTAAGTGTCCCGAGGATGAATAATCTGCCTAGCGGTGCCCCCAGGGATGCTGAATAACGTTCTCTTTTTAAGGGAAAAATCCTGACCATTTCCTACCACTGGCGTATTTCCCACATCTGTGACTAGTAGATAGTGTATTTGTGTTATACTTGCTTTCCTCCCTCTCTCACTCATTCATTTATTTATTCAACAAGTGTCTGTTTACTACCCACATAAGCCACACACTGTTCATGTATAGAGGATAAAGTGGTACACAGGATGAAGGAGACCAACATCCAATAAGTAAGTTATGTGTTTTCACATAGTGATAAGCGCCATGAAGAAAATCTGAGGGTAGTGGCATAGACTGCGGTTATGGAGGACTTTAGCAGGAAGCTAAAAGAATGCTAAGGATGCTGCTTTAGCAGGTGTGGTCAGCGAAGATGTTTGGGAAGGTGACCCAAATGGCGTGAAGGAACTCACCTGTCAGTTTTTGTTGAAAAGTGTGCATCTTGCAGAAAGAGAGCAGCAAGCACAAAGACTCTCAAACAGGCACAGCAGGGCGTTTTCAAGGTATTGAAGAAAGCTGGTGCTGCCAGGGCAGTAAATCAAGAGAAGGGCATTTGCGACCATGTCTACGAAACTGTATAGCCGTCTGCCCTGTCAGGTAATTATGACTGGATAAAAGTGCATAGGAATCGTGTTCATGCCTTATTTTAGACCCTTGCTTAGAGACGAATGCTACCACTCAATTACGTGTTGAATAATAGATGTATCATTTCTTACACTTGTTGGTAAGTGTTCCCATGACTTACTCACTTCACAGTGTATTCACTCTAACATGGACTCAACCAACATTAATTGTGTGTCTGTTGTATTCTATGTATAGGTCCCACCCTCAAGGAGTTCTGTGTCTAGTGGGGAAAAACTTAAAAAAAGAAATGAAACAGCTACTGTACTGGGTGCTGTGGGTTTATGGCAGCCGTGGGCTGGGCAGGGGAGGGGCATGGTTAAGACTTCCAGTGTGGGTGCTATCTCAGCTGATGTTGAGGGATGAGTAAGAGTTTGTCAGGCATGCAAGTGGGGAGAGAGCCTCTATGAGGGACAGAGCCTGGGCAGGGCCTGGACGAGAGGCAGGAGGTGATGAGTTAGGGGATTGTTGCTTACAGCTGAAGGGAGCAGTTTCTGCACGAGGTGTGCAGTGAAGTCATTCAGAGGGCTGGTGAGTCGAGAGCTGGGGATGGAACGAGAAGGGGGAGAAGAGGAGGCGTGGCAACAGCTGCCCCTGTCCAGGAGCACAGCCAGGACCAGATGGTAGGGCAGAGTCCGGGGAGCAGAAGAAGGTGAAAATCTAATAGAATGCTAGTCGGAAAGGCTTCACGTTGCTGTGGCAGGCAAGACAGGTTATCGTTGCGGATGTGAGCAGTGTTTTCCATACGCTGCCTGTGGTATGGCCACACAAAAGCAGCTATGGAGCTTTCCGAATGTCCAGATTCCTGGGTCCCATTCCCAGAGAGTCAGATTCAGAAGGGCTAATGTGGGAATCAGAAATCTGAATTTTTAAAACATCGAGGGGGAGCTTCTAATGGACAGACTTAGGTCAAGCAACAGGGTGGCCAGCAGGAGGGGCCCAGAGAACAGTTAGAGTCCAGTGGGAGATGCTGACAGCCCCAGTGAAAGAGGTAGTGGTGCGAATGGACAGGATAGAAAAGAGGGATTCTAAAGATGTGCAGGCAGGTAGGCTGTGTCAGTCAAGCCCATTGGACTGGGGGAGAGAGAGAGGAGTTGAAGGTGACTTGGGGTAGACAGGTGGTGTTACTGTTCACAGAGGCAGGGGGCGTAGAGAGGGAGGAGCTCATCTGGGGAAAGATGTTTAATGTCCAGGGGCTTGTAAAGTCCAGTGGGAGATACCCAGGGGCCATCTGGAGAGAGGGAGCTGGCCTGGACATGGGTTGTTAGGTGGGAGTTACGCTGTGGATGTGAATGAGGATGCTGGAAGCAGCGAGTAGAGCCAGAAGGCTGAGGACAGAACTTTAAGCAACTCCAATCCAGTATGTACTGCGTGGTGGAGAAAGAGCAGACAGCAAAGTAGGCAGAAGTGGGTGTTCCTTTAGGAGAGAGCTGTCTCCACCCAACCTAATTTGATTCGTCCTCTTTCCTTGTAAACAAACTCCTGCAGTTGCTTCGCACTCTTTCACGGTGACTCTGATCACCAGACTCTTGATCCCCTTGTTTCCAGTTTACAGCCCATTTCTGGCATCTTCCACATCCAGTCTGGATTCCATAGTTAATCACCCGCGTTGCATTCCCATCAAGACCCTCAGCTGTCCTGCTCTGTCACCCGGCAAAACGCCAGCCTTGTATTAATGTGTGGTGTCCAATCCAAGCTGAGTCCTCGGCACGATTGCTCAGTTACATTTCTTGGATTTGGTTGTCTCCCTGTGCACTTCCCCTGTCATGGTCAAGAGTGTTCCACTCTTAACCCAACCTAAATATAAGGGCCATCACCTGGGCACGTCCTCTCGCTAACTTGTTTGTATCCACACTTTAACAGTTGTTAGAGGAGACTTCCTAATGTAGGCGATGTTTGAGCTGATTTTTGAGGGATGAGTAAGGGTTTTCAGGCATGTGAACTTAGTTCCTGTTTTCCAATCTAAAAGAATGAGGCCCACTCTCCACCTATTCTTAACTCATTCCTTGCTGCCTTTTCTAGTGACAGTCCCTCCTTCTCTCTTTGCCTGGCATGCATTGAAGCTGATGCTTTTTCCTCTGGCTCTTCAGAGACCCCCAGAGTACTTCAGATCCCTTATCTGTGGAAAGGAGATAATATTATTCCCTATTTTATTGGGTGGTTTGTGAAGATTAAAAGATTTACTATGTGTAAATTCCTAGAGTTTTGCCGTAGTAAGTACTCAGGGTTAAGTATTTTTAACTGGATCCTTCTTTGGGGTCTGTTCTTCAAACTACAGAAGCATAACCCCTCTGTCAATTGACCGTTTCTTTGTTTCTTCTTCCCAACCAAGCTTCTTGGACGATGTCTTCACTTTTTTCCCTTTCTCCCTTCCCTTCACTCTGTAGCCTCTGCAGTTAATCAGCTGTTTTTTGATGGTCACCTGCTGTGGCTTGACACTCACTGCAGCCTGCTTCTGCTGCCCTACCCCTGACACCACTGAGGACGAGTGACTGGGGACTTCCTTGTCAACAGATCAGATGGGTACCTCTCAGTCCTTATCTTAGTGGAATGTCCTCTCACACTGGCCTTGATGAACACTTCTTTCTAAAATTCTTTTTTTTTTTAATTGAAGTATAGTTGATTTACAATATTATATTAGTTTCAGGTGTATAACATAGTGATTCAATATTTTTATAGGTTATACTCCATTTAAAGTTATTATAAAATATTGTCTACATTCCCTGTGCTGTATATTACATCCTTGTATCCTATTTATTTTATACCTAGTAGTTTGTATCTTTCTAAAATTCCTTGTTCTTTGACTTTTTCTTCATATCTCCTGAACACATCTACGTAGTTTTTCACATCCTCAGGGTCTACTGGATTTGGCATTAAGTTATTGTTACCTTAAGAAGAGTAGTTTCAGTGGATTATTAAGACCAAAACCTATTTTTGTTGAGGTACGCAGTGAACCAGAGGTAGAGAGTAGAAATAGAGTCGACCGTTGGGATGGACAGCTGGAGTCATCCCTTTGAAGACTCAGATGGCTGTCAGTACCCAGGATATCATGCTAACTCAAGCCACACAGTCCTGAGGTGGGAACCAGTACAGACTTATCAGAGTGAGAAAGTTCTCAAATGAGCTGGAACTTTCCATTGAGTGAAACTCATTTTGATCCAAAACATTAGTTAGGGAGCCTAGAGTCAGGTGCAGTTAGGGGAGGTTGATGAATGTGAGGTCCAGCGGTGGCAGCCTATGGTGAGGACATTCATTTCGCTCTAGAGATGGGTGAGCCACAAGGACTGGTGGGTCATTCAGGGTCTGTAACCCCCCCTTCATTTCAGCTTTAGGGTCCTACCTCGGAGCCCGAAGGCTCTGTCCCCAGCATCATCCTGAAATGGACACTTTGCAGTTTCCCAGTGCAGCTGTGGTTGTGCTCCCAGGAAGGACCAAACTATGTTCTGATTGATATATTCTTTCTTTAGGTATGTACTCAATGTGTTGAATACATAACTTGTGGGAGATGATTAAAATAAATCTTTATTTTTGTCTCTCACCATCTCTTTAAAATGCACTCAGCTTGGAAAGCCTTTTCCTTTTATGAGAAGGCATCAGGCCTTATGACTTTTTATTCACTCTTCAAGTTATTGATTCAACAGCTGTTTAATGAGCATGGCTCATTAGGTGAAAGACAAAAGGTGCATTCAAGTGGCAATGATCTTAGGGAATAGAAGTCACAAAACATAGGCTCAATTTAAAAATATCCAGTTCCGTGTATTAATCAACACTCCGCCTTCATTCAAGGTAAGAGCTTTTCTCCCTCTTTCTCCCAGTTAAGATTTGTAGTTGGCAACCACTTGCTGTCAGAGAAAGTGGTATCGTTGGCTTCTGTCCTTTTGTGTTCCCTCTGACCCCCCAGTTTCCTGTTTCTGACCTTACTGGGTTCTAGATAAGGTGGGGTGGGAGGAAGAAGGAATAGTGAGGAACTAGGATTGTTCTTACGTGGCTCTCTGAGCCTGGTACGTGGTTAAAGCTGACTCTGTGCTGTGGGCTTTTTAGAGTCTCTTGGGAGGCGCCCATTCCGGCTGCTCCCCTGACCTGGGGGGATGCATTGTTATGCCGGTGGGCTTTATTTGGTATCTTTCATAGCTCCTAGGAAATTCGGTCCACCTACAGTTTCCTCCTTCTAGGGCCTGTTTGGCCTGCTTGAGGACACTGCTGGAGTGATTGAAAGATGACCCCACTGTTGCCTCTGGCCTGTGGTCCACCTCTGCTTGCTGGAATTGCTGATTCTTTGCCCTGGTCATGCATTCTTATCTCAGTGATCAACATGGCTTCTCCTCCTTCTGCTCTCTAGAAACCCTGGTACCCCGCTCTCAGGGGTCACGTGCTCATCTCACTCACTAGGCCCGTTTCTCTCTCTTGACCACTGGGGTATTTGTAGGCTCATGATGAGTATAGCAGCTCTGCTTAGCAGTGGAGCTTATTTCCCAGCCTTTGAACACTTATTCTGGGTCCTGGCAAGTTGCTTTTTATTGCCCCCCTCGTGACTGCTGCAGCTGGTTCCTCGTGTGTCCGCCATGTTCCTTCTTTCAGTCCATGAGTCTCCCTCTTTCTTCCTAAAGCGGAACCAAGATCCAGTTTTACTTTTACTAGAGATGTTTTATGTCCTAATAAGGATCTTTTTGTAGGAGCTAATGCACTATTGTTGTTTTTATTTGCACGTTTTTCTTTTTCCTTTATTATTATTATATTTCTCTTCCCTTTAGTCAAGTTATTATCTAACTTCTCCAACTTTTTCCATTCTCAGCTTGTGGCAGTATCAGTTTTAGTCATGAAGGCAGAACCTACCTTAAATCAAGCTACTTTAAAACTTGCATTTCTATGGAATTTTAATAAATACAACCTGATAAAGAGTTTCTCATAAGTAATTTACTCCAGCATTTTTGAGGTGTGCTTTCTAGAACACACTGGTACTGTGCAGGGCTGCTTAAAATTTTTTTTTAATTAAAAAATTGTTTTATTTTTAAACCCCAAATTTTATTGTTCAGTTTATTTTTTCCAACTTTATTGAGATATAATTGACAAAATTTTTATATATTCATGTTGTATGTGATGTTTTGTCATTTGCATACATTGTGAAATGATTACTGCAGTCAAGGTAATTAAAATATCCATCACCTCACAGTTATCTTTGTGTGTGTGTGTGTGTGTGTGTGTGTGTGTGTGTGTGGTGAAAACATTCAAGATCTACTCTCTAGCCAATTTCAAGTATACAATTCATTATTCCTACCTATGGTCATCATGCTGTACATTGCTTAAGTTTTAGCCCTCATTTTAATTATAAATGTAAATTATCATTTAATCCTCATTTAAATCATGATTCTCTTTCCCAGACATTTTTCTCAAGATTTTTATGTTATATTGCCACTGTTCTCAGACATTTTCCAATGCTTATGTTACCTTAGTCCCTTGAATGCAGCATGATACAGTGGAAAGAGCACAGTATTAGTATTTGGAAAGCGTTCAGAAGCCAGGATGTCCCTAATGTTGTTTTTAAAGATTGATGATGGAAATTAGCACTTCCAAGGCTTATGGGCCCTGCAACAAGGAAATTTAACTTTTTATTAACTCTTTGTTTCTAAGACTTAGTGGGAATGGTTTTCATTGTAGAAAATTTGGGAAGTAAAAGGAGGAAACATAAAATTCCATTTCACTGTGCTACCCAGATTTCATCCCTGTTAGCATATTGGTGTTCTGTAAATTTTTTCGTATGTATGTATGTAAACAGATTTAAAAGCAAAATTGGAGCTATGTACAGTTTCATATTCTGATTTTTTCATTTAACCTTAAATGAATTTGCCCCGTGTTATTAATAATGTTCAAAGATGACTTTTAGCATTTTTTTGTTTTGCCTTATTACAAAACTGAAACATGCTTGCTGCCAAAAAAATTAAAATATTACACAAATACGTAATATAGAAAGGAATAGTCACACGTTACTCTCACACCTAAATAATCATCACTGGTATTTTAGTGCTCATTCTTTTAGATTTTTTTCTGTACAGGCTCTTACCTGTGCATTCTTTCTCTCTCAGGCACACACACACACGTGTTTTATACAGACATGGCATTCAAATAAACATTTTGTTATGCTCCCCTAACATTTTTTTAGATACAGAATCATGACTTTGAAGTATTACAACGTGTTATATTTCAATGTTTTTCTCCAGTTTTTTCCCATTTAAACAATGTTATGGTGAACGTCTTTAAGTTATTGATCACATCTTTGACTTCATCCTAAAGAAATGATCACAAACGTGGAAATATAGTGTCAAAGAATAGGAACATTTTTAAGCTCTTGATCTGTATTGCCAAATCCTTCCAGAAAGGATGTGTCACTTTACACTTTTCAGCAGTTTAGGAGAATATCTTTCTCACCAAACTCTTGTAACACTTGAGTATGATAATTTAAAATGATTTTTGCCAATTGAGAGATTGAAAAATGACATTTCATTGTTTTAATCTGCATTTCTTTGAATGCCTGGGAAAGTGAACTTATTTTCATCTTTCATATTTATTGGCCATTTTAATATATGTTTGAACTGATTTGACTATTTATGTCCTTTGCCCTTTTTTTTATTGGAGTATTTGTTTTGTTTTTGTTAAATTGAGTAGTAAAAGTCCTTTAAGGGTACTAGCTTTTGTCATGGTATATGTTACGAATATTTTAATCACTTATCAGTTGCTTTTTAATTTTTTTTTTTTTTTTTTTTTGACGCGGGCCTCTCACTCTTGTGGCCTCTCCCCTTCGGAGCACAGGCTCTGGACGCGCAGGCTCAGCGGCCATGGCTCACGGACCCAGCTGTTCCGCGGCATGTGGGATCTTCCCGGACCGGGGCACGAACCCGTGTCCCCTGCATCGGCAGGCGGCCTCTCAACCACTGCGCCACCAGGGAAGCCCAATCCTTTATTTTTTTTTTATTATTTTTTTTTTTTCTGCTGTACGGGCCTCTCACGGTCGCGGCCTATCCCATTGCGGAGCACAGGCTCCAGACGCACAGGCTCATCGGCTATTTTTTAATCACTTTTTGGTTTTTTTTTAATTTTTTTTTTTTTTTTTTTTCGGTACGCGGGCCTCTCACTGTTGTGGCCTCTCCCATTGCAGAGCACAGGCTCTGGACGCGCAGGCTCAGCGGCCATGGCTCACGGACCCAGCTGTTCCGCGGCATGTGGGATCTTCCCGGACCGGGGCACGAACCCGTGTCCCCTGCATCGGCAGGCGGCCTCTCAACCACTGCGCCACCAGGGAAGCCCAATCCTTTATTTTTTTTTTATTATTTTTTTTTTTTCTGCTGTACGGGCCTCTCACGGTCGCGGCCTATCCCATTGCGGAGCACAGGCTCCAGACGCACAGGCTCATCGGCCATGGCTCACGGGCCCAGCCGCTCCGCGGCATGTGGGATCCTCCCAGACCGGGGCACGAACCCCTGTCCCCTGCATCGTCAGGCGGACTCCCAACCACCGCGCCACCAGGGAAGCCCCAATCCTTTATTTTTTGATTCATCAGTTTTTGGCACAGTCAGTAGACTACACTATGAAAATGAGAAAAATTAGCCCAAGAACATGTACTTTTTTGTCTCTCAGTTCTTGATTTGTGTTCTATGTGTGCTGTGTGTTTTTATAGCCTGTTCTGTAATGACAGTTAAGCCTTCCATGCTTTGTCTGTAGGTTGATTTTATATAGAAAATCATAACAATAGCTATATTTACATTATTATGATTGTGTATTCATTGTTGAACCAAGGTGTGTGATTGGTGTCATAGAAGAAGATAGAGCCCTAGGTCAGAAAACCTGTGCTACTTCAAGGAGTCTCTTAATTTCTTTTAATATTTCTTCACGACTTAAGTTCACACTCAATTTTTGCTGTTTCTTGACCCTTGCATCATTTTCTTCTCTGAATCTTCTGTTTTCTCCCCTGGCATCCCTCCTGCAGTAAACGTTTTGGTGCAGAGGACACAGGGGTGAGCTTTCCGGATGCTCACTTGACCATTCTTGTACATAGTGAAAGACTGGATTTGTAAGTAGCTGGTGTGGGTTTCCTCTTTATTTGTGGGTAGGTCTTTGTCCCCAAGAGGCCCGAACCTCGGCTGGCAGGGCCACCTGTAGGCTCTGTTCAAGTTTGCAGAGCTTGTGAACAGGCTGCTCTCCATATAGGGTGCAGAAGCGGGGAGCAGGAGACGGGCAAAGATGGTGAAAATCCCCCGCTGTGGGCCAGGGTAGGGGGCTTGGCTCTTTGTATAAATCTTACTCTGAGTGAAGCTGCCCTTCCTCTTACCACCCGCCTCCCACTGTGCCACGTTACCCAGGCTAGCATCTGTTGCGGGCGTCTGAAGATGCCGGAGATCTTTTCTAGTCTTTCTCAGCCCTCAGACCCTTACAATGTCCTCCCTAAGTAGATCGCCACTTTCTTTGGAGAGCATTTCTCGGATTTTATTTTGGGGGCAAAGCCTTTTCTTCAGCTGGGGTGGTCAGATGAATGGTTGTGTATGAGGAAATGCAAAGGAGTGTGTCTGGGGGCGGGGTTTTGTGGAAGGGGCTGGCCCAGCTGCCACAGCAGGCAGGTGCGCCATTTATACCGGGGATGGTTTAAACAGGATGTGGGCTCAACACTAAGGGCCATTGAAACAAACTTAAGATAATAATTCCCTTTTCAGTTCTTTTTCCTCTTGACTGTAACAAAGAGAAAGTCTCAGTTAGCTGCTAGTCTGAAATACCTCTCTAATAGCAGCTAGTTTCCTCTGGTAATGCAGAGAACAGGAGGCAAGCCCAGATCTTTCTGCAGCAATAATATTAGTTAGAATTTAGTAAACTGTGTTTATTTTTATAGTTACCACCTACTGATGACAAAGTGACACTCGTTTTGCACTTATTATAGTGATATAAAGTTTCCTTTAAAATACATTTATTTAACTAAAACATAGTAAGATGATTTAAAGAAAAATATTAAACAATAGGATAGGTAACACTGGGATATAACAAAAATTGTGGCGCCGTAATGGGACTGACTGAAGTTTGGGAAATGCTGTAAATTATTCTGTTGGGTAATTCTGTTTGCTCATGCTTCTCTCCAGGTCTTGGTATTTATTCATTAGTTCCCTGGACTATTTGGAAGGAGGCGTTTCTCTGGTGTTTTGAAGGTCCTTTTATTTCAGTATGACTTTGGGAGGGGGGGAAAAGTGGACAGGTGTAGGAGCCTGTCATCTTGAACTGAAATTTTGTTGAGCTGTCTTTTTGGTTTCATTGCTTTTATTTGATTCTTGAATCCGTTTAGAATTAATTTTAGTGTTTATAGTGTTTAAGTGGGGTTTTTCTGTCCCTACCAACCAGCCAGTCTCAGCATCAGTGGTTAAAGATGTTAGTAGCATCTCTACTCACAAATGGATTAGGTGCTAAAGGCCGTGTACAGGTCCAAACTTAAAAGGATTTAAGCTTGGTTCTCTATTTTAGTAGGCTTTTCCACCAGACAGGAGTGGAAGAGGTTCCTTGTATCATCAAACTCTAAAATCAGACTTGGGTTTCTCCATCTTGCAGATGTATGTTTTGTTTACGTCTTTCCCCCCAGTAGACCCATTTAGTCTACATTAAACATCTGCTGACAGGTAACTCCCTCTCCTGCTTATCTTCTCAGATGTTCAAGTGTATGTCTTTATAGGTACGGTATCCTTACTTGTCAATCTACTTTGGTTGATTCAAAGATTCATAGGGTCTTTGAACATATAGAACCATCCTTGGTTTGTTCTGGAGCTGTTACCATTAGGGCAGCACCTTCACCAGCCTTGGTCTTTACGACTCAGCCTTCTCTTAAATTAGCATTGCTCTGATAGGCATTCACCTCAGTGATGATTCTCTAGGCCAGACTTTGAACACTAGCAGGCCACACAGATGTGTTCTGTTTGAGCTGTGTGTTGGTGGCGAGGGTAGGGGGGTGGGAGGAGAGTCACCTTCCAACATTTTAAAATTGGTGTCTTTGAGACAGAAATCCAGATTCCTCTTAGTTCTTGAGATGATGATCTGCCACACCAGGGCTGAACTGTTGTGTGACAAAAATCCACTGACACGTGCTTTTTGCCACCTACCTCCCCTGTTTCACTGCTACCTGCCTGGCCTCCTTAGGTACTTGAATTTACAACAGATCTTTTTTTTTTTTTTTTTTTGCCGATAACCACACATTTTCTCTTAAAGATTTTTTTTTTTTTCTCTTACAGTTTATCACATGGGGCTAGAACAAGCTTGTCTAGACAAGCTTTCTGATTCACTTTTTCAGAGCTGTTCCTACCGTTGAATAATTTATCATTATTTATGTGTAACATTTATAATTTTCTTACTTCTTTTAGCTTTTAAAATTATTATTTCATTTTATTGTATTCCTTGTCTAATTAGCACTTTTAACAATGACTGCCTTTTTTTTTTACACTTAAGGAAAGGCTTTATGTTTGTATAAAATCTCCCTAAGAAGGCTAAACCCGAGTAGTGTCCAGCGTAGCGGCAGGACTAAAATTAAAGTGCGGGAGCCTGTTGCCAGTGTTGCTGGCGTGCAGATCTGACACACTTTTCTCTGGCGTCACGAGCCTTTGTGTTCGGCTCTGTTTTAGAACTTCCTTTTTCAATTTTATTGCTCGTTCTTTTTTTCCCCCTAATTCATACTATTGAATACTTTAGATATAGAATACATTCTTGTCTCTAGAGGGCAAATCTTCCTTTTTCTTGCCTTTTTTCGGAGTTCTTTTCTGGAAACGTCCTAGCCTTTTCTCCTGTTCATTTTCCTGATGAGTTTTACAAGCATTGGTCCAGTGACAAGTGTTCATGGGCTGTCCTCCCAAGCCAGGTCCCTGGGCCACCTGTTGGGTGAGGAGTGGTCAGTGTAGCAGATGCCCAGGGCCTTCACATTCTCCCCAGTGTGTTAGGAACAGCAGCGGGTTCACGGATGGCTTACAGTGTTTTACTTCTGAGCATCGTAGGTAATTGACTGTCACAAAAATAAACTTGGGACCTTTTGATTCTCGGGCAATTTTATGAATGTCTTTGTGGAGATGGTCACCGTAACGCACTTGGTCACTGAGGGTGTGTTTCATCAGGTTTCCTTCCAGGAAGCTCGTAGGCCCGAAGAGTAAAGCAAGGTGGATGCAGAAGGTGT
This sequence comes from Neophocaena asiaeorientalis asiaeorientalis, assembly GCF_003031525.2. NCBI lineage: Eukaryota > Metazoa > Chordata > Mammalia > Artiodactyla > Phocoenidae > Neophocaena > Neophocaena asiaeorientalis. The sequence continues at coordinate 1,760,298 of NW_020171825.1, read as the reverse complement.
CCCTCGTAGTGCACGGGTTTCTGCATTTTCGTGGACTTACACACGTTGGTTTAGCCCCTTTTTGATGAAAAAGTTTAAGGAAGTGACTTCATAAAACACCAGATCACCCCATTCTTATGGGACCCCTGAGAAGTTTACCAAATAGTTGAGTAGTCAGAAATAGGAAAAACGATCTGGTAGGATATGGCAGCCCCTCCTCCAGGGGTGTGAACCACACTGGGGTTTTTGATGAGTATACTTTGACACGGTGACTTGTGGGGATGGGCAGAGTTGCTGGGTTACTGCCTTTTCCTCCCCCCCATCCCCACCCCCTGCATCTCTCCTCAGCTACGATGCTTCTGTAACAGCCCACATGGCTAAGCTTTGCCAAGACCTGTGGTTAGTATCTTTAGTACCTAAAAGATGCATATTTTTATTCAGGTAGAATTCACATAACATAAAATTCACCGTTGTAACCATTTAAAAGTGTACAATTATTGACTTAACAGCACATTCACATTGTTGTGCCGTCATCACCAACCACTCCCTAATTGCAGACCATTCTTATCAACCCCCAAAAAAGCGCAGTTCCCATTAAGCAGTCCCTCACCATTCCCTCCCCTTCCCTGCCCCTGACAACCGCTAATCTGCTTTGTGTCTCTGGATTTTTAAATTCTGGACATTTCATGTATATGGAGTCATAATATGTGGCTTTTGAGTCTGGCTTCTTTTGCTTAGTATAATGTTTGCAAGGTTCTTCCATATTGTAGCATGTGTTACTAGCCTGTGTCCTTTTATGACTGATAGTTCGTTGTCTGGATATACCACATTTTGTTTATTCATCTGTTGATAGACATTTGGGTTGTTTCCACTTTTTGGCTCTTAGGATAATGCTGCGATGAATATTCAGGTTTTTGTTTGAATATCTGTTTTCAGTCCTCTTGGGTATATAACTAGGAGTTGAATTGTTGGGTCATGTGGTAATTCTATGTTTAACTTTTTGAGCAACCAAAAAGATACAAGTGAAGTACTAAAAATAGTAAGAGTGAAAATCCCTTTGGACCATGGGCCATGATATAAAGATATCAGATTTCCTTGTTATATATTACAAAAACTTTTTCTTTGGAGTCAGGCAGAACTGGTCCAGATCTCAGCCTAACTAGTTGTGACTTTGAACCAGTTATTTAACCTTTCTTAGCCTATTTTTCACCTAGAACATTCAGATAACTAAGTATTGCCTCAGGTTTACTATAAGCATTCACTGAGATGGTATTACACAGAAAGTGCTTTTTTTAGCACAGTGCTTGGCATAAAGTAATCCACATATACTGTAATAATTATTTTAGGATAATACGCAGTCACCATAGCCTGATTGCTATTCTTTGCCACAGAGAGATGGCTTCGTACTGCGGTCATACCAAAGAGGTGAATGACCCAAAAGGAAACACCTTAAACTTCGGTGTTTTATGTTGTCTTTACCGTAGATGTTTTGCATTTTTATTTTTAGATTAATGCATTGTCTGTCATTCTCAAAATTTGTTACATCCCTGTTTTCAAAAGTGGAAGGACCCACTGTAAAGAAGTGACATTTTTTAACCTTCCATTTGATCACTGCTTGGGTTCCTCATGTATGAACCACTTCCTGGCTCCACTCACATGGGAGGCCAGCAGATTGCTAGCGATTTGCCTTATCTCACTGCGTAAGGATTTAATGAAACTTTTAACTGAGTTAGTAACTAGTTAAACCAAAATTATTTTTTCTAAGTCTTAAAATATTTTCATAAAAATTTAAAACCTCCCGTGAACAGATCATTCAGAGATTGCCACTGTTAATATTTTGATAGGTGCTTTTTAAAAAACCCATGTATTTATGAACTATTTTTTTAAAAGCATTATTCAATATATAATAATGCTACTGGAAATATTGCACTTACTATTTAGGAACATCTTTCCAAAGCATGAAATATTTTTCTACAACCTAGTTCTTAATATTGAGTATTATTCCATTTTATGGATAGAACATAATTTATCTATTTTCCTTTTGGACATTGATGTTTCTAGTTTTTTCAGTATTATAAACAATGCTGTGATGAGCGTCTTTGTAGCAAAAATCTTTGTGTATATCTGTGATAATTACTTTGGGCTAAATTCCTAGATGTAGATTTTTTTTTTGGATCAGAGAGTTTATATATTTTTTTTAAACTTTTGATCAGTTTAACATTTGATAACTACCCACCACTCTGTGTTGTGCCCTCCCAGACTGCCATCTTTTTGTATCTCCATTCACAAGTGCATTTACTTTTGTTACAGAGGGTACCACTTGGATTTCTGTTATTGCTGTTTGTGACTATGTATGTCTTTCAATTAAAATCCACCATGCAGGTGACAGTCCGTTTGGACCATGGAGCTCCATGGCCGCGCAGCATAGGGAGCAGTTTTATTTGTAGTCAGATTGTCAGGGTTTGTTCTTCCACTCCCTGGCCATTAGATCAGACACCTCTTCTTGAACAGCATTCCTGTGTCCTCAGCCTCACCTCTTATTCCATGTATTTCTATACTCTTGTTTGTTGTAACCTGGTCTGATTTGGTAAAGCTTATTTCTCTGTTTTTCCCTTGGGGCTTCTTTTCTGTGGCCACTCTAGACGTTTGAGGGATGATGGATAAAAATGCTTTCCTGTTTCTTCCCTGGGTGATGGTTCTGAGATACATTCACAAGGCTTCTTAGAAAATCCTGTGGGACTCAGCACTTGACAGAAACATCTGTAACTCATAGAGGTGGCCAGCTTCGTAATGAATCCTTGTATTGACTCTCTCTGTGTTTCATTCCCTGTGTCCCTCACTCCTGCTCCCTGGAACCACATTCCAAAGTAAACTGCCTGCCGGCTAGTCTTTGTCTTGCCTTTTATTTTAAGTGGAACCCAGGCTGAGTCATTTGTGATCACGGACAGGTAACTCACTCTTTGAGTCGCAGTTTTCTCATATTATAAATTTGGAGAGGGTCATGTCTACCTCATATAATCCTTTCCTTCACCAGATACTTACTAAAACACTATATGCCTGATACTGTCCTGGGTATAGAAATATATAGTAGTGAGCAAGACAGGTAAGACCCTGCCTTCATTGACTTTACATTCTGATGAGTGAGACGGACAAAGAAGGCAACAAAGACAAATTTCAAATAGTGAAAAGTGCTCTGTAATAAATAAAAAGTCATGAGGGAATGCTGCTGTGAGATGCTGTCTGAAATGAGGACCAAGTGGTGAGGACAGGCTGGATGTGGGGAGAACATCTTGAGCAGAGGTGCTGTGAATGGGACTTTGCACTTGCCAAGTGCTCAATAAACGTTGGATAGTATTAGGAGTAAGGTTAGATCAAAGGGATAACCTGTCATTAACTACACAGCAGTAGGTGACCGGTTTTGTCTCATGAATGGACAAAAATTGGCTTCATAGAATAAGCACATAATTGTACAGGATGTGAATAGGGTTGTGCAGTACGTTTTTCTTTACCAGTGTAGTGAGTTACATTGATTGATTTGCTTTGCATTCCTGGTATAAACTTCACTTGGTTGTGATCTTTATCCTGTTTATGTATAGCTGGATTCAATTTGCTAATATTGTGTTGAGAATATTGCAACAAAATATTAGCAAATTGGTCTGAGATATTGGTCTCTTGTTTTAACATCTTTGTTTTTGGAATCAGTGTAATGTTGGCTTCATAAAATGAATTGCAAAGTGTTCTCTCCTTTCTCCGTGGTGGAAGAGTTTATGTAGGATTGGTATTCTTTTTCCTTTAAGTGTTTGGTACAAGTCTTCAGTGAGGCCATCAGGCCTAGAGTTTTCTTTGTTGGAAGACTTTTAACTATGAATTCAGTTTCTTCATTTCTATAGGACTGTTCAAATTTCTTTTTGACTTTGATAAGTAGATTGCATCTTTCAAGGAATTTGCCTGTTTCATCCAGGTTGTCAAATTTGTGGCTAAAATGTTGTTTCTGATATTCCCTTATTATCCTTTAAAAATTATTTTATTTATGATAAAAGTACATACATAAAATTTACCATTCTAACCATTTTGAAGTGTACAGTCCAGTGACATTAAGTGCATTTCACAATGTTGCACAACCCCTTACTAGCCTATTAATGTCTATGGCATCTGTAGTGATGTCCTCTCCTTTATTCTTTTTTTTTTTTTGCGGTACGCGGGCCTCTCACTGCTGTGGCCTCTCCTGTTGCGGAGCACAGGCTCTGGACGCGCAGGCTCAGCGGCCATGGCTCACGGGCCCAGCCGCCCCGCGGCATGTGGGATCTTCCCGGACCGGGGCACGAACCCGTGTCCCCTGCATCGGCAGGCGGACTCTCAACCACTGCGCCACCAGGGAAGCCCCCCTCCTTTATTCTTGAATCTGGTAATTGTGTCTTCTCTTTCTTTCCTGATCAGTCCTGCTAGAGGTATATCAATTTTATTGATCTTCTCAAAGAGTTAGTTTTTAGTTTCATTGATTTTTCTCTATTATATTTTGGTTTTCAATTTCATTGATTTCTGCTCATAATTCTGTCTTTCCATATGCTTGCTTGGGGTTTAGTTTGCTCGTCTTTTTCTAGTGTTTTGAAGCTTGTACTCTTTATTGTTATTTGAGACCTTTTCTCTTCCTGTATAAGCATTTAATGCTATAAATTTCCTTCTAAGCATTGCCTTATTTGCAGCCCACAAATTTTGCTTGGTTGTACTACTTTTTATTCTATTTAACATATATTCTAATTTCCCTTGTGACTCTGTCTTTGACCCAGGTATTATTTAGAAGTATGTTGTTTAATTTTCAAGTACAGTTGGCCCTTGAACAATGTGGGTGTTTGGAGTGCTGACCCCCATGCAGTCGAAAATCCAAGTATAACTCTGTAGTTGGCCCTTCATATCCATGGTTCCGCATCCGTGGATTCAACCAGCCATGGATTGTGTAGTGCCGTGGTATGTACTTATTGAAAAAAAATTGTATAAGTGGACCCTTGACGTTCAGACCTGTGTTGTTCAAGGGTCAGCTGTATTTGGAGGATTTTCCATCCATCTTTCTGTTGTTGATTTCTAGTTTAATTTTGTTGTAATCAGGGAACGTACTTTGTATGATTTTAATTTCTTTAAATTTATAGAGGTGTGTTTTATGGCCCAGAATATGGTCTGTCTTGGGGAATGTTCCTTATCCATTTGAAAAAAAAATGTGTAATTTTTTGTTGTTGGGTGGAGTATACTATAAATGTCAATCAGATCAAATTTATATTGTTTTTCAAGTCTTCTATATTCTTACTGATTGATATGACAACGTATTACAGCGTGGGTGGCTGGCTTAAACAACAGAAGTTTATCTACTTACAAGTCAGGAGACTGGAAGTACAAGATCCAAGCATTGGCAAGTTTGGTTTTTCCTGAGGCCTTTCTTCTTGGCTTGTAGATGTCTTCTCCGTGTGTGTTCACATGGTCTTTCCTCTGTATGTGTGCATCCCTGGTGCCACTTCCTTCTCCAGTAAGAACAGATTGGATTAGGGCCCCACCTTTGTGACCTCATTTAACCTTAAACTATCTCTTTAAAGACCCTATCTCCAAATATAGTCGAATTGGGGGTTAGGGCTTCAACATATGAATCTGGAGGAGGGCGGGGGACATTTCAGTCCATGACACTGATTTTCTGTCTACTTGTGTTACTGATTACTGAGAGAGGAGTGCTGAAGAGTCCTACTATATTTGTGGATTTACCTGTTTCTATAAGTTTTTGCTTCATGTATTTTGAAGTCTTATCTCAGCTCTCATATTCTGTGATTCACTATTTGCCCACCTCCACAGTTGAAGAATGGTATAATGAACACCATATACCTACCACCTAGATTCTGCAATTAACATTTTACATATTTGCTTTATTAAATATCCATTCTCTGTTTCATCAATTTGTCTTATTTTTTGGTGGATTTCAAAGTAAGTTGTAGTCACTTTATCTCTAAACACTTAAGCATACATGTTGTTAACTAGAATTTAATAATTTAAAGTTCTTTTTTGTTTTGCGGTAAACTTCATATGGCGAAATGTACAGATCTTGAGTTAATCGGTAAATTCTGCTGTCCGTAGTAATACTGTATACTTGTCCTGTGATGTGGGACTTCTTGGACCATTGTATATTATCTGTTACTTTCCTCATAGGTTTTTGGGATCTGATTTTTGCTCATCTTAAGAGGAGGACTTAATGGTAGTGTTATCTGAGTTAAGTAATCAGGTCTGTATTTTTAGGGGTTTAGTCCTAGACAGAATTAAAATGATTGTATAAATAGGATCCCTTGTCAATTCAGTAAATATTTTATTTATTTTTAGTCTTTAATTGTGGTAAAATACACATAACATAAATTTGCCATCTTAACCATTTTTAAGTGTGTGGTTCCATGGCATTAAGCACATTCACATTGTTGTGCATTTGTCGCTAGAACTCTTCATCTTGCAAAACTGAAACTCTATACCCACTAAACAGCTCCCTATTCTTCTCTCCCCCCAGCCCCTCAAAACCACCTTTCTATTTCCTGTCTCTGAATTTGACTCCTTAGATACCTCATAGAAATGGAATCATACAGTATTTATCGTTTTGTGTCTGGCTTATTCCCTTCAGCATAATGTCCAAAAAGTTTATCCATGATGTGGCATGTGAGAATTTCCTTCCTTTTAAAGACTGAATATAATTCATTATATTCTGCTGTATGGATATACCACATTTTGTTTATCCACTTATCCATCAATGGATGCTTGGGTTGCTTTCACCAGTATTTATTGAGCATCTCTTATATATCAGTCACCTTTCATTAGATAAACACTTGTTGACTGCCTTTATGGACCTGATCCTGTTATAGGCATGAGGGATACTGCAGCAGTGAACATACGCAGACAAAATTGTTGCCTTCAAGAGGCTTATATTCTAGTGGGGACTGAGGATGGGGAGATGGACAATACACAGAGAAATGTATTTCTTGATTCCAAATTGCATTTTTTCACATTTTAGTGTTTCTAATATTGGGTTGTACTTTACAGTTGATGACATCTTAGAATTATTTGACAGTGTTTCTTTTTTAGTAACACCTAAAATAATGGTATATCTTACAGTCAGTTTGAATCATAGATTTGGTGAATCACTATTAATAAGTCAGTTGTTGATAAGTGCTGTGAAAAAGTAAACCAGAACAAAGGGGATAGAGAATTACATGGGGGTATCCACAGATAAGGTGACATTTGAGCAGAGCACGTGTTCAGTACAGGTGATATGTTTTTCATAGCAGGACTTCCTCCCTGCAGGACATAGTGTGTTGGTTCACGTTCTTTTCTCACTCTGGACTGGTAACAGCTTGTGGACTAGTTACTTTGAGCAGCATTGGTATAAAGGGTAGAGCCCTAGGAGGTGGGGGGTGGAGATGGGGGTTAGGGAACAGTTTGAAAGGTGGGCCCAGATCTTGTAGGCATGGTAAGGGCGAGGGTGACAGAATTTTCCATCTTAGGAACTGGCAACAGTTCTGGCTCGCCACAAAAACTTTGGGTCATCTTTGATTTCTCCATTTGCCCATACATTATACCCAGTTAGTCAGCAAATCCTGCCTGCTGTACCTTCCAAACATACCCCAGTTCTGACCACTCTCACTACCCCCACCCAAACCACCCTGGTCCAGGCCATCATCATCTTTTGTCTGGATTATTATGATAGCCTCCTAACTGGTCTCCTTTCTTCTATGCTTGCCTTCCTGTAATCTCTTCTCAATTTAGCAACCAAAGCAATCCTTTGAAAACATGTCTGATGATGTTACTCCTTTCGTTAACGTCCCCAAGAGCATCCTGTCACTCTCCAAGGAAAGTAAGTCCTTATGGCCTATAGGGTTCTACACTGTTTGCTCCTCGACTTCTTTGGCCTTATATCGTGCCTCTCTGCTTTTCACTTATTCTGCTGTTAGCTGCCTTGGCAGCCTTACTGTTTCTTGATCGTATTGAGGATGTTCCTGTCTCACAGCACTTGGACTTGCTCTTTTCCCTGCCAAGAATACTGCTCCCCAGATATCTGCAAGGCCCACATCCTCAGGTGTCTGCTCAAATTTCACCTTGTCAGAGGACCTTCTAATCATGCTATGAAAAAGAGCACCCTTCTTTCCCCACTAGCACTATGTTTTCCCCTAAACCAGGATAGGCTAGTTATGCTGCAGTAGCAAACGGCTCTAAAATGTCAGGGACCTGAAATGACAAGGTTTGTTTCTTACTGCAGGCGTCTCTCCATTGTGAGTCGCCTGGCAGGGCCTGTTCCGTATTGTCTTGAACTCTGGCGTCCGGCTCATAGCATAGCCACCATCTTGATCATTGGCCAAGGGAAAGGCCATTCACTGGCTCTCCAATATTTGCCTGGAAGTGACATCTACTATGTTGACTTGGCCAAAGCAAGTCACATTGCCATATGCCACTTCAGTTAGGGGCAGGCGTGGGTGGGTAGCAGTCCTATCTTTTATCTGAAAAGAGAGCAGGAAACCCATGGTGGGTAACACAACCTCGCTCTTTACCCCGCTTAATTTTTCTATAGCATTTATTTGTATCTGACTTGATATTTACCTTGCTTTGTGTATTTTCTTTTCTCTGCTGTCTAGACTGTAGGTACCACATGGGGAGGGACTTTGTCCATCATTTGCTGCTATACCCCAGGACCTAGGATAATGCATGGTCTGCAGTAGTAGGTGCTTATTAATTGTAGAGACATGAGTGAGAATACCAAAGCAAACCATTCATTTGTTCATATGGTGACATGTAAGCCATTGGGAGTGTGGAGCAGGAAGGTTTGAGGAGAGAGCACACTTACTAGAGAAGAGCAGTAGCATTGCTGGTCAGTGGAGAGTGTCAGTTTGAGATTTGAGACCATGAACCTACAGTGGAATCATGCAGGCAGCAAGGAAGAGGCAGGAATGAATAAATAATGGGACCCATTTCACAAGGATCGGTGAAGTCCAAGTTGAAGGAGGAAACCTTCAAGGTGCACATCTGTCACCTCTGCTCCATCTTCGGTCCTGTCGGAATAATAAGGGAGGAGCTTGCCTTTCACCAAGGAGGCCCAGTCTCCTGGGATTGTGATTGCGGTGGTTGGAGCAGTTTTCCCTATATTCATTCTTTATTCACTTCTCACTACTCTTGAGGTAGTGTCTCTTATCTTCATTTTACAGGTGAGGAAAACAGGCTGAAATTGCTCACGTTAGGACTTAGGTTGGTCAGGCTCACAACCACGGTGCTTTCCGGTACGTTTGGGGTACTAGGTGGTGGGGACTCTGTTTTCTGGGGGGCGGGGAGCTCCGTTAGCTCTTAGATTCCCTGGAGCCTTGATTGCATCTTGGTCGTGAAAATAGTATGCAGCCACTTTACCGATGGTGCCAGTTTAGCTGTTTGTAAGACCTTACCAGAGAGGAAGTAGTTGGGCTATTTTTATATACGCAAACAAGTGCAATTACCACACTATCAACCATAACTAGTAGATTCACTCCCCATTGAAGTGCACCTCACACAATATGAGAATGTCTCTGTCTGAAAGTGTCCGTGACGCTTTCCTGTGGTCTTGCCTGTTGATGATCTGGGCATTTCATTCCCTCAAGGAGCTGTGCTAGGCTTTATGGCCAACATAGAGAAGAGAAGGCAGGTGGCCTCCCTCGGGAATCTTTAATGTAGTCGGGAAGGCAAAACAGGTTCCAGACGCTGACTCCTCAACTAGTACCTGGAAACGGGGATGCAGGTTGGGGGAAGAGCCCCTCAGGCTAAAATGGGAGAGACTGATGTAAGGAAGTGGGAACTGAGCTGTTGTTTGAAGTCTGCGTGAGATTTTTTTTTTTTTTAAGTGAAAATCCCATAGTACCTTTTTTTAATTCATATGTATGGAAAATGTAACCAGTATTAACATTTTAAATAATCTGATTTACTTAATGAACATTCTGATATGGAGAGGAAACTTCACTCTTGAAACACTTTTTCCTCATATAATTTCAAATTATTAAGAATTAAAAACATAATATTTTATAGTTTGATAAGATTTAGCCTATCACTTCTCTACTCAAAGGTTATTAAATCTTACAGTCTGAGCCAGTATTACCACCACACAACTGTAAAATAAATTTATTGATGATAACTTTATAGAATTTTCTCCCTGTATTTGATGTTACAAACTTTAGGGTCTTTGAGATATGCAGGATCCTTGTATGTAACTGGCATAAACCCCATTATTTGAGCTCTCTTAATTGCTTTTGTGATTTCTTTTTGTTTCTTCCCACAAAGACCTGCTATGTGCCTTCCATAAATGCATCCAGTAAATGGAGAAATAAACTGGGATAAAAGCTGTACATTCTTATAATCCACACGTTTTCCACACAAGATAGATTTTTTCCGAGGCTCCTTATAAGGATTTTCCATTGGAACAGGCAGGTCCTCATTGCTGGTTACCTGTTTATATTGTGAACAACTTCTTCTCCACAGCACTGCATGAGCCCCAGAATCTGTGAGGCAGACAGCAGCCGTTACGAAGTGCGTTAACATTCTCCTTCCGAGCCCACTGCAGAGGGCTACCATAGCTGCCATGGTTCGTTGCTCTTCCTCTGCGTGAGATTTAGACAAGGCTCCAGGGTGCCTGTGGTGGAAAATCTCAGTAGACCACTGCAGACAGCAATGTTAGCACTTTTAACCGCTTCTTAAATTTCTTAAAGTAAATGTTTATGTACGTGAATCCCAGTCATGCTCAGGAGCTAACTGGTCAGTTTGATAGAAAACATACTCCCCTGTCTATTTCTCTATACTTTGGTGACCGTTTTCTAAAAAGGTATTCCATGTAAGTAAACTTGGTTTGGTCTCGTATAAGAGCCAGATGACAGTGAAGCCCCCATCAGCCAATTTCACTTGTTTTCCAGTGCCGTTTGATCACTTACCTCTGCAGGAAGGATGTTTTGAAAATATATGTTAATAAGAATTAAATTCCAGAGTGTGTGAACTTTGTCTTCATTCTAATTCAAAAGAAGTGAATTATCTTGCTTTTCAGTTGTGTGGTTTTTAAAATCTTAGGGACAGTCATTCTGAAAGCAGTTTTGTTTTTCCCTCCAGACAGAGCACCTGTGTCCAAGGGTCTTTTACTGGTCCCCAGTGCCCTGTCCCTCCTGCTGGCCCTCCTCCTTCCACACTGCCAGAGGTTCTTTGTGTACGACCTTCAGGCAGTCAAGGATGACTTCCAGGTGAGCTCCGCTCCACTGGCCTCTGGGAGGGGAGAAGGCAGGACTTCTTTGATTTGCCTTTCTTCCTGCCATTCTTAGTCTCTCAAAGCCTCTAAATTTGTAAGAAATATTATTTATTATTAATATTCCACTAACAAGTAACTTCTCTAGTTGTATTTATTGATAATTTCAGCAAAGCAGATTATAATGAAGCAGTTGCAGTATTTCCTTTTACACATCTCTTTTCAGCTTCAGTTTTTACTCATGGAAATGCAACTTTTAATTTCAAGAGAATTAAACAATGTTAAATCTGTTTTTTGTATGATTAGCATGCATACTTAACATTTTCAAAAACTTGCCTCAGTTTGAATATCTGTTAGAGGAGCTAAGCTCTCTCAGCTCTAATAGATTGAGAGTCTGTGAATTACTTTTATAGTGGTAATTAAACCAAGTAGGAAATTTCTCTTGGGTTTTTGCTGGTGGGAAGAGCAGAAGTCTGTGGCTTTCAAGATTTATGGGTTGATCACATGAAAAATGCTGGTGCTGGGTCTTGTCTGTGAGTTGGAGTGCAAAAGGGGTATTCGGTACCATTTCCAGCTTGGCAGGGATTTCCCCACACCAACAATAAGCAATTCTCAGACACCAACTTGGGTGTCCTACAGTTGAACTCAGTTCTGATGCCATCTTCCCAGAGAGCATCAGATTCCACAGGGTTAGGGCTCAGTCCCACAGGACTGCCCACTGCGCTCGCACTTCAGATGCCAGTCACCAGCCCAGGTAGTTACTTGGACTTCTGACCAAACGGCTATAAATCCCACGACCCCCTCCCTGAGCTCAATTAATTTGCTAGAACAGTTCACAGAACTCAGAGAAACATTTTATGTACTGGATTACCAGTTTATTATTAAAGGATATAGATGAACATCCAGATGGAAGAGATGCATAGGGCAAGGTAAGGGGAAAGGGTGCGGAGCTGCCGTGCTCTCTCTGAGCCCCACTCTCCTCAGATCTTCACATGTTCATCACCCAGGAAGCTCTCAGAACCCTGTCCTTTTGGGTTTTTATGGAGATTCATTATATAGGCAGGATTGATTAACACTGGCCATTGGCAGTTGATCCACCCTCCAGCCCCTCTCCCTCCCCGGAGGTCAGGGTGTGGGACTGAAAATTCCCACCTTCTAAATCACAAGGTTGGTTCCCCTGGAAGCCAGCCGCCATTCTTAGGTGCTTCCAAAAGTCACCTCATTAACATGACAAAAGACACCGTTATAGCTTTCTTCACTTTGGAAATTCCAATGGCAAAGACCAAAATATATTTCTTATTATAAATCACAATATCAGAGAGTGTTAGTGCAAATTATGGTTATAACCTGCCACTTTTCTTTGCTAAATACTTGATTAGCCATTTTAAGCATGATAATCCATTCTTGAGCACTGACATCTTTTCTTCATAGGGATGTCATTAATGCCATTGCTTAGGTGGGCTTTGCCAAGTTCCTGTGATTCAGTTATTTATCCATACTGCTGCTTTCTGTTGGAATATAATAGAGCTTCAGTATGATTTCAGTTGCTGTAATACAATGATTCTTAATCCTGTCTGCACAGTAGAATAACCTACATAAAGTGTTTTTTGTTTTTTGGTTTTTGGTTTTTTTTTTTTGATGCCAAGACCTCACCCTAGACCAGCTGAGTCAGGGAGCCTAGGGGTGGGGCCTGGGCATTGGTGTACTTTTTTAGAAAGATCCCCAGGGGATTCTAGCATATGGCCAGCCCTGAGAACCACTGCTGTAAGGCAATGTCAGGACCCTGTGGCCCTGAGTTGGTACCTTTCTGTTTGGGGGGTTAATTTGGTTCACCTGGCTAAGTTGGCAACAGTCCCCTTCTCCTGTACCACTTTGTGGGCATTTGTGCTCTAGAGGTGGGACCTGCCTGGATGGAGGACAGTCACCCTCTGTCTAGGAGTGCAAATAGCCACACTCTCCTGGCAGAACCTCTTAAGGAGCCCTCAGTGTGCATTTCTAAGAGCTGCTACAGAGATATGGAGAGTTTCAGTTCTACCTTGGGGAATCTGAGCTTAGAGTATTAAAAATAAGCAGTATAACGTAAACGTAATAAATGTGCCAAGGAAGAGACCTGAATAAATCTTACTCCTATTTGTTATTCTTTTTTAAATCCCCATCTAGATTTGGAGGTTGATTTGTGGAAGAATAATTTGCCTTGACTTGAAAGATACTTTCTGCAGTAGTCTGCTTATTTATAATTTTAGGATATTTGAAAGAAGATATGGAAGCAGAAAATTTGCAGTAAGTTTTTATGTATTTTCCCTTTGCTACTTAGGTTATAGAAAAAAATGTTTCTGTTTTCTTGTTTTTAAATAGTTTTATTTTGTTAAGCTTGGTGTTTCATTAACAATTATCTTTTTATTACATGCTCCTCTGTCTGATTTGGAACATGGACAATAGCCAAAGAAAAAATTTTAATTTAAGCGATTAGCATAATAAAATAATAATGATGATAACAGATAATAATATCAGTGTGAGTGGGCAATAACTTTTTTTTTTTTTTTGCTGCACTGAGCCTTTGTTGCTGCGCACGGGCTTTCTCTAGTTGCGGCGAGTGGGAGCCACTCTTCGTTGCGGTGCACGGGCCTCTCATTGCGGTGGCCCCTCTTGCTGCGGAGCACGGGCTCCAGTCACGCGAGCTTCAGTACTTGTGGCTCACGGGCTCCAGAGCACAGGCTCAGCAGTTGTGGCGCACAGGCCCAGCTGCTCTGCGCATGTGGGATCCTCCTGGACCAGGGCTCGAACCTGTGTCCCCTGCATTGGCAGGCAGATTCCCAACTACTGCGCCACCAGGGAAGCCCAGCAATAACCATTTTAATAAGGATTTTTATTTTAATAAAATTCTAATCACTTATTTTGCTTAATGGTTTGTGTATTAGTTGTAAAAATAAGTCATGCTATAAATATCTTTTCTTCAACATACTTAGAAATTATGGAAGTTAATACATTTGACCAATATGGTTTTACTCCCTCACTTTGAAAAGTCTATTCAAACAAAAAACAAACTTTAAAAAATATATATATACCTGAGCTGGTTCTAATTAAATAAATGTTAGTTTATTTTTAGAAGACTCATCTCTATAATGTTCTTCCTGTTTTATTTTTAGTCCTTTCTGCTGGGTTCCTGGGTTTTGTCAGCGGTGGGTGACTTTATCCTCGTTGAAGCTGTGCGGTATTCCTTTGGTATCACTGCAGCCAGGAATTTGCCTTCTGGATTGTAAGTAGCTATCAAATATTAGCTTAATTCATAACTACTTAAATCTGACTTAAAGCATTATTATACATGAAAGTCAGTAAGAGAATATTTTAAACTTTTAGATATAGTAAAATTGATTTTATATGTAAAAATTCCAGTGTATACTTAACATTTTCATTATGTTCTTGACACAGAATCTGTTTTACACTCACTCTTTTATTTTAGCTTTCAAATCTCATATTTTAGAGAATTTTTAATGAATTTTCTCTTCTGGTCCTGAAGACAATTGTGTTTTCATAGTGAAATTTTGTCTTTGTAACTTTGTTAACTAATTAAACATAAAAATACAAAATTTAATTAATTAGATTAGGAAACAAAATTTATTTGTCTGAAGTTAAGCTTCTGAAGAATGATGCTTTTCTTAAATTATATTGTTTATATATTTCCACCAAAGGTAAAAGAAAATCAGTATATAGATTATAACTTTGTAGCCAATCTGCAGTGGGCAACCTAACTCATAGAGTGTCTGTGCTTTCATATTGTGTTGGTTTTCTTTAAAAACAAAATGAGAAAACATGTATTAATTTATGAAATAATTGGCATTTAGGAGCAGAGTTGTTAGCACATATAAATGCCTTTGAAGCATCTCTGAATTAAGTTTCTGAGACGGTTTTTAAGATATGAGATACTATAAAATAAAGAACATATATTTAAAATTTGTGTGTACTAACTTCAGCCTTATTTTAATTTTCAGTATATATTTTTGAGAACTGTTAGGCTATTGCAAGTACCTTGATTTAGACTCACTTTGGATCTCTATTTTTAGAATACGGTTAGTGATCTTATAGCTCTCACACTTACATTGTTAATATTTATGGTAATAGCTGCCCTTCGTGGGATTTACTGAATTATTGGCATGAGTATTGATGTTTAGTTGTCTTAATAATGTATGATTCTGAATAATATTTTAATGGAGACACATAAAGTTCTGTGTCATAATTATGCAGTTTTTTAGTTTTACGGGTTGTAATTGCAGTTAGACTAAGAAGTTTAAGTTGACTATTCTGCTGTTGTGGTAAATAGTGTAGTCATTAGGAATGATTCCATGTTGATTCAGAAAAGAAGTAGCATTACTAAATCATTAGTTTTCCCCTAACGTTTCTCATTGAGGCCAATTCTTTTTGGTTCTTTATAAGGCCTACTGAGTTGTAGAAGGGTTATGTGTATCGTGTATGTTTGTGTTAGAATAAATTTAGTGGATGGGTAGTAACATAGCTTTTAATTCTTATTTACATCGTCCCCTTGTGTGATGACTTTTTTTTTTCTATTGCACATTGAGTTGAATGACAGTTATTTCTTTGAATGAATGACACTTATTTCTTTATGGAATCGTGACTGGTACGTATAAGGAAGATTGATTCAATTTTGAAGTTGGTGGCAATGTTTTTACTAATTCTTAAGGCCAGAAGGCTTTTACCTATTTAAATCTTAGCTAGTAGCAAGAATTGAAAATTTGAGTAAATTCAAAAGTTATAGGATCCCCTTTGAAAGACAGTGTGAATGTTAATTCAGACATCACCTGAATGAGAATATATTTCTCTTTCCTTTTAAATCATGAAACATTATAATATAGCTTTTTTGAATCTTGACGCGTTCTCAAACATAGACTTCTTGGAACCTAAATCTTTACTTCAATAAACTTTGCATTTTGTAAATATATCTTTTATTTGATGGTAAGCAAAGCTTCAAAAACTCAGGAGAGGAAACTTTTTTAGTCAATGTGTTTTATAATTTGCAGTGTTTTCCATATAATGTCTTGTTACCTTTTTCTTTCTCATCAATGCCAAGTTTACCTGCACTTCCTGCAATTCTTCACTTCTTATTTAATTCTCTCTCTCTCTTTTTTAACCTCACCACTATTAAAACTTCTCTTATAAAGGTCACCAGTATCCAACTAATTCCTAAAGCCAGTGGCTTGTTTTCACTTGTCTTATCTGACCTTTCAGTGGCACATTAAATGCTTTTGACATCCCATTATTTCATGAAATAACCTGCTCGCCTGAATCCTAGCACACTACTCTCTCCTGGTCCTCTTTGACCTCCTTTACTCTTTGCAGCTCCTTTCTCAAGCTTACTCCAGGTGCTCTCTCTGTGCCGTCGCGTCCACCCCCACGACTTCAACTACAGTTAGCATCTGTTATTTGTTTCCCAGCTCTCTATTTCCAGTCCATATTGCTTTCTTGATCTTTCTTCAGTCATATTTCCTAGTGACTTCTAAGACTCAAGGAAAATTCATCATGTTCAGAAGCTCTTACCTCCTCTGATCACCTCTCTTTTTGCACTCTTATCTCCTCCTCCTTCTGTACTCCATATTTTAATTAATGGCGTTTTCATCTACTCAGTCATCCAAGCTGGAAATCTTTCCCTCTTCTCATCAGTGGCGTAGGGCACCGACTTTTATTCATTCGAAGTCCTATGTAAGTCAGCTTTTCATCGCATCTCCTTGACTCCATCTGTCGTTATCCCGGTCTTAACTAGTCTTTTCTTGCCTAGATTTTTGCAGTAATTCTCCAACTAGTCTTCCTATCAATTCCAAAGTATTTCATGCAATGTTTTCAGAAGTTATCTTTCTAAAATAGAAGTTTGACCATGCTAATCTTCCTTTTAAAAACCTCTAAGTCCTTATTTTCTTCAGGATAAAAATCAAGCTTCTTCAAGGTGGCATCAGGGCCATCTAGAATAGTACAGATGGCTTAGACTTTGCCATCACATAGACCAATTTACCTGAGATTCCAGCTCTGCCATGTATTATTTGTGTGTCATCTTGAGCAAGTTACTTCTCTCAACTTCCCTCATCTGTAAATTGGGGCTCATACTCTGTAATTCACAGGGCAGTGGAGGGAACTAAGTAAGGTCACCTATGCAGACATCCTAGCAGTAGCAGCCTCCCCACCCCATATATTGTTGTTTGTTTCTTTCCCTTCAAAGCCCTCATAATCTGACCCCAGTCCAATGTTTCAAGCCACTCCCCCATCAGTCATTCAGCTTTCTTAACATGCTATGTATTTGTATTCTCGTACCTGCTGGTTTTCTTTCTGCACCCTGTTGCCCTTTGGCAGGACTAATTGTCCTTTTTTTAAATAAATTTATTTATTTTATTTTATTTATTTTTGGCTGCATCGGGTCTTCATTGTGGTGCGCGGGCTTCTCATTGCGGTGGCTTCTCTTGTTGCGGAGCACGGTCTCTAGGCCCACGGGCTTCAGTAGTTGTGGCACGTGGGCTCAGTAGTTGTGGCGCATGGGCTTAGTTGCTCTGCAGCATGTGGGATCTTCCCGGACCAGGGCTCGAGCCCGTATCCCCTGCATTGGCAGGCAGATTCTTAACCACTGCGCCACCAGGGAGTTCCCCCCCGACTAGTCTCAAGTAGAGTCTGGTGCATACTCGGCTCTCAGTAAGTGTTTATTGAATGACTATAGTCTGTTTCCAAAGGAAAATGAATTTAGAGTAGGTGGGGGCTGATGGCAATGGCCTTTACAGCACCCTCAGGTGCTTGCTTCTGCAAATTTTGCTCTGCAGCAGTAACAGTGATGAGTTGAACATAGTTGTTTGTGTAGGAATCATGGAAGTTTGGTGTTTAGAATACAAAGTACTGGATTTAGACCACCAATTTGGAGTATAAATTAGACCAAAGGGAGCTGCATCTAGTTGGAAAATAATTCAATCAAATTATTTCAAACAATAGCTCCAATATTTTGCCTGCTGACCTGATTGACATCATGACTCACCTGCACATAGAATTAAATCCAAAAAGTCAACTATGTATTTAGATGAGGCTTGCATATGAAACACGAATTGGATGCTTTTCTCCCAGTAATTCATGAAAATGTTTTATACAGGTTTTAAAAGTAAAGATAATGAATTTATTAAAATACTTTAGTGTATTTAATTATGCTGCCACAGTAATAAGATCTCACAAAGGAGGAAGAGTTCTTAAAGTTTATTATTTGTTTTCGGGAGAGAAGGGACTTGATGATATCATACAGAATATCCACTGACCCTAAGTTAGTAAAGTGAATTTAAAGAGATCGAAGACAAGCAATGACCGTTCATAACATTTCACTGTTTATGTTGCTTAGGGACCGTAAACTACCCGAGCGGAAGCTCTTTCTGCGCACGCTCCGAAGATAATTGCGGTATAGCATGACACTAATGACTCGAGCCTGAAATTGTTTTGAAACAATGTAGTAGAGAATCACATCCAGACAGGTGCTGAGGTTCATGAGGAAGGTGGCAAAGGCTCCCCACGGGTTGTAGCTGTTCTCCTCCCCTCCCAGCATCAGGAAAGCAAAGCAGATGTGGAAAGGCATGAAGCAGACGAGCACCTGCACCATGAGCGTGATAATGATCCGTATAGACTTCTTCTTGACTTTTGGCTTCAGCTTAGATGTCTTACCGTGAAGGAGACTATGAATAATGACCAAGTAGCACCCAATCATGATGAACAGAGGAATTAAGAAAAAGAAAATCAGTCGAGTGAAGTTCAGCGCATTAATAGCTTTTAAGTGGATGATGTCAGAAATCTTGAGGCAGGTGGCAGGGTTGGAGGCTTTATCTGGGTCTTCATAGAGCAGTAGGAGTGGGATGGTGGTTGTCAGGGTCATTATCCAGACTCCCACACACGCTAGCATGGCCTTGCATGTGTTTTTAAGTTCCTTGGTGTGTTTCGGCTGTACAATGGCCATGTATCTGTCGGCACTAATGAAAGCAAGAAGCCATAGAGCAATACTTGGATAAAACACTGTGAGAGCCCCAAGAATCTGGCAGAAGTACTCTCCAAACGGCCATTCACCTTTTGCATAATAAAACATTCGAAAGGGTAAGCTCATTATAAATATCAAGTCCAGTAGTGCCACATTCATCATATAGATGGTTACAGTGGTTCTCTTCTTGGTGGTACAACTGAAAACCCATAAGGCAGTGACATTAACGAATAAGCCAGTTATGAAGATACAGCTGTAGAAGACAAGGGCTGCTGTTTTGTATTCGTCTGGATATGGGTCGATAGAAGGGCCAGGTTGAGCTTGACTGTGAGGGGTGGTCATCTTATAGCTTGTTGTGGGCATGACACTTAGAAACTGGAAAATAGTTAAGAATAAGAGGAATAAAACTCTTTGTTGAAAAAATAAATGCTTAACGTTCTCACACTCGACTTGGCATATCAGTGGATTTTAATTTTGACAGTATTTTATGTCATAGAGTCAATATATGTGTCTTAGTGTTTATTAAGAAATACACTCCCTAGGTATTATTACTAATATGTACTAACATATCAGTGTATTAAGATGGTCTGGTGTGTCATGATGCACTGGCAAATGTATTCATTTCCTCTCTGTAGTGTGAAATTGGGTAACAATTGTGCCTATGGTAGGTATCCTTTGTTTGGGACTAATTGGGGAAAAGCCATTCTGAAGTTTGAATCTTAGAAAATATTGATAGTTTGCCACCTTTTATCATCTTCATTCTGTTTCAATATTTGGTAACCCAGATTAGTAATGTCCAAATAATGAATTTTTACTCATTAAATATAATTTTAATATATAAATTATGTATTAGAAAACTAATTAAAAAAACCATATAACTGGTTGCTTACTGAATATTCACAGTAATTCTCATTTGAGAGCAGGAACTTTTCCTTTTTACTGCTAAATCCCCACTGCCTGATGAGTACATAGTAGATACTCAGTAAGTAATATTTGCTGAATTGATGGATAAGTGAAGGAAGGAAACTTAGGCAGGGTGACCCAGAGCAAGCACTCTCTAGTTTGTCAATGAAGTCTTGCTTAATTGGCCATTAAACCATTTTGTTTTTTTTAAGTGGCAAACACTTCTTCGTAGTATTATGTTCTCTCTAGATTATCATAGGTCTAGAAACAGCAGTGTCTTGTGCCATGGTATACAGATCAAGAACTTTTACTCTCTCTGTTTTTTTTTTGGCCACACCTTGTGGCATGAGGGATCTTAGTTCCCCGACCAGGGATCGAACCCGTACCCCCTGCACTGGGAGTGCAGAGTCTTAACCCCTGGAACTGCCAGGGAAGTCCCACAAGAACTTGACTCTTAAAACAATAGATGGGCTAGGTTTTAATGCACAGTTGGGAGTGCCTAATGCTGAGTCTTCCAGATGGTGTTTACCAGTGCCCCAGAAGCGGATTACACTGCTGCAGTGGTGCATGGAGAGCAACACCTTGAGAATAAGATATTGCTAGTATATGGGCTTCCCTGGTGGCACAGTGGTTGAGAATCTGCCTGCTAATGCAGGGGCCACGGGTTCGAGCCCTGGTCTGGGAAGATCCCACATGCCGCGGAGCAACTAGGCCCGTGAGCCACAACTACTGAGCCTGCGCGACTGGAGCCTGTGCTCCACAACAAGAGAGGCCGCGATAGTGAGAGGCACACGCACCGCGATGAAGAGTGGCCCCCGCTTGCCGCAACTAGAGAAAGCCCTCGCACAGAAACGAAGACCCAGCACAGCCAAAAATAAATTAATTAAATAAAGTACCTATCTAAAAAAAAAAAAAGATATTGCTAGTATAGTAACTTTCATGCCCTCACTCTACCAAGATCCAGAAGCGTAAGTATTATTTGTCAAATTTAATTTTAAAAAAGGAATATCAAAGACAAATAGTTATTAGTAAGAAGTCACTCAGTAACTTTATGTGTTTGCAGAAACTAATTTCCACCCCCCACCCCCCGCAAATGCCCATTTCTACTGGAAGGGAGTTTAGCTGTGACCCCCTCAGTGTGAAATTTCTATCACCCACGATATAACATCAACAACAGTGATTTTAAAAATAGACTCGCTACAAAGAGATGGAACCTTGTGGCATCCCCCTTGAAATATGGAGGTGTAAGAAAAGTTTCCCTCAAAAATGTCACTTTGCAGAATGGTCTCTCTCTCATTCAGCCCTGAGTCTCTGTTTAGTGAAAACTGGGGGAGGTTAGCCATCTGGTAGTGGCATCATGGGCTGTAATTTAAAATTAATTTGAGCAGTTGCTGAGGACAAACACAAGGTATGAATTTGTTTTCTTCTCCCTCCTTTCTTCCCTTCCTACCTTCCTGACTGTAGCGAGTTTGCCAGATATTTAGGTTAAATATGATTTTGGAGTAGAATTCTATATATTTAAAAGCCTGTGTTTATTAAAATTTCCAAATATTGTGTTGACTAGAATATTAATTTCTCTAAAATGAGAAAAATACTACATAGAAAAATTAACTCTCTAGTATTATCATACAAAGGAAAATAATTTTAGAGACTTAACTCATTATTAACTTTCCATGAATTTTTAGATAGTAAAAATTGTAATGTAAATGACATTTTGTATCCTTTTTTCTTTTGTATCAGAACTCCCTCCACCCATCCTTATTCCCGAATTTTGTCACATAAATTCCTTACTTACAAACCATTTTTGAGTAAATCTTTTTCCCCTCATTGGGTTCAAGCTGACTTTATGTCACCAACAGTTGTGTTCATTTGCTTAAGGTTAACTAAGATACGTGTGATGCATGTGTTTTAAAGGCATTACCATACAGGTTGTACTCTGTACACACGGATAAATTTTTGGATAAATATTGAAAAGTGATTGGCTTTTAAGTCAGCATTTTAAAAGCTTTAGATTCCGTGATTAGCTAGTCTTTTCTTAAAAGACTTTAAGTACATTCTGTGAAACAATGTAATTGAAACCAGGTGACAAAGACTCCGATATTTATGATTTATTGTATCAACATTTTCTTTAAGTTTAAAAAACTTACATTTACTATTAAGGTAAAACAGTATTGAAAATAAATGAAACAACATGTTAATAATGTAGGAAGATGACAGTATATCCCGTTTGAGGGTCCTTCACCAACACAGTTTCTGTAATATATTATTAAAATAAAACAAGGATTTTGAGATTTAGTAAATAAGTACAGCATTATTTCTGATAATCTGTGATGAAGTTAATTAAATGCTACTTACCTCCTGTCCATCAAAGGCTGTGTTTGAGAGGAACATTTCTCTGTATACCCAGTTCTGTAAAAGGGATTTCTTTGAGTTGCTTGTGTTAAAATAGCTCTTTCTAGAAATGGTATATTTAAGAAATGCTGTATTTCTTTTGTTTTAGGTTCTTCCGTTGCTTTAAGAAGTTGTTTCAAATATAATACTCGGTATAGGAGTTGGTACTTGTTCAGCTGTAATTGCTGCTTTGTCTCTTTCAGGAAGTACTCTCTGAAATAAGGCTTTTTCAACTTATGACTTTGCCCTGGATGTGGTTTTTCTCTTTCACAAATGATTTGTTTATGAAGTCATGCTTAGCATAATCTCCCCATGAAATGATGGCCTATATTTAAGAGAATCATACAGAAAGGAGAAAATGTCTTGAGTTTGTTTACTTGGTGCTTAAAGTCTGCATCATCTGTTGAAAGAGAATGAGATTTGATGTTGACTGAATAGAATTCATAGTATAACTTAGTTTCTAAGCTGTGTGACTTTGTCTAGTTACTTAAGCACTCTGAGCCTTTGTTCCTGCTTAGTTTCTATAGTGCTAAAATAGAGATAATACCCATCTGGTAGAATTTTGAGGACTCTAAACCAGAGAAGTCCAAGGGCTAACCTGGCACCTAGTAGGTAACTTCCAAACAGCGTTAACCCTTTACTACAAAGTTCCTAAAATCATTGAATATCCACTTTTTACTGCTAAACCATTTTTTTTTTTTTTTTTTTTTTTTTTTTTGCGGTGTGTGGGCCTCTCACTGTTGTGGCCTCTCCTGTTGTGGAGCACAGGCTCTGGACGCGCAGGCTCAGCGGCCGTGGCTCACGGGCCCAGCTGCTCCGCGGCATGTGGGATCTTCCTGGACCAGGGCACGAACCCATGTTCCCAGCATTGGCAGGCGGACTCTCAACCACTGCGCCACCAGGGAAGCCCTAAACCATTTCTAAATGGTAGAAATTTTGGGACCCTCAGTTATTTGCTTCTGCTTTGCATATACCTTTACCTACTTTGGTTTGCTTTATTTATTAAGTCCCCAATGCTTCATATCCCTTTTCTGTCACATGGACGTCTAGAAGTAATTCCTTTTACAAAAACATCCCTACAAATTGTTAAGAACTTTGGAAGTCTTTAGTGGAATAATTTACATATTAGGAGTATTTTAACCTAAGAAGGGAAGTGAGACCAACGAAAAGGGAAGTGAGCAACCCCAATCATTGCCTGCCTGCCTAGTTACATTAAAGTTTTTACTTTCTCTTTTCTTTAAAAAAAATCATAATTTCCTTTGCTTGTACTAAAATTTTAATCATCTTTATACTTGGTTATGCGTGATTTACCAGCCTTTAAAAGGTACATGAACTTGACTGGTGTTTTAATTTAAGACAGTTTGAGGGCACATGCTCCGTTTTTTTTTTTTTTTTCTCAGACAAAACCGTAGTAAATCTGTGACTTATAAATTGCTTAAATCCTTTCCTTTGGTGATTAAAGTACTTTTAATTATGTTAATGCCAGAGTAATGGGTTTTAGAAGCACAAGCAACAGCCACAGCAGCTATTTCTTGTGTAAATGAGGATTTGAGGCCCAGAGAGGGCCAGTGACTTGCTGCAGAACTCAGACAACCAGGCCCAGCCTCTTCTGTGCCAAGTTCAGGGCCCTCCCCTTTCTGCCCTAGCTGCTGTAAAGACTTCCCGTTGTGAGGTGGTTACATTGACTTATTCACTAGACATGATTTGCTCATTGCTGAATTACAGTAACCAGTTTTTTATACATGGAGTTATGTTTCATACGCAGGCTAGGAGTTTGGTATTTCACTTGGAGATAGGAACCTCTTATCTGCAGATCCAATCTTTTCATTGCCTTAATTTCATATAGCCTGTGACAGGTCTTCTAAAATTCAGTATTGATTAGTGTTCTCTGTGCTGCTGAAATCAACAGGCACAGGGAAGGCATATATCTCATTAAGACAAATCCCCTTGTACACAGGGAGATTCTTTTTTCTGACTTGCCAGTCTCTCAGAGAGAGGTACCCAGGGGCACAGCTTGAAGGTGGGTCCCACCTTTCTCTCCATCTTAGCCTTACGGGATCTCCTACTCCTGGCCTTTCACAGGCTGTTCCACCAACAGCTGTGACATTCCTTCCCACCGCACTCCCATCTCTTGGCTTGGGCGGCTGCTATTTATCTTAAAAATTTTAGCTTAGATGCTGCCTTTCCTAGGAAGTTTTCTCTGACCCCTGAAGCTGGTTGATTATTCGCCCCTGTAAGGTTCCTTAGCACTGGATTCTTACCCCTGTAGTGGCTTGTGTTTGTATTATTATTGGGAGTTTATTTGCCTTTTATCCTTCACTACGTTGAGGTCCTTAAGGGTTTGCATGTGTTGTATATGTATGTATTTAACAGTCAGTTAGTAAATACTGGTTGAATGTGTGACTGAAAAAGAAGGTGAAGAAATGGAGGGTCGAATTACTGAGCCCAGTGTCAGCATCAGGGACACTTTGACTTGCTAATGTGAGGGGAACCCCCCAGTCACAAGGCAGACTGGAGGCAAGACCCACTGTCCTTCTCTCCATGACCCTGCAGCAATTAGCATTGTTGTCTGTGCTCGTGGCTCGTCACACAATAATTTTATGTTGGAAAAGAATTACAGTTAAAAAAAAATTTCCCCCAAACCATTTGGCAACAAGTAAGTAAACAACGGATCAAGAATTAAACCTTTGGGGCTTCCCTGGTGGCGCAGTGGTTGAGAGTCCGCCTGCCGATGCAGGGGACGCGGGTTCGTGCCCCGGTCCGGGAAGATCCCACATGACGCGGAGCGGCTGGGCCCGTGAGCCATGGCCTGCGTGTCCGGAGCCTGTGCTCCGCAACGGGAGAGGCCACAACAGTGAGAGGCCCGCGTAGCAAAAAAAGAATTAAACTTTTATAGTGTCTGGTTTGCCTCTTTAATACTTGAACCTAATGAAATTTTTATTCAAATAGAGGAGCTTATCTCATTCGGGGACCAATATTCATGCAGCTTTAATTTCCTTACTTATTTTGGGATATGAATGAAAGAAATGTTTCACCTTGCAAAAGAGGGATTTCACAGAGTTTCCTTCACTTTATAAAGTCATCTGTTTTAGCTCCTTTTTTTTTTTTTTTTTTTTGCGGTACGCGGGCCTCTCACTGTTGTGGCCTCTCCTGTTGTTAATAGACACAGTAAATCCTCATTATAAAAACATGCTCTTTGGGACTTCCCAGTGGTTAAGAATCCACCTTCCAGTGCGGGGGACACAGGTTCAGTCCCT
Source organism: Neophocaena asiaeorientalis asiaeorientalis (assembly GCF_003031525.2). NCBI lineage: Eukaryota > Metazoa > Chordata > Mammalia > Artiodactyla > Phocoenidae > Neophocaena > Neophocaena asiaeorientalis. Next base: position 1,734,521 of record NW_020171825.1, on the reverse strand, counting down.
GGTCGCGGAACTAAGTAAGATCCCACATACTGTGGGGCAACTAAGCCCATGCCCTCTAGAGCCCGCTCACCACAACTAGAGAGCCTGTGCGCCACAACTAAGACCCGACAGAGCCAAATAAATAAATATTAAAAAAAAAAAAGAAAACGTGATGTTATATCAGAGATTTGTCTCTGCCACAGATAAAATTGTATTTCTCATTCTTAACACATTTCTCTGTACCTCAGCAAGTGTTAGTGAGGCTTATCCTAGTTCCTCAGACCAGTATTGTGATGAGGGGCCCACTGTAGTTACTGTTTATCTTTCCCAGCTCAGGTGGCCATCAGCACACACAGCCAGAGCAGTTGGTAGACAGCCAGTCCCCAGAAAGGAGAGGTGGTGAGGGACATGGGGGAAGTCCCGAACTAGGGTGAAAATCTTATCATTTGGCCCTGACGGTCTCCCACTTTGATCTTATGGAATCTTTGTGCCATACCCCTTTCTTTTTCAAGCTTGCATCTAAACTTAACTGCTCTTTTTTGAGGGGCAGATATATTGAATAGTGGTTTCTGGATAAAGAAGACTGAGATACTATTTGTTTAAAACTATTTTATTTTAAATCCAGCAACTTACAACTGTAGTCTTATAGCCAAATTAGTATGGACCTCCTTTCCACTTGATTTCCTAAATTGTATTATAAATTTAACATTTCCCAAATTCCTTTTCCTTGGCAATTTTTGTTCAGTTTCACAATTTTACAGACATACGGGCAATCAGATGATTACTTACCTCACAGCAAGCAAGTTGAACCCAGATAACCAAAATGATAGATAATTCTACAAATAAAATAATTAATTAATTCTAAAAATAAAATTGATCTAAATTGGCAATCAAAGTAGAGTTCCCTAAAGATATTAAAGATTCTTTCACTTAGAGGATCTTAGGAGAAGGCATCAACATGACAGTGAAATCATTCCTGGACCCACCGAAATCCCAGGCCAAGAGTTTGCAGGGTGACGTCTCATTAACTGCGTGGAGAGCCATTCAGTGGTCCCCAGGCACAGCCAATAAATTGGAACTCTCTGGTTATTGTGATGTACATGGCCACCTCCTACAGATTCTGGTCTCACAGTTAAAGGAGACATGTAGAGGGAGATGAGTTTCTAGGGGAAAATATCTAGTAATATGGTGAAGTAGCAGCGTAGAAGAAAAAGGTATTGTGGAGAGTCAGGATTGGTAAAGAAATGAGAGGTGTGTTATTGAGTTACTTAAATCCAAACTTGTGTACTGGTGTGTGTGATGGAGGATTTTAGTATCAGGCATCTGTATACTAAAAAGTAACTCCATGACTATAGGTTGAAGTTTGTTGGTTTAAAAAGTTACTTAGGATTTTTTATTATCTCTGCTATTACTCTTATCTGTATTATCAGAGGTGAACAGTCATTAAGCAGAGGTCTAAGTGCTTTACATGCTTCACTGAATTTAACCATTATGCCAACAGCAAAGTATGTTGAGGACACAATAGTTGTATGGATGGTGTAACCCAGGGATATTTACTCAGGAGTCTCAGATTGTGAGATTGTGTTGTACTCTTTCTGTATTATGGTATTGTACTTTGTTTTAGTAAATTTTGTTGAAGTTGGTCCTACTTAATAGAGAATAATCAGAATAGTAATTTGATCTGTAGCAAAAGAATCTTCTGAGGGAAGAGACCATCCTTTCCTTTCCCTGTTTCTCACTAATGAGTTGATATTCCCAAGGAAAGATTTTGTAACTGGATTCTGTCAGCCTGTAAGTTTAATTTTGGGAGGGAGATCTCTGCCATTCAGTGAGCCAAAGACTTTTAAGCACTCAAAAATGCGTATATCCAAAAGGTTGGTAAACATGTATAAGTATGCTGGACCTCATAAGTAATCGGGAAGCGAAAATTAAAACCATAATAAGGATGTTACTACCCACTCACCAAAATGGCTACAGTGAAAAAGACTAACAACAAGAAGTGCTGGCTGAGTAGTATTCCATTATATATACTCAGCCAGCACTGGAATATTACTTGTCCATAAAAAGAAACGAAACGGAGTCATTTGTAGTGAGGTAGATGGACCTAGAGTCTGTCATACAGAGTGAAGTAAGTCAGAAAGAGAAAAACAAATACCTTATGCTAACGCATATATATGGAATCTAAGAAAAAAAATGGTACCGATGAACATAGTGGCAGGGCAGGAATAAAGACATAGACATAGAGAATGGACTTGAGGACACGGAGGGGAATGGGGAAGCTGGGGCAAAGTGAGAGTAACATCGACATATGTACGCTACCGAATGTAAAATAGCTAATGGGAAGCAGCAGTATACCACAGGGAGATCAGCTTGGTGCTTTGCAACGACCTAGAGGGGTGGGATAGGGAGGGTGGGAGGGAGACGCAAGAGGGAGGGGATATGGGGATAGATGTATGCATGTGGCCGATTCACTTTGGAGTACAACAGAAACTAACACAGTATTGTGAAGCAATTATACTCCAATAAAGATCTACTTTAAAAAAAAGAAAAGTGTTGGTGAGGGTACAGAGCAACCAGGAACTCTTGCGCCTGGCTGGTCGGAGCTTAAATTTGGAAAACAGTTGGATATTAAGTACTAAAATGAAGATGCATACACCCTATGACTCACATTCCACTCCTAGGTAGAAATGCGTGTTCCTGTGCACCAGGAGTTAGAGATAGGAATGTTCACAGTAGCATGATTTCTAATCACTCCAAATTAGGGACAACCCACATGTTCAGCAACTGTAGAGTGGATAGATCAGTTGTGTCGACAAGCAGTTGACTGCTTTTCACAATCCAAATGAATCACATAGAAGGCGCATGGAACAACACAGGCGAATCTCGTGCGTATGTTGTTAAGTGAAAAGAGCCAGACGTGAAGGAATTCATATTGTACGATTCCATTTATATGAATTTCAGAAAGCAGACCAAACTGAAATAAAGAGTTTAGGGATTCGCGCATAGGGTTGCGGGAGCATGTAATACGTAGGGCACACGGGAGAGCTCCCAGGATGCTGGGAAGTTCTGTTTGTTGACCTGAGTGCTAATTATTTTAGTGTTTGTTGTGTGATAATTCATTAATCTATTTTTGTTTTGCCCTTGTATCTATAAGGGTCTCAAGAGAAAACAGATAACACACTTAAACTAGAATAATTCAAGGGCTTATGTATAAAGATCTAATGACAAGAATGGAACCTAGTGACAAAAGGGGGACCTTTGGCAGGACCGTTTCCTTGTTGTGCCCACCACCTTTAGGCCCAAAGAGATTAAGGAAGGGAGAGGTTACTAGAACCTGGAGGGGTCACCCCTGGAGAGTCAGCTGCCTTGGAAACAGTAAGTGTGAAGTAACAAGGAACAAGGGGAGTAAGTACCCTGGCCTCAGGCCCCTCCTTGCCCAGATGTCCTCTGAGGCGCTAGCAGAACTCAGCAGAAGCCAGGGGGCCCTTGAGCCTTTGGGTGGAATCTGTACCCTCAGCCTCAGGAACAGAGCAGGGTGGAGAAGAGAAAAGAAGCAAGTGGATTTTTCCAGCATGCTGGGTTTTTCTGTATGAGTGTTACATTTTGTATGAAAGAGGTTTCTTTAAAAAAGCTTAGGCTTTGAGTTGGCAAAACTGGGTTTGAGGCTATCTGCTTCTTCTAAGCTGTTTCCATGAGTAATTTTTTTTAAACACCTTGAGTCTCATCTCATCTGTGAATCATCTGTTCTTATCTATGAATCATCTCTTCTTATCTGTGAATCATCTCATTCTTATAGCTTGTGCAAAGCACATGTTTTAGACACCAAGTACTAGTTCTCATTGTCTCTCTCCTGCCTGAAATACCTTTTTTTTCTTTGCAGCATATTTTTCCTGGGAATTTTCAGACTGGGAGTGAATAACAGTGCAAGAGGTCTGTCTATGCTACTCATTAATTAGCTGAGTTATTGTTTTTAAAAGTTAATTTTCTCTGATCATGACTCTTCCCAGCTGGAAGAAAGGGGAATTTGGATGAGGCTTTCTTGAAGGGCTTCCCACCTCTGGCATTATACAGTTTCTAAGGAACTCTTCCCACTGCAGTGAGTACTTTATCATTGTCTCCTTTTGAATTTTTGTAGGACTGGAGATGAGAGACGTAGGATAGTACTTGGGCCTCTGTGCCCTCACAGCTTCTGGGTGGAACCCCAAATGTGTCCAGGAGTCGTTTAGTCAGACCTCATTGCAGGGAGCCTTGAATGTGTTTGTTGGTATTTGGGTCCTACTTGAAACTCAGAGAACCCAGAACCCTGTGGGGTTCCCATTAATTCCTGGCCGTTGCCTTCCTTTCATATCCTTTATTGTGTTGATTTCTTTAGTGGGTATTTTTTTAAAATTTTTTAATTGAAGTATAGTTGATTTACAATGTCAGCTTCTGGTGTACAGCAAAGTGATTCAATTATGTATTTATATATTCTTTTTCATATTCTTTTCCATTATGGTTTATTACAGGATATTGAATATAGTTCCCTGTGCTCTACAGTACGACCTTGTTGTTCACCTAAGTGTATATGTTTTAAATCTTATTTAAAATTTATCTTGGGCTTCCCTGGTGGCGCAGTGGTTGAGAGTCTGCCTGCCGATGCAGGGGACACGGGTTCGTGCCCTGGCCCGGGAGGATCCCACATGCCACGGAGCGGCTGGGCTCATGAGCCATGGCCGCTGAGCCTGCGCGTCCGGAGGCTGTGCTCTGCGGCGGGAGAGGCCACAGCAGTGAGAGGCCCGCGTACCGCAAAAAAAAAAAAAAAAATTTATCTTTAAGTCAACTTAATCTTCTTAACATATTTGATATTATTTATTCTTTAGACATTTAAACAAACATTTCTAGTAGACTGTTAGATTGTTCCAACTAATTTTCCTATCTACTTTTTCCTTTTTCCTTTTTCCTTTAACCATTACTTTTGTAAGTGGCAAGCAGGAAGTGCAGCTGTGAGGATGGGCCGGGTCCAGGGCTGCCCAGCTCCTAAGCCTGCAAGGCTGCCCACTCTGTCACTTGCCCTCCGCCACTCTCTCAGGAGAGCTGTTGTTCTTCGTGGTGGAGAACCTCCTTGAGACATTATAATCAGCCTGCAGAGGAAGACATAAAAATTGTGCGGGCTCTTTGTTTCCTTGGTAATAAATCTGTACTCATCTGCGTTACTCAGAATTGTTGTTTACCAGAACTCTCCCTCTTAATGCTTAAAAATTAGTCTAGCTCCAGTGACAAATCAGTTGCATTTTTGCAACCATGGTATCTCCTTATTGTTAATGCTTTTCATATGGATATTCTTTACGAGAAGTTTATGGCTTTTAACTCATATGGCCTCTTGCCATCAACAAGCCGTGCTATCTGTATAGTATCTTAACAGAAAAGGGAAGGAAGTGGGTGGGTAGTACCACCCTCAGAGACCTGCAGGGCGGCCTGCTGGTGTGCATTTGGACGGAGGGACATAGATCCTTGGCTTCAGCCTTGCCTCTAGTGGAGGATTTATTCTTCTAATGTTAATGTAGTTCTTTATTTGGGGATCAGTAATCCTAGGTTTTTAGAGTTGGGAGTTGGAGGTTTCCATGGCTCTCTCTTTTACAGTTGTGTTTTTATTCATCCCTTGATCGTACTCTCATCTCCTGTATTATTCTTCATATTTTGTGTCTGTCTTGTTGACAAGGACCTGGTGCATTCGTCTTCACATGTATCAGAGCACCTAGCATAGTGCTTCACACACAGTAGACCCTCAGTAAATAGGCTTTTTGATTTGACAAGTGTTTGTGTGCTTCTTTTTCTAAAGAAAAGAAAACTATACGGTGTCCCGCCAAAATGAACGCCTAATGTTTCTAAATAGATATGATCACAAAGACAATATCAAGCAAAAGAGTGAGACAAGAGATAGATTAGAGTTGGTGGAGGAGAGGCCCTAGGGTGAAGATATTTCGGCAAGATAAATATTTGATGTATAAGAAAAGTTAATACAATTTATTTCATGCAGGAGGACTTACACTCATGTGTAAGCTCATGTATGTTTTCCACTGTTCCATACTGATCGACATCCAAGGTTGTTTTGACATAAACACTGTGCTTTTACTGCCACCTACAGGTGACAGCGGGTCGTGGAGCTCTTCACCTTGACCCGATTTGAAGTCTTGTTGAGATTGAAATCAATGTTTTAAAAGCTGTTAATTGGTAGAAGATAATACATATATTTTAATGTTAATTTCTCAATATTTCTATATTATGCAGAATTATGTAGTAGACATATCCTTATTCCTCTAAAACGTTTTGGCTTAGAGACCATTTCTGCCTTCATGGGAAGCATTCTGTCGTTTTTAGGAAAGTGTTTTCCTCTGTAGGACTGTGTATTCCTGGGCTAGGGCCTTGAGAAGATTCCACTTTAAATGTTATTTGTGCCTGATGTTCTACTAAGAGTTAAACATAAAGGTGGCCTTAGAACAAATTTGATATGGTTTAAATGTTTTTTAATTGTAGTAAAATGTACACACATGAAATGTACTGTCGTAACCATTTTTAAGGTACAGCTCAGTAGTGTTGGAAGTACGTTCGCATTGTTGCGCAGCCAGTCTCCAGAACTTCTTTCCTCTTCCCAAACTGAAACTCCGTGCTCGTTGAGCAACTGCCATCCTTCCCTCCCGCACCTGGCAACCACCATTCTATTTTCCGTCAGTGAATTTGCCTACCCTATATACCTCATGTAAGTGGAATCGTACAATATTTGTCTTTTGTGATTGGCTGATTTCACTTAGTATAATGTCCTCAAGGTCCGTCCATGTTGTAGCATGTGTCAGAACGTCCTTCCTCTTTAAGGATGAATAATATTCAGTTGTATGTATATATTACATTTTATTTCTCCATTCATCTGCTGATAGATACTTGGCTTGCTTCCACCTTTTGGCTATTGTGACTAATAGATGTACAGATATCTCTTTGAGACCCTCCTTCAGTTCTTTTGGGTATATATCCAGAAGTGGAATCGCTGGGTCATGTGGTAATTCTATTTTTAATTTTTTAAGGGACCACCGTACTATTTTCTATAGAGCTGTACCATATTGCATTCTCAGCAGCAGTGCACAAGGGTTCCAGTTTCTCCACATCCTTGCCAACACTTTTTTTTTTTTTTTTTAAAGGTTTTTTTTTTTAATTAATTAATTTATTTATTTATTTTAGCGGTACGCGGGCCTCTCACTGTTGTGGCCTCTCCCGTTGCGGAGCACAGGCTCCGGAAGCGCAGGCTCAGCGGCCATGGCTCACGGGCCCAGCCGCTCCGCGGCATGTGGGATCTTCCCGGACCGGGGCACGAACCCGTGTCCCCTGCACTGGCAGGCGGACTCTCAACCACTGCGCCACCAGGGAAGCCCCTTGCCAACACTTTTTTCTGTTTTTTGTTTTGATAGTAGCCATCCTAATGAGTTTGAGATGGTATCTCATTGTGGTTTTGATTTCCATTTCCCTGATGATTATTGGCATTGAGCGAGTTTTCATGTGCTTGTTGGCCATTTATACATCTTCTTTACAGAAGTGTCTATTCGGGTCCTTTGCGCATTTTTAAATCAGCTTTTGTTGTTGTTGTTAACACGTAGGAGTTCTTTATATTTTCTGGGTAATGACCCTTTATCAGATACTATGATTTGCCAATATTTTCTCTTATTCCATAGGCTGCCTTCTTGCTCTGCTTGTTTCCTTTGATGTGAGGAAGTTTTGGGGCATGGTTTTAGGTCCACCCATTTATTATTCTCATGATAAGGATGAATTGAAATGCTTTAAATGTTTAAATGTTAAGATAGGGTAGAATAGATTTTCCTCAGTAAAATCCATTTGTCCTTTAGAGACTTTCCGCAATGACTTAATCTGAAGAGTATTTATCTCCAGTCCTCAACACCTTTCCTTCATCCGGGAGGGTGTAAAGCAGGGTGAACAGAAACAAGCTGTATCCCAGAATTGGCTCACTTCAGAGCCTTCCACTTACAAGTGCTTCCTTCTCATGCTCTGGAAATTGTTTGTCTCTATTATTGCAATAATATGAAAATGAAAGAACATTTACCTTTCTGTAGTGTTCTTATTCCCTGCTGGACCTGATTAATATGTATCAATGATTGCCTTGAAAATGTAGCATGTTTGCAAATGAAATTTGCAAATTACAAACACTTTGGGAGATATTTTAATAGTAAGCAAAGAAACCCTGGAACACAGTGGCTCAGAGAACACAGGTGTCTGTTTCTCTTTTGTAACATCCCTGGTGGGCAGGTAGGCTCTGTTCTAGGAAGTCGTTGGGACCCAGCTGGTAGGGCAGCTCTGTCATCCTCACCATGTGCCCTCCAAGGTTTCCATTTCTAGCAATGGGGAGGAATCAGAAGGGAAGTCCAGGATAAGGGGTTGCTCTTTCACCAGGTACTTTGGAAGTTGTAAATGTCACTGCTGCTCATACACCATTGGCAGGAGCTTGGTCATGTGGCCACACCTAATCATAGGGGAGGCTGGGAAACTAGCTCTAGCGAGGGAGCCAAGTCCCTGGAGACAAGGGAGAATGGGTCTGAGGGGAACTGCTAGCAGTCGCCTTCAAAGACCAAGAGCTGTAATACATTAACTGGTTTAGCAAGTTATGGGCTCTGTGATCGACGTATAAAACACTGAAGAGAGAGAACATCAGGTCTTTCTCTTTAGCCTAAACAATCAACTGCAGAGTCACTGAACGGCAGGATTGTTGTTTCGGTAGTCGTGTGTCTGGGAAGGCTAAGGGAAGCCTGTGAGATGGCATTGTGATGTGACTACCAGTTGACACTGATGTGCTCATGGATGCTGCAGGTAGTATGACAGGGCAATAAGCACGGCTCTGGTGGTCCTCGTCCGCATCAGAACAGGGAGGGGATGCAGACCTGCCATGTGAGGAACAGTTGAGAGAGCAGGCAGTGTTGATCCTGGAGAGGAGACGGTGGGGCAGGAGAACAGTCTTCAACTGTTGAAAGGGGCTGCAGTATGAAAGAGGAGTTAAAAATTGGGGGGGGGGGCATGGCCAAGGGTGAATTAAGACTTCAGAGATGCTGCAGGAGGTTATTGGGCTTGGTAAGCGGTAACTCAGAGGCACTCACTGTCTTGAGGCAAAGTGATTCCCTTGGGAGGTGCTGACTTGCGGACACTGAAGATACCCAAGCAGTGGCTGGAAAAGCACCAGGCAGGGATGTCCAGGAAATACACACTGGGCAGGTGGCAGGAGTGAAATCTCCATGAAAGCCCTTGAAACTCTGAACATCTCTGCTTGTATGCTCTTCCTTACTGTGGGATTCGCTGGTAGGCTTAGAGAACTAGAGACTTTAATAGGAGTCTAGCAGAGGGACAGTGTTTCCCAGGAAGTTCTGTGCAGCCCAGCAGCGGTATAGCAACCTTGTTCTCCTATTCTCTAAATAACAAAGACATAAGTGTTCATTAGTGGATGAATAGATTAAAAAAATATGGTGCGTGTACACACACACACACCCCCCGGAATATTTATTCGGCTATATAAAAAGGAAATCCTGTCATTTGCAGCAACGTGGACAGACCTTGAGGGCATTATGCTAAGTGAAAAAAGTCAGACAGAGAAAGACAAACGCTGTATGATCTCACTTACATGTGATATCTTTTAAAAGCTCATAGATATAGAGGATAGATTGACAGAGGTGGGTGGCAAAATGGGTGAAGGCGGGTCAAAAGGTATAAAATAAAAATAAATAACTCCTGAGGATCTAACATACAGCATAGTGGCTGTAGTTCATAATACCGTATTGCATATTTGAAAGTTACTGAGAGAATAGATCTTAAAAGTTCTCATCAGGAGTTTTAGGGTTGGTGAACACACGGAGATTCAGGGAGAGTTGAGAGTGACTCACGTGGAGAGAGCATGGAAGCTCCATGTCCTTTCCCTATATCTTGCCCTATGCATCTCTTCCATCTGGCTGGTCCTGAGTTATATCCTTTTATAATAAACTGGTAATCTAGTTAAAGAAAAAGTTTCATCACAAGAAAAAGCAGTTTTGTAACTTTGTATGGTGATGGATGTTAATGAGACTTATTGTGGTGATCATTTTGCAATATGTACAAGTATTGAACCTTTCTGTTGTACACCTGAAACTAATGTAATCTTTCATGTCAGTTATACTCAATAAATATAAAATAACAAGAATATAATTCACTGCAGTAGATTATTATACTAGTGAATTAAGCTATTTGTAAAACAAAGAGGTTTTGTTCCCTATATAATCTAAATGATTGCTTTTGCTTATGAACAAAGAATATTTTTAAATTTTTGAAGTATATACTTCCAGAAAATACTTTATAAATACTTAAAATTAAAGAGAAACAATGAAAAAAATCTTGACAAAATTAAAATTTAGGGTAAAATGACTAGACCTAAATAATGAGTTCGTAGGGAGGGTGACATCTTTGAAACATTTGTAAAATAAAGTATCCAAAATAATTTCTATTTTTCATATATTACTAACAATTCTTATAGAACTATAATATGAACTGTTGAAGCTTCCATGTTAAGGATATTTTTCCCTTTCTGAGTGAGCCCATCAGCAGTTTAATTGGCTTTGCCTGCAGTCACGTGGTGAACCATTAGATGGCAGTGTTAGGCAGAATTTGATAAAAACTAAATCTACTGTGAAAGTTATTAAATAGGGCTCAAATGGTGAAATAGTTTTTTTTTTTTTTTTTTGGTGAAATAGTTTTGTAATCAAAAAATACTAGAGAGATATTGTGGTTTATACAAACAGCTTGAACAGTTTGGATACCCTGTGACTGTCTTTAGAGCATATATACAGTAGTTAGAATTTAAAATGGGTATTGTATATGTGTGTTTATTTATTCCTAAATTACATGGCAAATTATTTCAGACACCATTGGTATAACAATTGTGAAAATCCTATGATAAAAACGTAAGAATAGGGTTTCCCTGGTGGCGCAGTGATTGAGAGTCCGCCTGCCCATGCAGGGGACACGGGTTCGTGCCCTGGTCCGGGAAGATCCCACATGCCGCGGAGCGGCTGGGCCCGTGAGCCATGGCCGCTGAGCCTGCGCGTCCGGAGCCTTCCGGACGGGAGAAAAAAACCTAAGAATAATTTTAGGTTCTGATTATGAGTGCACTCAATATAGCACAATTTCAAATTTATAATTATGCAAAATGAAGTAATACCCTACTTGGTCCTAATGCTAATCGTAAGAAAAAAAAATACTGTTATCTGGGCTAACCAAAGAGAATTATGAGCAGAGATTTTTGTCAAAGGGATACAGTAATATTGTTTTATGTTTTGTTTCTCTGAAGTCTTATATGAGGCACAAGCTATATTTTTACCAGAATGCACATGTATGTAAAAGTTAATAAGAAAACTCTTGGAATTTGACAGAGGTGATAATATAATACTATGTTATAGTCATCAACTTTTATTTTCCCAAATAATGTACCTTAGCTGATTCTTGGGCACAGAATGGAGTAGTAGATTTTAATGCCTACTTCTAGCATTTCTATACAATATCCAAGGGTATAGGTATCAAATAGAATATTTTCAAAGCCCATAAACTGAGGAAGTAGGAGATAAGAGTTTGCCCTAAGACAAACTATATAGTTTCTATATATATTTAGAAATTGATGGTTGATGGTGTGAACATAATAGCCTTCTAACGAAGGATAAAAATAAGGAACAGGAAGCTGAACTGTGAAGGGTGATTTTTACTATACTGTCTGTGTACTTTTAATAACTTAGAAAATGTTCTAATGTTTTATCTAAGTTATTTTTTGAAAAGTCAGTTTTAGTCGTTTTTTTAGGAAATGAAGGAATAATTTCCACAGTAGGGAAAGGAATACCTTGACACTCCCTTGTATTATAAGGTAACACTTAGTAGTGTTTGAGCGTGCATGTATATATGCATGAATGAATGAGAGAATTCTACCTCATCTCTTGCAAGAATGATCAGCTTCCTCTGATTTCCCCATTTCTTCATTCAACACATTTATTGAGAACCTGCTTTGTGGTAGACAGTACGTGTTCCGGGTTCTGAGGATCCTACACTGATCAAAACAGACACAGTCTTTCTCGTTGACTCTGCATTATAATCGGGGATAGAATGCAGTAAACAAGATAGTATAATATATAGTATGACGGGTGATGATATATGCTGTGTAAAAACAATTCCACCAGTCAGCCCGCGGGAAAGGGAATACCAGGGTGTAAGCAGGGTCGCAGTTTCAAACAGTATGGTCAGGAAAGGCCTCGATGTGGGGATAGTAGGAGGTGAAGTCGGGGTGGGTAGGAGAGGTCACCAGGCTTTACAGGCCTTTGTACCAGCTTTAGCTTTTACTCTGCGAGCAATAGGGAGCCATTCACGATTCTTTGGGAGATGGAGGCATATTGGTCTATACTGGGGTTTTTTTTTATTATGGTTCCTATTCCTGTAAAAAAGCGTGTAATCGTTTTGCCCATTTACACATTGTTCTGGTACTTGTAGCTCTCATATTACCAAATTCTCCCTTAGGGCATTCTGTTGTTGCATCTTGTAGTTTGTGATTTTTCACTATGAACTTTTTTTTTTTTTTTTAATTTATTTTTGGCTGCGTTGGGTCGTCGTTGCTACGCGTGGGCTTTCTCTAGTTGCGGCGAGCGGGGGCTACTCTTTGTTGCAGTGTGTGGGCTTCTCATTGTGGTGGCTTCTCTTTTGTTGCGGAGCATGGGCTCTAGGCGTGCGGGCTTCAGTAGTTGCAGCACACAGGCTCAGTAGTTGTGGCACACGGGCTTAGTTGCTCTGCGGCACATGGGATCTTCCCAAACCAGGGCTCGAACCTGTGCCCCCTGCATTGACAGGTGGTTTCTTAACCACTGCGCCACCAGGGAAGTCCCGGCAAATGTTATTTAAATTTAAAAAATTTTTCAATGGTTCCTTGCTAGTATATAGAAATACAACTGATTCTTTTTTTCAAGTAAGATTTATTCCAGGAATACTGTTATAGTTCAATGTAAACATATCAATACCGATTAGCATATATCATGTATTTCATTACATCAGTGGGTCAAAGACAGCAAAAATGATCATTTTACAATTCAAATATAACCAAGTCATGGCCATGCTTAAAACAGAAACCTGGCTTTCTATTGCTTTTTTTTTTTAATTGTGGTAAAACCCACATAATATAAAATTTGTCATCTTAACCATTTAAGTGTGCAGTTAAGTCTTGTTAAATATATTCACATTGTTGTTCAACAGATCTTCATAACTTTTTCATCTTGCAAAACTAAAACTATACCCATTAAACAGTAACTCCCCATTTCCTACTCTCTTTTCAAGCCTTTGTACCCAGCATTCTACTTTCTCACAGAGCTGTTCTAGTAGCTGTTTTTTTTTGGAGATCCTTTAGGATTTTCTATGTAGATATTCACGTTGTCTGAGAATAGACATTTTTGTTTCTTCCTTTCCAATCTGTAAGCCTTTTATTCATTTTCTTGCCTTATTCCACTGACAAAGACAATCCAGTATGATGTTGATTAGGTAGAGAGGGTTGACATCCTTGTCTTATTCCAGATCTTAGGGGGGAAACATTCGGTCATCATTAACCATGTTAGCAGAGATATTTCCTAGATACTCTTTATCAGTTTGAGGAAGTCTCTTTTAGTTTATAGTTTGCCTAGAGTTCTTTACCTTGAATAGACTGAATTTTGTCAAAATTGTTTTGCATCTGTTGATATGGTCTATGGTTTTTCTTATTTAGACTGCTTTATGGAGAATTACATTTATTTTTGAATGTTGAACCAACCTTACATTCCTGTGATAAACTCCACTTGATGTATTATACCTTTTATATATTTCTAGATTTGATCTGCTAATATTTTGTTGAGAATTTTTGTGTGTATATTCATGTGTAACATCGGTCTGTAATTTTTTTGTAATATCTTTGTCTGGTTTTGGTATGAAGTTAGTGCTGGTCTGGGACATGTTGCCTTCTGTGCATTTTCTTGAAGTGTTTGTGTAGGATAAGTATAATTTTTTTTTCCTAAATATTTCGTAGATTTTGCCAGTGAAGCCATCTGGGCCTGGAGTTTTCTTTTTTGGTACATGTTTTTGTTTTTGTTTTATTCCTCTATGAATTCAGTTTCTTTTACATATTAACAAGTCAAAAGAACTATGCGGATGTTTATATACACACAGATGTTTATACACACACGGATTTTTTTGTAGGTTTACTTATAATTACAAAAACTTGGAAGCAACCAAGATGTCCTTGAATAGGTGAATGGACAAACTGTAGTACATCCAGACAATGGAATTATTCAATGCTAACAAGAAATAAACAAGCCATGAAAAGACATGGAGGACCCTTAATGTATATCACTAAGTGAAAGAAAGCAATTGGAAAAGGCTACATGCTGTATGATTCCAAATATATAACATTCTGGGAAAAGTCAAAACTATGAGAACAGTAAAAAGATCAGTGGTTGTCAGGGGTTAAGGGGAAGGGAGGAATGATTAGGGAGAACACAGAGGATTTTTAGGTCAGTGGAAGTACTCTATACAATACCAAAGTGGTGGACATATGTTATTATACATTTGTCTAAGCCTATAGAATGTCTGCCAAGAGTGACCCATAATGTAAATTACGAACTGAATGATAATTTTGTGTCAGTATAGGTCCATCAGTTTTTAACAAATGATAATGCAGAGGCCATGCATGTGTGTGGGATATCGCTGTGCCTTCCTTTCAATTTTGCTGTGAACCTAAAACTGCTCTAGAAAGAATAGTCTTTACAAGAAAACAAAAAACAGTTTCAGTGATTCTTCTCAACTTTCACTTTTCAGTGTCATAGATTTTTGCTTCTATCATTATTTCCTTCCTTCTGCTTGCTTTGAGTTAATTTGATCCTCTTTATCTACTTTCTTAAAACAGAAGTCTAGACCATTGATTTAGACCTTGCTTTTCTAATATTCAATATTAGATGTATTCAATACTTTACAATTCTCTACGCACTGCTTTAGCTGCATCCCACAAGTTTTATGTTGTTTTTATTTTCATTCAATTAAAAATATTTTCCAACATCTCGTATGACTTCTTCTTTAATTCATGGAGTATTCAAAAACGTTTTTAATTTCCAGGATTTTCCAAATACATTTCTGGTATTGAATGCTAATTTAATTCTGTGTAGTCAGAAAACCTACTTTGTACGATTCCAATTCTTTTAAGTTTGTTGAAGTTTGTTTCTTGGTCTACCTTGCTGAATATTCCAAATGCACTTAAAAAGTGTGTGTATTCTGGGCTTCCCTGGTGGCGCAGTGGTTGAGAGTCTGCCTGCTGATGCAGGGGACACTGGGTTCGTTCCCCGGTCCGGGAAGATCCCACATGCCGCGGAGCGGCTAGCCCCGTGAGCCATGGCCGCTGAGCCTGCGTGTCCGGAGCCTGTGCTCCGCAACGGGAGAGGCCACAACAGTGAGAGGCCCGCGTACCGCAAAAAAAAAAAAAATGTGTGTGTATTCTGATGTTGTTGGATAGTGTGTTCTATGAATGTCAATTAGGTCATGTTGGTTGATGTGTTTTTTATGTTTTCTGTATCCTGAGTGGTTTTCTCTCCACTTGTTTTGTTAGTTACAGAACAAGGAATGTTGAATACTTGAACTCCAATTGTGGATTTGTCTATTTCTCCTTTTTGATCACCCTTAACTTCAGCTTTCTGTAGTTCCCTCTTAATTCTTAGTGGGGTACTCTTTTCTTTTTTTTTTTATTTATTTACTTTTATACAGCAGGTTCTTACTAGTTATCTATTTTATACATGTTAGTGTATATATGTCAATCCCAATCTCCCAATTCATTCCACCCTCCCCCTGCCCCCTGCTTTCCCCCCTTGGTGTCCATATGTTTGTTCTGTACATCTGTGTCTCTACTTCTGCCTTGCAAACAGGTTCATCTGTACCATTTTTCTAGATTCCACATATATGTGTTAATATATGATATTTATTTTTCTCTTTCTGACTTACTTCACTCTGTATGACAGACTCTAGGTCCATGCACCTCACTACAAATGACCCAATTTCGTTCCTTCTTATGGCTGAGTAATATTCCATTGTATATATGTACCACATCTTCTTTATCCATTCATCTGTCAGTGGGCATTTAGGTTGCTTCCATGACCTGGCTATTGTAAACAGTGCTGCAATGAACATGGGGGTGCTTGTGTCTTTTTGAATTATGGTTTTCTCTGGGTATATGCCCAGTAGTGGGATTGCTGGGTCATATGGTAATTCTATGTTTAGTATTTTAAGGAACCTCAATACTGTTCTCCATAGTGGCTGTATCAGTTTACATGTGGAGTACTCTTTCCACAAGTATTTTCACAGTGTGTGGCAAAGCTTTGAATCCTTGTATACATAAAGATATTTTTTCGTTTGCTATCACTTTTAAATAAGTTGGATATACAAAATTTCTAGGTTGAAGTTCTCTTTCTTCAATATTTTTAATAGTATCACTGTACTACCTTATTGAATCCCCTGTGCCTTTTGAGAAATTTGAGGTTGATCTTATCGCTTTGTCAATTGTTTACTCTTTGCCTTTGGAAGTTTTTAGAATTTCCCCTTGTCTTTCTTAAATATCACCATAATGTGTCTACGTGTATGTTATTTTTGTCTCAACTGTATACTAAGAGACCCTTAGTTGAAATATGTATGCCTTCTTAAAATGACTTATGGGTTTTTGTTTTTTTTTTTGACTTATGGTTTTTTTAAACGTGTTACCTCCACGTCTTCTCCCTGTTCAACCTCTTATGCTGACTTCTGGTAGGATCCCTTAGTTTATTTTTCTAGCTTCGTAATTTATTCTTCACCTGTATTTGTCCCATCTGTTAAGTTTTTCATATTTAATGTTTCCACGTAGTCTGATTTCATATTTTTAATATTTTCTCTTATATTAGTATAGATATTAATACATATTATAACTTGGGGTTCATCTATTATAAAAATTCTGCTTTCATTAGTAATATTGTTCAGTTTGTTCTTTCTCTTTCGTTGTGATTGTATTCTAAGGGTGCCTAGTTAGTTTGGCCTCTGAACTTGTGCTCCCCTGAGGCGTATTAAACATTTTGGCAATGTCAGAGCAGATCCCTGGGGCAGTGAGCCCCCGCAGGATAGAAAACCCAGTCACCACAGAGCCCGTTTGTTACCCATTCCTGTTTGCTGACATCCCATCAGGCATGCAAGCTAGTTGGGGATTCACCTTCAAACTCTTAGAAATAAACAATATTGAGAAGAAGCAGGTTTTTTAATATGGTAATTTGTCTGAGTGGGGAAGGGAGGATGTAAAGGAAGAAATAGGTGAGGGAATGCTACCTCTTGTCACCAGTACCAACCTTGCAGTGTTGCTGTTGACAGATTGAGTGGAGATCTGCTTATTAATACTTTGTGACAGTTTGTGATGAGGTGCTTTCATCTCTTTTGGTTCTACACCTGGTGGACCCTGTCAATCAGGGAAGTCAGACATTCTCGTTTTGAATTTTTCCTGAATTATTTTGATTATTTCCCTTCTATATTCTTGGTTCTCGCTTTCTGAAAAATCGTACTATCTGGGTGTTCAGCCTCTTGGACAAGTCTAGTTTTAATCTTTTTTTTTTCTCTTCTCTCCTTTTTCTTTCTTTTTGTTCTCCTTGCTAGGAGCTGTCTTGGGCTCTGTCTTCTAATTCTAATTATCATTTTAATATAAACTTTTATTGAAGTACAACATGTACATGGAAAAGTGTACATATCCTAAGTTTGGAGCCTACTGAATTTTTACAAAGTGACACCCTTCTAAACACTATCCAGATGGAAAAATAGAACATCACCTGCCTCCTAAAAGATGCACTTGTGCTGCCTCCCAGTCACTACTTCCTCCCCGAGGTCTGTCCTGACTTTTAGCCCTGTTCTAATTTTGTCTGGCTTTGACCTCTATATAAGTGGAAATGTGGACTGCTATACCTAGTGCCTTTCTCTCAATATCATCTTGATGTTGCTGTACTTTGCAGTAGTTCGTGCTTTATTTATCCTTGTAGAGTGTGTTTTGTTGTATGAATTACTGCTGTTTATTCATCCTGTTGTTGATGGACATTGGTATTGTTTCTGATTTGGGATGATTATAGACACTGTTGCTCTGAACACCCTTGAACATGTCTTTTGTTGTGTGTATGTATACATTTCTTTTGGGTGTACACCTAGGAGTTGAAAGCTGAATTGTAAGGGGTACATATGATTAGCTTTGGCAGATGCTGCCCGTTTCCCTTTGGGTCAGGAGTTTGGGAGCAGCTTAGCCGGGTGACCCTGGCCCTGAGTCTGTTGTGTGGTTGGAGTCAGAATGCCAGCAGCGACCATGGTGGTTTGGAGGCCTGACTCGACTGGAAGACCCTCTTCCAAAGTAGCACACTCACATGGCTGTTGGCAGGAAGCCTCAGTTCCTCACCACAAAGCTGCCTGAGTGTCTACGTGACCTGACAGCTGATTCCCCCAGCGCAGGTGTACCAAGAGAGTTAGCAGTCCTTTTCATTTCAGTCATTCTAGTGGATGTGTAGTGATATATTATTGTGGTTTTAGTTTGTATTTCCTTTATGACTAATGACATTAAGTACCTTTTCATCTATTGAGTACCTTTTAAATATTTTTGCTATTCTAGTTTTAATTTCCATTAGTTCTTTTTTACTTTTTCAGTATTCATTTTTGCTGGCATCCTGTTTTTGTTTCATAGATGTAGTATTTTTTCTTGTATCTTTTATGATATTAAGGACAATCCTCCCTCTGCCTCAGGGTTTTCATTTCCCTGCCCAGTTTGTTTCTTCTGAGTTCCTTTTTTCCTCCTCGTTTTCTGCTTTTGATGTTAGGGGCTTTCCTTAAATATCTCTGAGCCTTTGGCTACCTGTTTATATTTAAGAGCCAGTTTCTAAAAAAGCTGATTGAAAAAATGGATTGTGTGCGAGGGGCTGAATGACCCTTATGGACTTCATGGTAGGGTCCCCTCGTTGGGATGTTCCACTGTGAACTCGCAATATCGGGGTCTGTAAATATATGCCTTTTTTCCCTCATGAACTGTCAGATTCCTCAGGGCATGCTTTTCAGCCTACCACCTGTAGGGTGTAGGTCTGGGAGTCTCAACATTTCATACATAAACTTTGATTTCCAGTATTGTATTTGTATTCTCAACCGTGCATAGGAGTCCCCTAGTCGCAAGACCCTCCTTGTTACCATTTCTAGATAATAACCCCACCCCGAGTTGTCTGCCGGGACGGAGAGGGGCAGTCAGCAGGTGGACAGAGTGCTGGGAGGGGATCAGTGCCCTGACTGCCTCTTCGCAGTTCTGGAAAAACTCGGTGCTGCTGATCCTGCAGCCCTTGGGAAGCTTGGGTGTTAATCAGATTGGGTGTTAATCTGAGATTGCATCTCAGATTTCACCATGGCTGCTTTAGTATTTAGTTTTCTCAGGTTTGCCAAGTTAGTTACTACTCTACTCTGCTCACCCAATCCCAGCAGCTGTGAACGTCTTTTCAAGGCTCGTTCTCTGTTTCTTTGCAAATTGTGTTTTAGGCATCTCCACACCAGTCACTTGTAATCTGCTGGAGTGCTGGTGGGAAAGGAGCAGGGAGGGGCCTGCTCAGTCTCAGGATCTGTCTACAGGAATTTATTGTTCTTCTCACTTTTGCAAATACCCAGTTTCCAGCAGGATAAATTTCCTGTTAGTCTTATCATAGAGGGACCTTTCCTGATGTCCTTGATGATCAGAGTATATGTTTGACATAGGTCTAATTCTGCCTCATGACATTGCAAAGGATAAAACTTTTTAGGACTGGACACAGCCAATTCAGGAGGCTAAGAAACAAATATTACGGTGCTACCATATTTATTTGGTGGACAGACTTGGTTATTTAGACCTATTTTTAAAAATCAGTCATAGATATTTAATGTAATTCTTTCTTAATTTTGTTGCTCTAAATGAGACTTTCATTTGGACCCCACTGTTACTGTAGTAACAGTTGGTACCAAGAGGTAGTGTTAACTTTTAATCTCAAAAGTGCTAAGGGATTGAGTTCTCTCCAGCTGAGGGCCAATTGGAGAGTAGCAGCACACCTATAATCATCTGTGGGCATCTAGAACATCAACCGTTGGGATATTTTAAGGGAAGTGGGTATTGTGGGCAGAGTTAACAATAAGTGACAGTTAGCTTTGTAAATTACTTGTCCCTCTGGTTTGAACTTGGGCTAAATATTCAACACGTAAATAATCATCACAACTTGAATAATGTCCAGTGCCTTTACTTTAGAAGTAAAGTGATATTTCTCAAAGATAGAGCTGCCAGGGCCTCCGGATTTGAAGTGATCACATTAATGTGTTTAGATTAATAGATTAGATGAGTTGAACTAATAGATATTTTAAATATCTTATCTCCTTTGATTCCCATTTTAGAAAGTACTTTGGGGGGCTGCCCTGGTGGCGCAGTGGTTGAGAGTCCGCCTGCCGATGCAGGGGACACGGGTTCATACCCCGGTCCGGGAAGATCCCACATGCCGCAGAGCGGCTGGGCCCGTGAGCACAACGGGAGAGGCCACAGCAGTGAGAGGCCCGCTTACCCAAAAAAAAAAAAAAAAAAAAAAAAAAAAGAAAGTACTTTGGGAAATTGGTATGATTATCTCATTTTATTGGTAAGAAAACTGATTCTCAGAGAGACTAAGAAATCTGCCAATCTTGACATATAAGTCAGTTGGAATTTTGACCTAGATTACTCCCCTCTAAAAATAGAATGCCTTGCAATCAAGATAAAGCAATGGAAGTTGACAGGCTGCTAGTTCCTCATGTTTATCAGTCTGCAGAGGATTATGTTTCTGAGTGTTGGTCACAACAAAGATGTAGACATTCTTTCCTTAGTGAGTCCCTCTTTATAAAGTCTGCTGTTGTGTAGCTAAAGCCTTTGGAGCTTGAGCCCTGTTATCCCCCCACTCCTTTTCCCACAATCCCCACTTTCTCCTCTTTCCCCTTCTCTTATCTTTTAGCTTCTGCCCACCCTGCTCCGTTTAGCCTCAGTCCCCCTCTCCCCTCCCAGCAATACCTACTGGTTTGGTTAAACCTACCAGGGATTTTAGGAAGTAAGTACTTTAATGTGACTGCACAAAAGCGAAGTTGACTGATGAAAGAGAAGTTTCTCAAATTTTTATTTAGAATGAGGGATGTGAGATAGTAAATAGCCTGGACTCCAGGGCTTCAGGAAGGGCTTAAAGGACACTTCTCAAAGAAGCTTTCTTTGACCATCCCAACCCTGCAATTAGGTCACAGTCTCTTGTGATGCGCTTTCTTAGAACATTTCTCGTAACACTTGTCACCGCAGAGATTAAATAGTTGTGTAATAGACCATTTAATATCTGTCTCCTGCACTGGCATGTAAGCTCTGTGCAAGCGGGAGACCGTGCCCGTCTTCCCCACTGATTGTGCCTCAGCATAGTGGCTCCCACACAGTCGGCGCTGTGTTGGATGGGTGGGTGGTTGGATGGGTGAACGGATGGCAGGTGGGCAGATAGAGTAAATCAATGAATGAAAAGCCATTGGTCTTTGGATTCCAGTTCATCTCCTTTTGTTTGGACTATCGCAGTAGCCTCCCAGCTGTTCTTCCTGTCACCAACTCAAAGCTATCATCTGCACTGTCCCCCCACCTCCGTAATTTTATCTCCAAAAAGATCTTATCTCATTCCTTTACACCTTCATAAAGCTGTGACTTCCTACTGCTGGTTTGTAAAGTTTAACTTGTTAGTGAGACACCTCAGAGTTGAGTTCCCACCAACCTTTCCAGCCTCGTTTACTCTCATTCCCCACTTGTGCTCCTCACACCAGCCTAATCACATTATTTACCACCATCACCCCTTGTCATTTCACGTCTCTGAATCAATTTATTAATAAATCAGACGGTTCTGAGCACAACATCATTTCTCCCCTTTGGCTGGCAAAATTCTGCTTGACCTTCAAGGCTCACCTTGGACATCTCTACTCTATGAAACCCTACCCCAGCCAGAAGTGATCACGCCTTCCTCTGTGCTCACAGATGACTTTACGCTTACAAGTTACGTATAATATTTATTACTTTTTTTGTAATTGTTTACCTAATTGACCCCTCTCTCAACTTAGTGCTTTTAGGAACAAAATCTTACTTTCTTTTATTAAAGCTCCCTCAGCGTGGAGCATCCGGGAGACGGCATGGAGCAGTGAAAAGAAGGTTCTTGAACACCAGAGAGACCTGGCTGCGCCGGAAATTTTGATCTGCCACATGCTAGTTACTTCAGTTTTTCTTTTGTACTAATGCCCTTTCCTTTCTTCTTCTTTTTTTTTTTTTTTTAATTATATTTTATTTATTTATTTTTGCTGCACTGGGACTTAGTTGCGGCACACAGGATCTTCCTTGCAGCACGCAGGCTTCTTAGTTGCAGCACGCAGGCTTCTTAGTTGCAGCATGCGGGATCTAGTTCCCCACCAGGGATAAAACCTGGGCCCCCTGCATTGGGAACATGGAGTCTTACCTACTGGACCACCAGGGAAGTCCCTAATGCCCTTTCCTTTCTTTTCTTTTCTCTTCCTTCTTCTTCTTTTTTTTTTTTTGTAAGTCACCTCAAAGCTGTTACAAGAAAAATGTAAAAAATGAATTTCAAATTTGTGTTCAATGATATGTTTAAAGGATTGAAATGTTGTAGATTTATAAAATCATTCCCAGGATCTTACCTAAAGGAAAACATATAATCCATCCATTCTTATATTCTCAGAATAGCTCTTTTCTTAACCAAAAAGTTCTCAAACTTCCCATGAGTTTAGTTTCCAGGTGTCTAATGCTGTGTGTCTGATGTCATGCATCAGGAATCAGCACACGCCATGCCTGTCCAGGCACTCTGCCCATACACTGATGTCACTGTAACCCTCTGTACGGTGGGAACTGTCGTCTTCTTTGGGGAAGCAGGCTCAGAAACCTTGAGCACCATTTTCTGTAAAGTGGAGAAAGAAAAATCATGATGATATTAGAAGATGCATAAGGAAAGGAAGTGGCTTCTGTTACTTCACTTGTGCATTTGACATTGTCTAAGGAATGATTAGAAATGATCAAGGTATTAGTAATGTTTGAAGCCCAGTGTCTTCCGAATCAAATTAAGTGGCATAAATGGCGAGTTTCTTGCGCTTGGAGATTGCTGGTTGATTGTGAAGGGAGACTCATGTTTTTTGCAGTGCAGGGATTTTATTGACAGTTTCAGTGGCCAGAGCATCTTTCCAGGGAATGGATTTAATATACTGTATCTTGTTTGAAAGACTTTGTAAGCTGTCATCAGAAGGTATGTGAAGCCACACGATCAGTGATTTTATATTTGAATGTGAAGGGCAGCAATACAGTTACCCTAAACCAGAGTTTTCTCAGCCTCAGCTGGCGCTTTTGGCCACACAGTTCTTTGCTGTGGGGGACTGTCCTTTGCATCGTGGGATGTTGAGTAACACCCCTGGCCTCTGCCCCAGATGCCTGTAGCACCCCAGCCCAGTCATGACAGCTAAAAACGTCTCCAGATAGTGCCAGATGACATTTGGGGCTCAAGATTACCCCTGATGGAGGGCCACTGACCTAAACCAAGCGTTTACAGAGCTTATCACCTGTTTTGAAATCCCACACCATGCATGGTGCTGGGTGGTAAACAGAACCTTGAAAAGAGTTGGCGCACACCCTTGAGGAGCCGATGACCTATGAAGCTTGAGATCTTTTGACTAGGTAGAATATTTCTAGTTACTTGACTGAAATAGCTTTGGTTGAGGCTGTTAGTAAAGATTTGTTTCAAAGAAGTTTAACATCTGTTTTCATTTCTGCTTTTGTAAGTTGCTTTGCTACTCAATTCCTGTATTTTAGCTGTCTTCCTCTTAGGACTTAAAATATTTGAGTATATGTCAAAATTTCTAGTTTGGTAGGAAATATGTTTTATTCAAACAGAAGTGAAAATGTTAATAACTTTAAATGAGGGTAGGATGGTGAAAAGTTTAATGTTATTAATCAGGCTAGATGACAGCAGAGTAGATAATACTGAAGGGAACTCAAAGTCTGGTTCTAGTCAATATTCACTTCCTGTTTTTTTTTTATCATTGGTTGGAAAGTTGCACCTTATGAAAGATTTTAGATTCAGATCATTGTATTATTCTAAGAAGAAAAATTCAAAATGCTAACCACGCCTTGGTAACCATAGCAAAATATACAACACACAAAAATAATCTCATACTTACCTTAGGGTTGAATTTTTTTGTATATGGTATGTGTTGGGTTCTGAAGTATCTAATTTGCTTCTTTTACCTGAGGTCAAAGGAAAAGAGGCTTTCTCAGTTACAAGACACAGGCATACCTGTTAGTTGAAGTAATAGAACCGACTCTGGCTTCTTTAGCAGAAAGGAGGTTTATTATTAAAGTAGTTCAGAGACTATTTGGGAGGGCAAATATCCGGTCTTTGATGCAATAAAACCATAATTAATACTTAAATTTATCCCCTCCCATAAGCTGATGTTGTTTGGGTATTTAATGTTTAATGTTGGCTTATAGAACATAAGATTCATGAGGGCACCTTGGTCTTTGTTGTTTTCAGCTCTCACATCCTGGTACCTAGAACAGTACCTAGCTCATAGTAGGCCCTTAATAAATATTTTTTGTATAAGTAAGTTACTAGACAGAGGATATGTTCGTTAGTATCAGCAACAACATGGAGAAAAAATACAGTGGTGTTGAAATGTTAATATTATACATTCTATTGGGAGGGTTTTTTTTGGCAGCAAAACTTATTTTCTTTAGTTATCTTGACAAATAAATATTGAACGACTCATTTGTACCATAGAGCCCTATTTTACATATGTTCCTGATTTAAATGAACATCTACAGCAGTCTTGCAAGAGGAGATATTGATATGGTTGTATCCTTTGTGAGAAAGTGGAGGTTCTGAGAATTGATCAAATCATCAGGGTCACGGCTATTTAAGTGGCAAAGCCTAGATTGAAATTCATGCCTGTCTGACTTTTAGCACAGACATGCCCCTCTGTGCAACACAGCCTCAGTGCCGCTTTCTTTTTTTTTTTAGGTTAAAAAAAAAATCTAGTTAATGGTCACCTGTTCATTCTATTAGAAAGTAATTTGAGTGTATAGACTCATCAAACTGAGGCTTCCTATTTGGATTTTCAACTACAGTGTCGCAGATGTTTATAAAAGTAAATGTTAGTCTCTAAAGACAATGTTTATGATTACACTCAAATTTTGCTGCTAAAATGAGAAGTACAAAAATAATCCCCCATGGAATGGGATCTGGAAAAGCACTATGAAGTACTCCAGTTATTTAGCTCTTAATATTCATTTTAATTTAATAGACAGAAAAAAATCTGTGCTGTTTCTCTTCAGAGCTTCCGAGTGCTGCCACTGTATTTTATACTTTTTTTAAAAATTCTGAAATAATTCAGGCCTTATAGGACAGTTACAGGAATAGGACCCTAAACCCAGATGCCCTAGTTATTAATGTTTTTTACGTTTGCTTTATCATTTTCTCTCTATGTACAATGGTATTTTTTCTGAATCATTTGAGAGCAAGTTGGAGATGTAATGCCCCTTTACCTCTGAATACATCAGTATGTATTACCATAAAATTGGCAATTATCCACTTTTGTCGCAAAAAAGAAAAAAAAAATCTGGTCCATGGGAGAGCTCAGAATTACATCTTACGTTTAGTTGTTATGTCCCTTTACTCTTTAATCTGGAACAATCCTCATTCTGTCTTTGTCTTTTGTGTTCTTGACATTTTGAAGAGTATGTTAGTTACTTTATAGAAGATGGTACTTATTTTAATAATGTGGTAAAATTAAAGATTTTGAAGGAAGCATTAGATGAAAATAATTTGTACTTCCCTTGTTTTTTTTTTGGTATAACCTGTTAAAGATTTTTATTATGAGAAATTTCAATCACAGAAGCAGAGAGAATAATAAAATGAGCCCTATTACCCAGAATTAATCATTAACATTTTTGCTCCCCTTCCTTATTCTTATTCTATTCCCCTAAAAACTAAAATACTTTTAAGCATTTTGCAGCAATTTCTAGACATCGTAATATTCCATATTTAAGTAAGGTCTAAAAAGTAACAACCTTTGCTTATATAAACATATTACTTTTTTTTTTTTTTTTTTTTTTTTTTTTTTGTGGTACGCGGGCCTCTCACTGTTGCGGCCTCTCCCGTTGCGGAGCACAGGCTCCGGACGCGCAGGCCCAGCGGCCATGGCTCACGGGCACAGCCGCTCCGCGGCATGCGGGATCCTCCCGGACCGGGGCACGAACCCGCGTCCCCTGCATCGGCAGGCGGACTCTCAACCACTGCGCCACCAGGGAAGCCCTATAAACATATTACTTTAACCTAACAAAATTATTTATAATTCCTTAATATTATATACTACCAAAACTATATTCAAATTTCTCCTATATCCATTTTTTCTCTTTGCAAAAGCCCTTTACATTTGGTATTGCATTTGGTTGTGATAGCTCTTAAGTTTCTCTCTCTCTTTTTAATTAGACACGCCTTCCTCCCTTTTGGTAGAATAATATTTTTTACGGTATAGTGCATATGCCTGGATTAGCTTGCTCATTATCTTTTCCAGGGTCCTCTTAGTGTATATCCACATAAAGCAGAGGTCGGAAAGCTGGATGCTGTCTTTCCTAAAGTCCCTTGCATCCAGAGTGCTGCCGGTGATTCAGGTTCTTGTATGGTGCTTGAGTTCAGTGTGAGCTGAGGCAGTAGCATACGAGATGCCCATTTTGCTGGTCCATTTCTACAGACCCAACAGGGCCCTGGAGGTTACAGTGTTCAGACAACTTCCTGATCCCTAGACTCTGCTGAAATGACGTAATGACTTCCTGATTCCCAGCATCCTGAATGTGGCAGAGGAAGCAGTCTCCATGGTAGACCAGTCCTTGTGTGTTTTTCCAGGAGCCTGTTCCTGGACGCGAAGCCTGGATCTGCCCTTCTGGCCCTTTCAGAAATTTCACAAACACTTAGGTCTGTATACTAAATCTTTTTCTGCCCCCAAACAGCTGGAGAGGTTTCTATTATCTGTAAGTGAAACTTGACTGACAGAACTGGTAATCAAAAGAACGTAACTTTTATCTTTGACTTCAAATGTATATGTACAAAGCAACCTATCTGAATCTGAAACATTCAGATTTGAACTGGGATGTGGTTTAAGGGAAAGGAAGCAGCTCTTTGCCCATGTGTGCGTGTGTTTATGAAGCCCTGACAATCTTTTCATGCAGATTCCTGGTGTAACCTGTTCTTTGCTGGTGACTTTGTCAACAAAAGCCATCTCTTACTAGGACTTCTTGTAGGTCTGTTGACACCACCATCCCCTGTGCTCCTAGGATATGAATGTGGCCCCGTGTATCCCATTCCTGTCTTCCCATATGACTTGGGTTGTGCGGCTGACTGGTGAGAGATGGAGACCAGCAGCCGTGTGACCTCCACCTGCCTCTGCCTCTCAGTCCCCTGTGAATTCATTCTTGAATTTCTGCTTCCACCCCTGATGTAACAGCAGTATGGGAAATGTGTTGAGGACTGCACTTACCATTTTTTAAAATTTATTACAGAAAATTTCAAACATACATGAATGCAGAGAGAGTAATATAATGACTACCACGTACCCATCACCTTATCAGCATTTTGTCAAACACACAAACTTCAAATAATTTGACAATTGGATCCCTAATGGTACACTTTTTTTTCTTTCTCTTTTCCATTTTACTATTTGCTTTCTAAATTCTTCATGGCCAAGACCTACAGTATCTCTCAGCCCTGCCCCTGCCTTCAGTTAACCAGCCTCTCCGTGGCTCTCTCCCCCTGGGGTCTCTCCCTCCTCCCAGGGTCTCCCCTCCCTGGGTCTCTGGGGACCTGAGTGCGTGGGTTCAGGCACCATCATAGGCCCCGTCTCAGGTAGAGCCCTTACCCTGTGTTGGGACTCACAACAGGGACTGCATTGAATTATAATATATGATAGACCAATAATATTGTTTGCATTGATTTTTTTTAAACTCTAACACAGGCAGTAACCCCATATATTTTCACTACATATTAAAAAAAAAAGCAGATGTTTCACTGTAGGACTTAAGGGGGAAATTGTGGAACTGAAGTCGTAAGAACACATCAAAATGTTACTTTTTTTAGAGTAGGATTAAAACCTTTTGCAGCCTTTGTGTAGTTTCATTCTGACACACTTTTTTTCTTCTCAACCTGCATGGGAAAAATCATTCTTACAAGATATGGGAAGAGAAATAAATGTTCTCACACTCTGAGAAAACTGTTAAAAGCCCGTCAAAAATTACTTGAGTTCTTGGTTCAGATCCATTGCGGTAGGTACCACATGAGACGGAAGGTGGTGCGGTTCCTGCCCAGGAGTGACTTGCAGTTCACTCAAGTAGGCAAGACAGCTGAAGATCACTGTTAACAACAAGAAGCAACGTAGTAAGTGTGCAAATAGAGAAAGCAGGTCTTTACAATTTGGGGGGAAGATAAACTATTGAAACATCATAGCATGTATTTTCCCATGTACAGACCCTCTTATACAGTTTCTTCCTTCTAACAATCACAGTGCTGCAGAGGTTTCTCTAAGTTTGAAGAGTCTGGCTATGCATTATCTGGGATAAATTAAATAAATGAGAGTAGTCCTCTGTAGCTTCCTTGTATGTGGAAGAAGAAGGAAAGCTAGTGGCACTCCTCTTATATTTTCCACAGAAAACTTTCTTTTTGGAAAAGAAATCTTGGCTAATTTAAATGTCATTCCAGTTTCTGATTTCATGTATTTTCCAGGATTAGTATTTCAGTACTGAGCATGTATTAGTTATCTGTTACTGCCTAACAAACTACAACACACAAAAATAAAACCTCTCATCCACATACTTGAATAGTACTAATCATAAAGTGTCCTCAGCTAACATTTGATGACCTGTAGTCAACATATATATTTTTTGAGCATTATCTCTATGCAAGGTGCAGTGCTCGGAGCTACCCAGGGTAGGAAGAAGTAAAAGTCAGGGTCTCTGCCCTGATGGAGTTTATGTTTCAGCTGAGGGATATAAGAATGATGCACGTGAAGTCACAGACCCTAGGCTGTTTGATGGTTAGCAAAGAGCCTACATATTCTGTAGTGCCGTTATTTCGTTGATAAGATAACGGAAATCTACAAAGGCTGAAAGACTGGACAGAGGTGATGTAGCTGACATGCAGTCAAACCAGAACCAGGTTTCCAGGCCAGTGTATTTTTTCTCTCCCTTTGTTTTCAAGATAGTATTCGTTTAAAGTTAAAACTATGTGGCATAGGCTGTATAAAAGCCAAATATGTTGAGGAAAGGGAAGATGCGTGGCTTTGAGTAGTCAAAGGAGAATTAAAGGAGCCGGTATGATTAGACTATGAGTGTAAAGAATAAATGGCAGAAACAGAATAATCCAACCAGGAGAACCAAATATTTGTTATATTCACAGCACAGACCAACTATACTATCTTGAAAGGTACATGTTGGGCAGTGGAGGGAAATGAAGTTGCAGAGGCTTGAAAGTGTGGGAGAAGAATTTGGACTTCATGTGGTAGTCCATGGGGAAATACTCTCAGTCCTAGAGCGTGAAATGACACGATGAAACGGGGATTAAGGAAGATTATGTTTGTTTGCCAGGAGAACTGCATCGTGTGTGCATTTTTCTTTTCTTACACTCGTTGTATTGGTCAGTTGCATTCTAAGTGTGTTGATCAGAGGCTAGCCTGTGTTGTGGCCACAGTTAACCCTGAGATCTCAGTGGCTGAATACATAAATGCATTTCTTATTTGCGCTACTTGGCCAACACAGGTGGATAGGGTACAGGGGTGGGGAGTTCTCCATTTACTCATTCAGGGACCCAGGCTGACCAAAGGTCCCACCACTTAGAACCTCGCTGGGCGCTGTGGCAGGAGAGAAGAGCAGTATGGAAGCTCCATCGCTGCTCTCCAGAGCTCCAGCCTGGAAGTGAGTGACCTATATCATTTTTGCCCCCAACCCATTGGCCAGAGGTAGTCATGTGCACCCCCAAAGGGAAGTTGAGGATATTCGAGCACTAAGTGTCTCTTCCAAGGCTCTCTGAGGACCTGGGCATATAATTCTACTTGCTTAAGAGAGACAATGTAGTGATTAAGAGTGACAGACCCTGGAGCCGGACTGCCAGAGTCTAGAGCCTGCCTCTCCACTTACTAGCTGTGTAGATCTGGGCAATTTACTGAACTTCTCTGGAGCATAATTTCCTCATCTGTAAAACAAGGATAATAATGGGACAAGCCTCACAGAATTATTGTGAGGCTTGATTATATATAAATTGCTTAGAGCATTATGCCATGTAATTGTTAGGAATTATTTAGTATTGCTGTTTTTTGTTGTTTTTTTGTTTTTTTCGCGGTTCGCGGGCCTCTCACCGTTGCGGCCTCTCCCGTTGCGGAGCACAGGCTCCGGACGCGCAGGCTCAGCGGCCATGGCTCACGGGCCCAGCCGCTCCGCGGCATGTGGGATCTTCCCGGACCGGGGCACAAACCCACGTCCCCTGCATCGGCAGGCGGACTCTCAACCACTGCGCCGCCAGGGAAGCCCATTGCTGTTATTATTAATCTGCTGGCTTCCACTACAGCACCTGAAAGGACGGCTAAAGTTTCTGATTCCAGTTGATGGGACCAGTGGGAAAGAAGTTGTAGTAATTTAGGTGTGTGATGCCAGCATCCGGACTAGGATGATGATTTGGGACAAAGAAAAGACAGGCAAGAGTGAGTGCAAGAGGAGAAAACCCAAGCAGGGTTCACTGGCCAAATACCATGGATGAGAGAGGATGATCAGGTGTGGGTGACCCAGAGAATGGAGCTTGAGTTTGCAGAGAAATTAGGGGGCCCCTGTGGAGAAGGACGATAAGCTGAAAGTCCGATGTGGTGATGGGAAGTGTCTGAGGCCTGGGAAGCCACAGGAAGCGGAGGAATGGAGCCATCTCTTAACATGTTTCTGTAGGAGGTGACATCCTCATGCTCCAAGTCAGGCTACAGGCACTGGGGCCAGTGCCTGTAGTGCACTGGATTGAGTCCCCAGCTCCACGTCTCTGTGGCCTGGCACTCCAGTTTCCTCATCAGCAAAATGGAGAAAAAGTTATACCCACCTCTTAAGGTAATGAGGATTAAATGAGATAATGCCTGTCAGGTGCTCAAAAAAGTGGCACATAGTAAACAGTCAGTAGTCATTCCTTCTCAGCTAATTGAGCTTTTAGTTGAGTAGAAATTTGAGGATTATTTTTTAAGTGACCAGTTCTTCAGAGTTTAACATAAAACAAACTTCCGGTGACATCGGTTCTCATGAGTGCATTTAGTCTTCCCTGGATTCAAAAGAGTGGGCTGTGTTGTCACCAGATCAGCTCTTCATTTTTTCACTCTTACCTGAATAGTCAATGAGCAAATGTTTTTAGCTTTGCAAAGAATAACAAATTACAGTGGGCTAAGAGTGACCAAAATAGACCATTTTAAAGGCTAATTTAAGGTCAATGCTTCCTCTTTTAAAATTGCCTGGTACTTTTTCCTGATCGGTAGGGCAACCACAGGGCAACTACTGCCCTGGCCTCTTGAAATACAAAATTGTTTTCAAGCAGAACATATTTGTGTATCTAGATTTAAATTGGCTTCTTGGGAGATTAGTTCTGTTCTTTAATATGTCTAGTTTATATTGTTTATATATAGTTTATATTGCAGGGTCTTAGAGGGTCTTTGTCTTCAATTACACAATTACATATTCTCCAGCATATGTAATTAAGCATTTAGAGAGTTTCTTTTCATTTCATTGAAAAATTAAGAACTTCACAGATATTTCAGTAGGGCTTTAGTATTTTGTTAGTAATAGTACAAAACAGGTGCTATTCAATTAGGTGGATATCTGAGAGCCTTCTGTGGGCGAGGCTCTGTACCACGTGCTGTGTATATAACCTACGACATTCTCATCCTCAGGGAACTCATAGCCTGAGTTTGTAATCTGCCTACTCTTGGTTATTTGTCCTATTTAAGGGTTAGCTAACCTGCTGGCCTATAACGAAACAAGCCTTGTAATACTTTTTTCAGGGTCTGTGTGATTCAGTTCCGTCTTTTTTATGGCTGGGATGTGAAGTTAGGGTTACATTCCTGATGCTGCCTCTAGTTTACCAGGTGCCTTTTCTGAATTTAGGTTTCTTTATAAAGTGTGGGTGATACAGTCTGCTCATCCTGTTTCACAGGATTGTGAAAAGGAAGACATTACATACTGCATGGACCATTTTTGTGAACTGTTGCACTCTTCATATATACGTGATGTCATTTCTAAAACCTAACCTTTACTATTCTATACTGTCTATTCTGTACTATCACTGAAGTGTCTACATGTTTATACTGACTCAAATTAAGTAGCTTTGAGAAGTTTTTTTAAATTAATCAAATGATCCTTTTAGAAATAAAATTATGGAAGAGGTAAATATGGTTAGCTGCCATGTAGCTATCAGCTTTCCTAGATGATTTTTCCTAGCTACATGTTATTATTTTAAATTGTTAATAATATATCACCTGACTGCTGGAGAAAATATTTATAGGTTGTGATTTTCAAATAATGTATTATATATAAGGCCATCTCCTTATTTCTGTAACAGAACACAAAATTATACAGCATTGTCCCTGTTCTCCAAGTTTACCTACTCCTGAGGGAAATGCATGGGAGATAAACCTAAAGCCAACTAATACTACAAGACACTGGGAGGGTGCCCCAAGGCCGTGTGTGAACAGTGGCTTCATGAATGAAATAGGAAGTAAGGTCCTTTTGAAGGAGAGCGAATAGCTGAATTGACTAGAGTACAGACCTTTTTTTTTAAAAGATTGATTGGAAAAAAAAAAAAAAAAAAGATTGATTGGAAGTAGGTTTAAAGTTTACCTTTTTGGCAGTATGGCTACTGATGATTGGATAAAATCATTTGCGCAGACTTGTGATATAGTGGAAGAAGGAGGGAGAAAACTACTCAGAAAGAAGCGTGTATCATTCCTTTGTCAAGTGACATAGGTATTTACTACCTTGTTTGGAGGATCTTAAGAACTGACCATTAGCACCAAGAGGACTCTCTTACCTGCTATGAAACAGCATGTTGGCTTATACATACAATAGTCTATGCTGGAACATAGTCATAGAGCTAGTGTGCCATGAAGATGATCTGAAATTCAGGAAGCTTTGTTTCTGGTTTTCCTTTAGCAACTTTCACAATGGTTTCTCTTTTGGGATCCAACTCAAATGACTACATAAGTGCCACCCTGCATAAAATTTAGTGTTTTGCCCTTTTTTCTCCTTCACTTGGAAATGTTTATTAGATGGAGTGAAGGAGAGGCCCTAAGTTCCTGACTTGAATCCTTGTGGTCTCACCTGTCTCCGTAAGGTGAAACAAGGACCAGTGCCTATTTTTGACAGTGGCTTTTTAAGGTCAGCCAGCTATCTATGAAGTTAACAAAATACAAATCAGAAAGCACTCAGTAAATGGTGCTGAATCAACCATTAAGATTAGTTTTCTAAAAAAAAAAAAAAAAGATTAGTTTTCTTACAGGATAAAAGTTGAAAATGAGTAAGAGAAGACTTTAAAAGAAAATCTTTCCAGGATATAAAGCCTAATAAAAATTTTAAGTATGACTCATGACACAGCATTTCATCTCTTTAGTTCCGTCATCAAACTTGGTATCATTGCTAACATGGATACTGTATTGGGGTAATTTGGGGATTCAATAAAGCAAATTTGAGCTGGCAGATGGGTGATTGTACTTGCAGAGGTCATGCTACTCATAAAAAGGTATTTATTTATATAAAATTTATATATTTATTTATATAACATTGTAAAGGATCCTGGCTACTCTGAAGTTTATGATTTTGCATTTTACTCCCCATCTTCTTTAGGCAAGCGACAACTACACCCCACCGCTCATCCTCCCTACCCTTTCTGGTAACCGAAATCCCTGAAATACAGATACAGGGTACTGTCAACTTCTGTATAAATAAGAATCCATCCCCTAGGGACCCAAGAAAAACCAAGGCTATTTGTATACTTTTTTATTCTCAAGAAGAATTTAGCAAGTGGTGCCTCCTTCCACATGAAGTCCTTGTCGTATTCCTGAGCACTGGCCCTTGAATGCTATGCTGGCTGTTTGGGAAGAGCTTTCATTGCATTCATCACCATAATGTTGCTGTCCAAACTCTGTCTACTGCTAATTTTATCCTCCCTGTAACTTTTGCTGAGAGTTGACAGTGAGCACTGAAGGACATACTCATAATTTTGTAGCATCCAGCTCTTTATTCCAAAAGAGTTTTTTGAAACAAAAATTTATGACTCAGAACAAAACAAAACAAAACAACTTATTATCGAGGAGATAAAGTCTAAGATTGAAAGAAACATGAACTGAAGAAATATGTTATCAAAAAAAAGAAAAGAAATATGTTACAATATTAACATTTCTACACTGGCAATATACAATTTTAACAGTCTTTTTCTTTTGCCAAATTATTGGCAGGAAATATTAATGATTAAATTTTTCATTAACACAAAACTTTTCTTTCTACACTGTGAGTTATTAAAATACGCTCCCTTTTGGTGTAGTATTTCATTTACAAATTAGAACTTTGCTTAATGTTGTTCTCGAGTGTAAAAAAATGCATATATATCAATTTACTTCCAAGTTGGAGGTGAGAAATAGTGCCCAATGAAAGGAATTTAAAAGAACCCTAATTAGAAGTTAAACAATCATTTTGATTTATAAGAAAAGTCCTGCAAAGTTTGTCATACAGTTTACTTTGCTATAAATCCAAGATTTAATTCCTTTTTACTTTCCATTTAAAGACTTGGAATGTATTATCATTTGAGTTTCCGTCATTTCACGTGAGTTTTCTTCAGGGGCTGACTTCACGGCACTGGAAATTGATACACTGACTTGACGTTTCAGCATCTTCATGACCTTTCTCTTGTACCCTTTACATGCAAAGAAATATATAAAAGGGTCCATGCAGCAATTGAAGTTCATCAGGCATACTGTGAAGTGCAGAGATACCTGGAATGAATATCTTTGGCTACATTCCAGGAGATCAGGAAAACGAAGCTTCTTAATCATGTGTTGAATAATTGCAATATGATAAGGTGTGAAACAGACAACAAACACAACAATTATAAAAATAATTGTGTTGAGAGCCTTTTTGTTTACACCAGATTTCTCACTTAATGGGTTCTGTTTGGCAGTTTTAAAGAGCTTGCAACAGATTTGAGAATAGCAGATAAGAATGATTACGAGCGGAAGTACATATCCTATGAAACATGCACCAAGCAGAATCCAGGGAAGAGATTTGGTTCCTTCAAAGTTTGGATATTCCATGCACATAGTCCTTTCAGCCTCCTGCTTTGACATAGGTTTTATGAGCAGTGGGAGTGTTTGAGCAAATACGAGAATCCAGACAAATATGCAAATGCATTTTGCATGTTCGATTCTTTTCATCTTGTTGTACCGCAGCGGGTGCACCACAGCAAAGAACCGGTCAATGCTCAGGCAGGTCATGAAGTTCACGCCTGCGTACGTGTTGATGTAAAACACGAGAGCAGTTATCCTACACAAGGCCTCGCCAATTCTCCAGTCAAAACCCAGTGCATAGTAGGCTATCCGTGTAGGCAGAGCAGTGGTGAACAGTATGTCTGAAATCACCAAATTGGTTGAATATAGAGTGGTAGAGTTGATTTTTTTCCTGTTTTGAATAATGACCGTCAAGGCCAACAAGTTTCCCACGAGCCCAATTATGAAGACGATGCTGTAATGCAGAGGCATGAGGATCCTGGCTGTGTGGTGGTGGGCGTAGAGGTCACAGTCGCTCTCCAGAGGAGCTGCAGAGGGTGTAGTAAAGTTGTCCATTTTTATATCCATCAGCAGTGTTCAAGGTCTCTAAAAAAACCAAGAAGGGTACGTTTAATTAAAAAAGCATATTTAACTAAAAGCGATAAAAACTGCCTCCTATAGATCTAACTTTTAAAATTTCAAGATTGATATAATTTTTTATAATCTGTGATACGTAATGTGGTTACATACTATATAGTAACAGAAAGAGCAGAGAATAAAATTTATGTTTTTACTCTCACAATTTGGTGGTTTTGGCAAAGCTCTGGCAAAGGAAATAGAACCGTTTAAATAGGGCAAACGTATTTTTGCGAGAAGAGGGAATGCACTAACTTTTTCGGCAGAAATTTCCCCTTCCTTTTTCTGAATCATCGTCTGGTTAAGGGTAAAATCATGTAAAGCACCCCACATTTCAGGAAGCGTAAAACTTTGCTTTTAAATTGAATATCAGTTGGACTTTTTTTTTCCGCCAAATGCATATCACTGCCAGGAAATGAAGTCAGTCACACATTTATGTAGTGAAATATGGACTCACCACAGTGATCTGATTTGTGTTAACCCCAAAATTGTGAGAAACAAGCTAAGGCCTTTGTTAGGTTTTCTTAAAAAAGAAAAGAAAGAAAGAAAGAAAAGAAGACGATGACCACAGCAACCCCAACAAAAAAGAAGAAAAAGAAACAGAAAGGGAAGAAACGTAAGAGCTTCAAGGGGAAACTTTAAAATTAATGCAGATACCCCGCTGATGCATGCAGTATGTGTTCCTACATGGACACACTGTAGGAAGCATTACACATGTGGTGTTCTGTGTTCTGCTTTATTCATTTACCATGTTCATGGATCAGTGTAATCTATATTTTTGTCCTGTGTGTAGATCTTGTATAGACATTTGATAGATATTCTGCAGTATTACAGTGTGTTAATGCATAATTTGCTTATCTACTCCCTTTATGAATATCTGGATTATTTCCAACTCTTTTCTTGTTATAAATAACGTCTAAGATGAAATTTCAAGTCCTCAGTTGAAAAGTGGAAAACTCCTACAATAAAACTCCATATATGAGGCTGAACTTGGATAAAACTAAGGAAGAGAAGAGCAACAAATTCTGTGAAGTTATTTTTAGAAGAAAAATAATTTTCTGATAGGTCTATCTCTATGCACAAATCTGAAAGTCACCAAAGCTGAGGGAAAAGTTCAATATATCTAGTGATGATGGTACTATACGTTAAAGGAAAGAACTCTATCCCTAGCCTTATCAAAGCAGTGACTACAAATCTACTTCTCCGACTGCTGTATTAAATGAGTTGGAGCTCTGCTAACTTAGTTCTAACCGTCTTAAGACAGTGATACTGACGGACAAGGAAGGTTCTGAGAGGCTTGCACTAATGTCACAGGTGTGCATCATCTACAGTGTTGATAGGTTAATCATGAAAGTATGGGAATACAACCTAAAGCAAAAGGAAGTAGAACTTTTTATTAATCAAGGGAATACAAGAAAGGAGACTGGGAAAAAGCCAAGGATGAGGATGATAGGTAGAAAACACAAAATAAGAGGGTAGGAAATGCGTCACAACAAATTTAAATGGCTTGAACTCACCGATTAGAAGACAGAGACTGTCAGTTTGGATTTTTAAAAATCCAGCTGTATGCTGCTTAGAAAAGAGGGAACTCAAAGCGATTTGGAAAGTTTGAAAACAGAGGCACGGGAAAACGCATACCAGGCAAACCCCAACCAGTGGAAAGCCAGAGTAGCAATATTAACATCAGAAAAAAATAGAATCCAAGGCACAATCAACATTAATAGGGGTAAAGAAGGTCGCTACACAAGTTAAAAAGAACAGTTCACCAAGGACATGAAAAGAATCATGAACTGTACGTGTAACAGCAAAACTTGACAGAATTTAAAGGAGAAATGGTCAAATCCACAGCCATAATGGGAGATTTTAACACATTTTTATTAGAATATGACAGGTAAGAAAAAGATTGACCCAACATGACTTAAAAGCTAACAGAATTTGTGCTGAAAGCACATTAGAATTATTTGCAAATTTAACCATGTACTAGATCATGAGAGGCGTCTCAGATTTCTCAGAAAATCGTTAGCTAGCAGCTCACAGTCCTTGTGAGTAGTACCGTGCAACTAAGTTAGAAACCAAAAATAAAAAGATAAAGGATGCACTTGGAATCTAAAGATATATTTTTCTGAGGAACTCATGGGTTAAGAAATCACAATGCAAAATTTGAAGTGCTTAGAACCAAAGGACAAAAATACTACAAAACTGTGGAATGCAGCTAAAGAGTTAATCCAAGATTGATGCAAGACCTTGAATGCATTTATTTCTTAAAAAATTGAAAATAACTAAGTTAAATATACAGCTCCAAGAAGCTAGAAAAGAACTGAGTTTGCCCCCAAAAAAGTAGAATAATAAAATTAATTGGAGATATTAATGAAATAGAAAACAAAACAAACAAAAACCAATAAATATGGACTTTATATTTTGTGCGGGGGTGGGGGGATGGAGTGATTCTTGAAAGGGAAATTGTGTAAATTGCAGTTGTGGAATAAAAGTAGGAAAACTTTTTGCAGTTAGTAGGGAAAGGCTTCGCTCGTGTGAGAAGTGGCTTTCAGGAGCCGAGACCGGACATGAGGGAGAGGTGGAAATTCCAGGCACGGGTTGCAGTTTAGGAACAGGCATCAAGAGCTGCCTTTATTTTTCTAATTTTTGTGAAAAAAAATGTTTTTCTGAAAATCTCAACATGTAAATTTTATTTCGAGGAGTCTTCCAAAGCAGGTTCCTGGGAACTGCCTTTAAAATACATGGTGGGGAAAAAAATACACTGTGGAGTCTGCTAATCCTCCATCTGAATAATAATTATTGTAGAGATTAGGAAAGTTTCACTAATGTATGAATCAGAGAATGTGCCATTGCCTACCAGTTGTAAATGCACGCCCAGCTACTTCACTGAATGAAATAAAGCACCCAGTAGAGTCACAAAAGGCAGTGTTTTCAGAACATTTTAAGTTAAGAAAAAGATGTTTAACACAGTGTTAATTTTAAGTGCGAAAATTTGCAACCAAATCAAATGTCCATCATTAGGGAACTGGTTAAGTATTTTATGGCCGTATAGTAGAATACGATGCAGCCACTGAAAATGGCAATGTAGATGCCTATTTCCTGACAGAGAATGATGTCAAGTAAGGAAAGCAGATTCCACAACAGGCCACTTTGCGGGTAGGAAAAGCAGCTATTCACAGACACATCCCTGCATGGATATATAGGCCAAAACATAATTCACAAGTACAAGTAATTTTTGAGTTTCATCATATATTCTAAATTTTTAACACCAAACATGAATTGACTATGAAATGAGTAAATAGGTAAATAATTTTTTTTAATCTGAAGAAATCTTTTTTGAAATTTAGCTCTTCTTGCAAAAGCCTTGTCCTCTGACATACTTTTCAAAGCTAGTGCTTTTTATTCAGATTTATGCCTTAGTTTTCGCTAGGTGCCTACCTTAAGTCATGTCTGGAAGAACCGTCCCAGCAGCCCTGCAAGCCAGGTGTTGCCATCACGCACCCACACTCCACTCGAGGAAACCTCTGTCAGAGAAGGTAAGGGTCATGCTGGATCCTTCTCTCTGCCAACCTGGCTTCAAGCCTCCTACTCTGTCCAGTCCTCGGCAGGGGCAACTGCTTCACGCTGCCTTTCAAGAACTGAGAGTTTGTAGTTTCAAACTGGTCTAAGCTTCAGGGCCATCCTCACCTGTACACAAACAGCCGGGGCACATGTGGCCTAGCCGTTCCAGAGCAGGGAGACGATTCTTCCAGAGGACAACGGGACTCCCACTCCAGGAGAGGTGCCTTCCCAAGTGGGAGGCCAGACTGGTGGACGTTGCGTC
This sequence comes from Neophocaena asiaeorientalis asiaeorientalis, assembly GCF_003031525.2. Classification (NCBI taxonomy): domain Eukaryota; kingdom Metazoa; phylum Chordata; class Mammalia; order Artiodactyla; family Phocoenidae; genus Neophocaena; species Neophocaena asiaeorientalis. Next base: position 1,694,656 of record NW_020171825.1, on the reverse strand, counting down.
ATAGAGCCCTGAGGGGGAGACTGGGGAAGGGCTGTTTGCTGCCCGCCCCTGCCCCGAGTCCGTCTAAGAAAGGCACTTGCACAACGTGGATGTGTAAATGGGCTGACCCAGAGGATCTCAAGTAAAGGAGAATCTGGGCTGTTTTGAAATGTGTTCTTTTGCATATTTAGTAACCTCTGGAAGGTTGATTCCATCCGTCAACAGCTCTAGTATATTACCTTTGGTGTTACTTCTCCTGTGTTACTAATGCTATAGTTTTAGTCCATTTTATCTTTTCCAAATTGAGAGAAAACCACTTTCACATACTTGACTGTTGTTATCCCGTTCTTATATCAACCAATCCCAATTTATTATCATCCTCCTTCGGAAATATTATTTTATCCCTTCCTTTAATCATTTTAGGATTCAGGATTACTTTCCTGAACCTTGACTTACTCCATTCTTTTATTCAGCAAAAATTGGGTTTAGTGCCTCCTCTATATGCTAGATCCTGGAAATTCAGAAATGATACCTTTTAATGTCTGAGGACCTCAAACTGAAGGATGGATGTTGGGAATGTGCTGTTGTCTGAATGAGGTGTTATCTCAGTATTTGCTATGTTTCTTCTCACACACACACCGCACTGGGGTTCTGCTTGCTTTTTGCATTACATTGCTCCTTTACCAACCTTTCAATTGCAGATTCCCCTTTTAACTGTTTCTAGTCCTTCCTCTTTTAGTCATAACTAAATCCTTTCTTTCTTTCTTTCTTTCACTATATTTTAAATATTTGTCATAATTATTAGACAACAGCGTCTGACATGGTATTTAGGATAGACATACAGAGTTGTACTTGAAAGTATTGATACTATGGCTCGTCATTTTGTTGCCTTAAGAAAAGCATAAAGAAATGTTTGTTCTAAATTTTTTTTCCTTAGAACACTTGTACCTGTAATAATTATAATTTCCTCATAATGCTTTCTGATGAAAAGATGTACAATGTCCCTAAGTTGTCCTTAGTGCCTCACAGCTGAGAGACAAGAATGAGGATTGCAAGCTTTGCCCTGAGGGCACAGATAGTACCTGGGCTGCGGGAAGTGTGGGTCCTTATTCAGGTTCCACCCAAGGAACTACGGGGCAGCCATCTGTGCCAGTTCTCTTAACATTTTTGTTAATAAGCAAACGAGGCTATCTCAGGTTTGTCTCTGTAATGCAATATTGATCCTTTTAACTTTACTATTATCCTAACGTGTAAAACAGCAAGTTCTTCCACAGCAAAATATCCTCCGAAGTATTTTCACTTACACTTTTGAAAGTGGGCCTGTGTGTGCTTTTCTCTAGAATTGATTTCCTCACTAATAGAGTAGCTAGTGTTTCTTAAGACACTATCATGTCATTTTTGCATAACCAGACATGTTGACATGAACTGTCAAGTTCTTTCTAGCCACAGAAAGGAAAAAATAAAAGGCCCCCTCAAAACTCATTTATTAGTATTAAAGAAAACTAAGAGCTAATGTGATTTGTACTCTAGAACTATTTACCCTGGATACCAACTTGGAGGCATTTGTGACTTTTCACAGGGTACTTCTGCAATCCCAATTTACTTGCTTGGATAATGATTTATTTGTGGCAGAAACAGAATAAAATCCTCATTATATTCAAAGATTTAGTAAATGCTAGAATACCAGCTTTTAGTGTTTAGCTTTAAGATTCCTGAAATGTCCTGAATACCCCTAATATTTATTCGCTTAATAATCATCAACACTTAAAAGTGAGAAGGGGTTAAACTTCTAGTAATTTTGTTTAAATTCAGTCCTTAGCAATGAATGGAATGGGTCAGATCATGCTGACATGATCACTAATAAGAGGTGACTTCTCTGTGAGGTGAAGTCTGCTCAGGACCATGTTTACACATTGAGATGCTGTGACTCAAAGTGCCCACAGTGGCCTGCACCAAAGAGGAAGTTACAGGAGTACGCTCTCAAAAACAACCCGAAGAATGGACGTGCAGATACAAGTGATACTTGCCTGTTGTTAAACGATGAGTGTTGTTGTTTGATCCCATTGTTTGCCTGATTTCTGTTGCTACAGTGTCCTTTGGTTATTTTGTTGAAGAGGGGTAAGATTGAGGGAAAATTTCTGGAGTGGGAAAATAAAGTCACTGGGAAAGGAGGGGGCAGAGGAAGGCTCCAGGCTCAAAGGAGCAACAAGGATTTGGTCTCCCGGGAAGCAGACGAGCACAGATGGATCAGGACAGCAGGCTGGGGCTGTTTACTGCCTTTGAGGACAAACATACCCCGTGGAAGAAAGAAATCATTGCTGCTTCCTCCTGTTACCTAGTTTTATACGTATTTGTCAGTTGCTTGAAAAAGCCTCCTTGTTCTTAAAGCTGAGCAAACAGGGACATCTGAGTTTGGTCCAGTGTCACACATACCGGGGCCTAGCACTCAACCAGTCATGTTTCTCGCCTGCTTTACGGTGACTCAACAACCATCACCTGAGCAGTTGTGTGTCCCACTGGCCTGCGAAACAGGCATCCCTGAGGCACAGACGGGCAGTGACCAGCACAGGCCCAGCCTCGCGTCCCTCCACTGGTGCAGTCTGATGGCCATTCCAGACTACTACCCTGCTCTCAACCGCTCTGACAGCCAGCACACACCCCGATAACCTAGTCAAAGAGATCTTCCTACACTATCAGGGGATACTTTTTTTTTTTCCACTAGCTTTGAGTCCTAGGTTCATAGCTGTGTCCAAGATTGATTTTTGGGGAGATTATATAGGGAAGATTGTCCAGAAAGGTGACCACTGACAGGTGCCCCCACTTTCTCAGACGGAACCTCCCACGTGCCAGAGTGTTTATGTCAGGAGTCGAGTCGTCTGCGGTCAGTGTGTCTGAGGGCATCTCTCTTCCCTGTCTCCTAGGGAGCTCGCTTGCTTGCATCCTCCAGCTTGTGGAAGGGTGACCCTGCGGCTCACCCCAGGACACAGCCTGGTCCTGCCCACCTCTCAGGAGGTCTGCACAGGGTCATGTGCAGGACAGTGCACAGGGAGCTTCTTCAGAACAGGAAAAAAAAACAACCCAGCATTGGCCCATCTGCACTTTCCTCTTTGTGCCTCGGCGGTGTGAACCCAGTGGGCACCCGCTAAAGACACTTCACCTTCTGTAAACACGTACATTGGAATTGATGGGAAAGTGAAAGGTGCCTGACATTTGTGTTATCTGGTTAAACACCCACTTGCACATTTGGGGTTTTACACAGTCTGGCTAGTTGTCTTTCACCTTTCACTGATTATTTATTCCTTGTGTAGCTGTTGGCAGCTTGAATACTGACTAGGATGGTATGAAAGTCTTCAGAGATGAAGACAGAGGAGGTGGTAGCACTGCGGACTTGAAATATATGGCATAATGTTTAGGAACTGGAAGAAAATATAATCCCACCGTAATACTCATTTCAGTGTAAGGAAGACAAATACTGTGTTTCCCTGTGGCATGATTTGACCTGTATGTAGGATAACCAACTGCATAATATACAAAGACTCCTTATAATGAAGGGCTGAGTCAGTATTATCTTTATCCTCTGAATCCAAAATATTTCTAGAAACAACCCTTTCTCCTTAAAGTTCAAGCGAGTTTCAGATTTTGATTTTCGTCTCTATTACCTCATAGAACTTAGAAACATTAAATATCCTCATTTTATGGATAAGCAGAATTCGGGAGAGATTGGATCATTTGCTCAGGGTCACCCCTCAGGACAGTTGCCAAGCCAGGGACCACGCAGGCCTCCGTGTCCTCGTCCCCTACTGCCTCCTGCCTTCAGCCCGCCGGCCCCCGGCCTCTCCTCTGCACGTCCCCTTCTGTCTGTCCGTCTGCCTGTGTGCGTGCTGCTCCCACTGCCCTGCCTGCCTCAGGCTGCCCTCACTTCTCCGTGGAGTTGCAGTTGCAGCGTGCACAGTGCCGTTCAGATGGTGCCCAGGCAAACTGAAAGCCGTCTGTCACGCCACACGGTCTCCTTCGTGGTCGGGGTCTGCTTCCCTCTTCAGCTGGATCTCTAGCCGTCTTCCATCCTGTGACCCCCTGGCTCCGGCCCTACTAGATTGCTTGCTGTCTTTTGATGTCCTGTGTTCTCTCACAGCTCTGTTCCTTTCTGACCCTCTTCCTTCTCTCTGGAGCCTCCTCTCCCCGGTCCTGGATCCTCAGCTCCTGCTTTCCTTCAGGGCTTCGCTCAGAATCAGCTGCTCCCGGAAGCTTCCCTGGTTTTATCCTCTCCTGCTGCCCCGACAGCACCTCCCCCTGCCCCGCAGAAAGGCAGCGTGGGGTGTCCTCACCAGGGCACTGCCCTCTGTACTGGCATTTGTACTGTTCGTTTTGTTTCTGTTTCCTACTGGCCTGTGAAGACCTGAGAGTGGGGGCTGTGTTGTTAATTTTGTACATCTCCAGCTGGCCCATGATTGATGCTCAATAAATATCCATTAAGGAATAGCAGAATCCCAGCTTTCTTGATCCTCAGAGTTTCTTATCAGACTGCAGGATACATTTGATTGATAATAGTAACCAGTATTATTCAGCATAGACTGTGTCCCAGGCACTGCCCCGGGCACCTTATGTATGTTCACTCACTGAATCTCACAAAACTTTCCCAAATCCATTGCCACGGGTGAAACTGAGGCACAGAGCACTTATGAGTCTTGCCTAAAGACACAGCTGTTAAGTGTCAGGATTTAATCCAGGCAGTTTGGCTCCAGAAATCACATTCAGTGTAGTATGTTTTAGCCCCTAGCTCCTATTTCCAGCATGATCTGATGTTATTGGTAGGAAACAAGTGAAATGGGAAGACATCTCAAAACTTTAACGCAAATCAACTCATACACCTGTCTCAACCAGAGAGCAGAGAAGGGCTAGGGAGGTGGGGAGAGGGAGGAGGGAGGGAAGGAGGGAAATATGCTGATATAAATCAGGAATTCATTAATTTATTTGTAGCATATTTCAAAGTAAGCAAAAGTTTTATAAATAAATTTAGATTTTTACTATTTTTAACAAGATTTCTATAAAACAGTTTGGACTAAAATTTCCACTGAGAGAAGATGGTGAAGACCTAGGATAGCTCTTCTGCTGTTAATTTATTTTTATACTGGTATTTAAATATTTGCAGATATTTAGCAAAATATTTTTATTCTTCTCTTTGGGCTTTCCAGATACCACAAGGATCTTTGTTACCTCTGTCGTTTTCAGAGGATTTTAACGTGTGTTATTTCATCTTACATTGAAGCCCACTATTTTACAAACTTCCTGGCAAGCTAAGAAGGATACAGACTGGAGGGTACTGCACATCCTCAGCACATACACAACCAGGGCATTTTAACAACTCCAGGAGTCCCTTAACCACAGCAGAGAGGAAGCTGTCACTAGTAAACTCCTTTACTGGATGGTGAGCTCTTTTTTTAGATGTAAACTTCTTGAGGATGATGGCTTTATCTCATTTTATCCCATAGAGTGTTTCAGAACTGGCCAGCAACAGATATCTAGTAAATGCCTCTGGAAAGCATAAATGAATGAAAGTCATATAGTGATGTGAGTTAATATTTGTTCCATTAAATGACTGCTCATGTTATGAAAAGCTCTCAGAAGCTAGTTGAAAGTGATTTATAAAAGGAATTCCCACCACCACATGATAGGTGAACCTTGTGAGTGAGAATGCTTTCTGGAGCGGTGTGCTCTTTGCAGTATTATGTCCAAAAACTATGATTAACCCCCAAGAGAAAGCATGCGCTGAAATACTCGCAAATGCAAAGTCCAGACAGAAAACACAGTTAGATGTATAATCATCCACAGACTCAGTCTTTATGTAAAATATTTTCTAAAGATCTAGAAATAAGTTCAAGAAAAATAATTCCCATAGAAATGATAGGGCAAGGAAACTTTGCGTATTGGATTCATCCTTCCGTGGTTTAATGGGCAGAGGGAAGAGAGAATGGTAACAGGCAGTTTTCCAGCACTTATTGTGAGGGCCAGTGCTGTAAGACCTGGGCAGTATGATTACTCCCCATTTTACAAATGAAGCAGTTGAAGCCTGAGAAGTAACTTGTCCAGGGTCACGCAGCTGGTAAATAATGGAGCCCCAGTTCAAGCCTGACTCCAGAGCGCATGCTCTTAACCACTACGCTATATTGTACTTAAAGTGAGACCACCTCCCCCGCCAAAATAAAAAAAAAAAAAAACACACCCTCCTTTAGAGGAAGTCTCTGCACAGCTTATATTTTACCAAGTTTCTGTTACTTCCATTCCCAACCTGGACGTAAATACTGGCAATTCACTGCATATAATTCATTGTTTTGTGATATTTTTTAGGAACACAGAAATTCTAGAAAAAAATACGGAGATGTGTTTAGTCTTTCTGATCATCAAATAAATATAAAGCAAAGAGATGTTCTTTTTTCACTTGTTAGATTAATAGTTTATGTTTAGAATTAAAATACTCACGTTGGCTGAGAAGCAGTGAGGCCCAGACTGTCACTGGTGGGAGAGTAAATTGGTAAAATGCTTTTGTAAACTGAAAAATATCAATTTATATCTGAAGTTGTTTTTTTTTTTTTAAATGTGTACCCTTTGCCCCAGGAATTCTACTACTGGGATTCTATCCTGAGAAATAATAGAAAGTATAAAAGTAGAGAAATAATAGAAGTATAGGAAAGACTTTTATGTACTTACATATGTGGTCAAATAGTAACATGTACTAACTCTTTTATTTTAAATTGTGCTGTATAACTTGTTATAAGTACAGTACATTTAAGTGTAGGAATACTCCATTTTAAAATAACTTTGTTCCTTTCCTTCATAAAGTATCCTGAAATACTGGCAGTATTTGATGATTAATATTTGATACTGTTTTTTGTAATTGTGAGTTCACACAGAAGTACAAAGTGAGCCCTGTTTTTTGGCAAAGATATTTCTGGCATGATCCATTGCTTTCACCCAGCTTAGTATCAGCTTATTAGAACTGCCTGTCACCAGAGAGTCTCAACTATATTAATGATAAAATCTTTGTTAGAAATGTTTATAGCTTTTTGTTGAATAGATTCTTTACCTTTACCTTCAACCTTAATTAGGGTTTCAAAGTTTTTCTTAACTCACAAGACCTTGTTGAAAAAGCAAAATATCTGGTACTTACCTCTTAGTGCCTTGTTGGGACCTCTGTGTGGTGGCAGTCAGTATTCGCCCAAACTGAAGTAGGTTAACCTTGGCACGTTGTTTTAAGGGAGATCATGCAGACATCCTTTTATGGTGGTGGCTTTTTTTCTGTCACCCTGTGACTGAGCACAGTAATGATCAGTTAGCCTCATGTGTGCGTGTGCACTTTTTTTTTGTTACTAGGAAGTGAAATTTTTCTGTTAGTGATCTTTTAAAAAAGAGTTATCCAAAAACCCCTTGGAATTTATGAATTTTTGATATCTATGGAACTTTATAAATTTTTCTATAAAGATTTAAGTTTTTAAAAAAAACTTAAGTTTTAAAAAAAATCCTTTGGAAGAGACTGAAGCAATAAACCTTAACCAGGAAAAAAAAAGAATCATAGTTATTGATGATTTTGTATCCATGTTATGTGTAAAGTGTGAGTTTTTAAAGGTTTTAAGGGAAAAAAATGTCAATTTTGACAATTCTGTCTGCCTGGAAACTTGGAGCAGGGAGTAGTTCACTCATTCTGTATCTTATCAACAGCTTAATGAGAAAGAAACAGAAATTTCTGTGGTGAGTGGAGAAAAATGCTCTTTTGTATGTGTACAGTGATTAGTCAGTATTTTCAGGCGGGAGACCAACTGACTGGATCGCTGATTGCATGGACACATGCATGACGAAGGAAGAGTTGAAGGGAGCATCCTACGGCTAGAATTGCCTCTCGTGCACAGGATGAAGGAGACCTGTGCTGTTCACCTTCAAGCCTTAATGGACTCAGTTTAAACCAACAGTGTCACATGGCTATCAAAATGGAAATTGATTTGCAGGCTAAAATAATGGAAATATAGCGCTCAGAACAAGAGAGATGATCTGGCCATTCCCAGTGAGCTCAGGAGGCTGCGTTTTACAGGGCACGGATGACCTTAGAGCATGGGTGGTGAGGGGTCTAGATGCCAGGTCTTAGGAGAAATGATGGAATAAACTGAGCATGTCTGGGCTTGGCAGGGACGTGATCATTACCCTCACGTGTTAGGAAGCTCTCATGGTAAAGGGTTTAGATTGTATGTGTTAGTCTTCCTAACTCCAGAGAGTAGAAGGAAGGCCTTGTAAGAGGAGGTTACCAGACAGCTTTCAAATCAAAATGTGAAAGTAGATCTCAAAAGTTGAGATCATAAAAAAATGGCATGTTGTCTCTTATTCAGGTGCTTGAATAAACAGGATGACTATTTTGAGGGATGTTAGAGAGAATTGAATCATTTGGTAGGAATTTGTAACCCTGTGACCTCAGAGGCCCTTCCACTCCAGGATTCTGTCAAAGTGGCTGAGGACCTTTAGCCTCTCAGCGGTGTTATTCCATTGAGAGGCTTGTTAGATTCTTATAAGCTCTAAAGTGCTAAAGATCTGTAGAGAAACCTTGTCAAACAGAAGAGCTACAACTCACCTAAATTCTTTGGGTCTCCACCCCATTATATAAAATAAAGGTATTGAACTAAATGATCACCAAGATAATTCCTAGTCCAATAATTCTGTGAGGGGGAAATACAGAGATTTTATGATTTGGTGGATCAGTATGATAAAATCTTCTAGAACTAGTTCCTTTAAAACTTGGATTGAAGAATCCTTGAAGAAGACACTGTTGAGAAGTTGTTTTTCAATTTGTTGAGAAGCCATCCTGGTGGGGTTTTGGTTTTTAGTTTTTGAAATAGTTTTTATTAAGTAAAACGTTGTTATATCATTAAATCTAGGTAAAGTAAATGTTCTAGCAAACTGGATCTCCCCCTTTTTTTGGTATTAGAGTAGTCAAGTGTATAAAGAAGAGGTGATAGGGTAATTGTCCTCTGAGATGCCGTTGAGGTTTAGTGTGAGATAATTTCATGAGCTCACAAACCTTATTTTTATTGTTGAAAGTTACCAGGATTTCTTTAGTTGTACTGTAAAAGTGGAGTCCATGTCGTTTTCTGTAGAAGAGATGGACGTTTGTGACCTGAACTGAGAGTTTCTACTATTTTATTTGTTCTGTCAAGCACAGTTGTGAGTATAGAGTAGATACTCAATAAATATTAGTGATGTTAGTGAATGAATTCTTTATGAACCGTGTTCCTCTTTTCTGAACTTCAGCCCTATATGCTTAAGCCAGATAGGACTTCCAGAAGTTAGCTGTTCACAATACAAAAAGGTCAAACTGAGTTATTGTTGCCAATATAAGGAACAAATGTTGTCATAAAATAAGGAAAAGAGAAAAACTGGTCAGTGACTAAAAACACTCAGTGTGTATAGAAATAGCAATGGAAATTTTCTACAAAACAACCTGTATAACTGTGGTCTGAACTATATGCTTTTGTATTATGGGTAGATGTGGTTTAGTGTTTAGTCATCATTTAAAACTACACAGTGATGAATAACTTCTAAGGAATTTTGAAACTTCTTCTATTGGTATATAAGATATGAGCTGCGGTCATTAAAATTCCTATCAATATTTCTTTACATTGGAATGTAACCTCAAGCAAGAACTCTGCTTCAGATTTTTTATTATAGCTTCACTCTTTACACTTTATTGCTAAATGTAAACAGAAGACCTTCTATAAGTTAAGTACCTGAAGACATGTTCTGTAGTGAGAAACTCAAGTGCAACCAAAATAGAGTTTTCTTATTATTACCAAGAGAACAACAGGCCATATTTTGAGCATATCTGTGAAACTGTATGTTTCAATCCCATTAAAAACAACAAAACAAGAAAACGGTTCTTTAAAGCAAAAGACAAATTCTGCTGTATGGTTTTACTATTTTAAAGAGAAATTCATTGATTCAGCAAGTACTCACTGAGCAACTACCCTGTGCCCTAGAGAGTGGAGGTAAAGCAGCAAACAGACCGACAGAGGTCCCTGCCTTCGTGGAGCTTCCATCCCAGTCGTGGAGACAGATGATAATAAATAAGCCGCATAGTAAATTAGGAGGCTATTGGTGCTGTGGGGAGAGGAAAGAGAGAAGGCAGAGTAAGGGTGGGGCTGTGAGGTGGGCGCGGGCTACAGTTTGGAGTGGGGTGGTCAGGGAGGGCTTCTTGGAGAAGGTGCCATTTGAGTGAAGACCCGAGGGGTGTAAGGGAGTGAGTGATGCACTTGTCTGTGGGAAGATGGCCAGGAGAGGGGGAAGCAGCGGCACGCGCCCTGGGGCACAGTGTGCCCGGTGCTGTGTCCGGGGAGCAGTGAGAGGGAGTAGGGGGAGTCTACGGAGTAGAAGGCAGGTCGGGGTGGGGGACGCAGGGTCTTGTGCGTGTTTGTCATGACTTTGGCTTTTACTCTTGGCTGGCGGTGGGTCATTGCAGGATTTTAAGCCCAGGAGCGATTAACTTGTTCTTTTTAACGAAAAGCATGCACAGCTGCTTCGTCAGCTATGTTTCTGTGTAGTGTTGATATTTAGAATGACAATTTAAATAACCCTCTGTTAAAATTGCTTTCGTTAATTTTTTTTTTTTTAATCTAACAAATGTTGCCGGTCGATTACGGGTAAGTGTCCGCATTAGGCACTAGGGGGATGCAACGCTAAATAGAACGTGGTGCTTTCTCATAAAATCAATAATCTGATGGGAGATTTTTTTGAAAACCCTATGTAGTTAGTTAAGATGTAGATCATACAGCTGTTCAAGAATAAGAATTGTTTCATTGCCCCACAGTTAATGAGCTTTTCTCCTGTGCCAAGCACTGGGTCCAATGCTGGGATAACCACAGGCATGTATCTCCTTCCCTGCCTTGGGATGTATTCAGCCCAGGAGGAGGGCCAGAGGAGTGAAGCATTCCAGACCCGTCCTCCGAGCTGTCTGCAGACCTCTGCTGCCCTGTCCCTGCCGTCTCCTTACGAGACCGCGGGAGGCTGCATCTTACCCGTCTTCGGGTCTCCAGTCCTGACCAGGGCCTGGCGCTCAGCTGTTCACTGGTTGGGGTTTTCCCTCTTCTAGCATTTACTACATTCTTATAGCTGCCTGTAGATGCTGCTGCCATCTATCACATCTTCAACATGTGTTTGGTTTGGTTTTGTTTTTAATAGAATCGAGAGGACAGTGAATAATTTTTTTAATAATACATTCTCTATCGAAGATGGGAAAATGCACGAGAGGGACCTGTTGTTTCCACAGAGATGATAATGAGAACATTTCTTTGTGGAAGTGAAAAATATTTCTTGCATTTTTCTTACGGTAAAAGCAGTCATTCTCTGTACGATGCCACTTATCCAAAACATGAGAAAATAAAAGACTAATTAAATTAAGCCGTGAGTTTAATGAAGAATGGGTATAAGTGTGTGTCCAGACCACATGCCTCATTCACGTCTCCTGCCTCGCCCTCGTAGGAATGTGAGTTCGCCGTCCTGGAGCTCTAGTTCCTTGAGGTTTGGGGCTGCTTCTTACTTAGAGATGTGGACGGAGCTGCTGTGGCCGGCCCACTGCCTCTCACACAGATTCACTCAAACAGTGAAACTGAGGGCTTCCCTGGTGGCGCAGTGGTTGGGAGTCCGCCTGCCGATGCAGGGGACAAGGGTTCGTGCCCCGGTCCGGGAAGATCCCACATGCCACGGAGCGGCTGGGCCTGTGAGCCATGGCTGCTGAGCCTGCGCATCCGGAGCCTGTGCTCCGCAACGGGAGAGGCCACAACAGTGAGAGGCCCGCGTACCGCAAAAAAAAAAAAAAAAAAAAAAAAAACAGTGAAACTGGGGTAGCTGTGAGGGTGAAGGAGAGCAGCTAATCAGCAGGAGGGTGGAGGAATCTCTGGGAAGAGGAGCTGAGCCCTGTCATACACGGTAAGTGTAAGTTTCCTAAGCAGAAAAGTGCAATGGACACTCTTGTGTTGAAACAATAACCTGTGTCAGTGAATAGTCATCAGAGCCTAAGGTGCCCAGGGAGCATCTGGGCGGGGAGGGGGTGAGAAGGGATGGGCCAGATCAGGGGAAGGGAGAGGAGGACTGTTGCAAGGAACCACACTGGTAAGAAAGAATCGCAGGACTTTGCTCTTTCGTGCTGATGTTTGAATTTCCTCTTTGGATACTGGCAGCCTGTGGAAGGAAGGGTTTTAAACAAGGGTGTGACATGATCAGAGTTGTATTTGGGGAAGACAATACTGTTGGCAGTGTTAGCAGATGGATTAGAGAGAAACAAGACTTTAAGTAGAAGGACGTTTGTGACTTTGGAATATGTCAAGTCGAAGGTATCAAATCGAGTTTCATAGCCAAGGTGAGGGGACAGCTGGACAGTTTGAGGACTCACTTCATTTTTTTAGTTGCAGCCATAGAAGGGCTTAGGATTATACCAGGAGAAACTGGAGCAAGAAGAAAAGCCTCTAATGGAACCCTGGAGAGGGTAGGCGAAGAGTGGTGGGAGACACATGGGCAGACCGGCAAGAAACAGGGTTTAAGACAAAAGCAGGAAGGAATTTGAGGAAGGGAGGACAGGAGCGGTGTGCCTTGTCAGGTGCTGGAGTGAAATGTAATTGGACAAAGTCTGAGATGAAGATTTTGGATTTGACTGTGTGATGAATTGTAATGTTTCTTGCTTTTGGTTCATCTAGTCTCTTTCATCAGATTTCAAGTCATTCGTGAGAAGAAAGCATAGCATCAACTTTAAATTTTCTCACAGTGCTGACAGTTCATTAGTAGATGCTAAGCCACCTCTGCAATAGTTTTGAGAGGGTCGACAAGGGTTAGATAATTAGAGGTCTCATAAAATGTTGTATATATGTACAAATTATTTTGGATGGGATGTACGTATAGAAACCCACTTGTGTATCTAAGACCATGCTTTCAGACTGAAATAAAATGATAAGCAGTGTTCCTTCACATATGCATTTACCATGGTATTTTAAATCGGGTGCTACACCATAGTGATTTTGTTTGTGTGTTTGTTTGCATAGCCTGGCGCCTGTGTTTGCTCTGTTTGTACCGTTTTACTGCTCCATCCCGAGAGTCCAGGTGGCACATATTCTGGGCCCGTTGTCCATCACAAACAAGACGCTGATTTATATATTGGGACTACAGGTACAGTATGCATTTTTATGTTCATGTTTCTTTAACCAGATCTCTCTCTCTCTTTTTTTTTTTTTTTTTTTGGTCTTTTTCTCATTTGATCTCCTTGAAAACAGTGTGTTTTTTTCCCATAAGTTTGGCTTTGTGATCTATATCAAACGTTCAAAGGAAGTGTTACAGAACAAGAACGTCAAGGTATATAAGATACTAGAATACTTTCATAGCCTTTAGAAATCTGATAAGAGCTTTACACTGTAATTTGTATCGGTGGAAAATATTTTAATTTCATTGTACAATTGTGTTTAAGTGTCTTTTAAAAATCATAGTATGAAGTGGAAACAAATGAGAACAGTCAAAAGGTGGAAAGTGGAGAACCACTGTCAAAATTAATGTATTGAATAGAGTGTCACAAATAAAGCTCTGAAGCTGGAACCAGATATGCTTTGCCAGCTTCATAACTCCTGCGCTGCATGGGCTTGATTGCACTGTCACCATCCACTAGATGGTTTGAGACGAAGGCCATTAGAGGACTGACTGTTTGACTTAAATTGAAAAAGATTATCTTCACCAATATTCCATGAATATTGATTGCTCTCTGCTGGGTTCCAGGCGCAATAATAGAAGATACATGTGATTTTCAGTTTTCAACCTGTAGTACCTGTCACTTTCTTTCACTCTCACACCTTTTGATGTAAACTTTTATTCTGTTTCCTGTGGTACCATGTGTAGCTTGGCCTTTCGATCCACCATTATGCTCGTAACATTCCTTACCCCACGTATGTGGAACCGATACCAGTGTCACTGTAGAATGCCCTGCTCCCTCCCCTTTTAACCTTCAGCATTTCCTCTAACTTCTCTAGTCTGCTGTCCTGTGTTAGCAGTGGCTCATCTGGGGTGGGTGTTTCCTAACCAGTTTACAGCCGTTTCTCATGAAATGTGTTTATCCTTCATCTCTCAACCTATATAGCGTTACGATCTCCCTTATCCTCCCTAATACTCGTATAACCTAATAGCCCATTTCCGCATTTTACTCTTACTCCTAGGATTTGCTGTGGCATGTTTAATTTTTTTTTAAGATGTTACAACAGAAGGCAGAATGCAACGGTAGAAGAGCACCCTGGATGGGGAGCAGGAGACCCAAGTTCCAGTTCTGACATTGCACACATTACCTTGAGACTTGGGTCAAGTTATGGAAGCCTCTAAGCCTCATTGTTGACTCTAGTTATAGAGCATCTTTGAGGGTGAAAAACATTGTTTTATTAATTATGGAGTAGGAATTCAGTGGAGCATTGTGGAAAGTCTTTGGAGTCACGTAGACTTTGGTTTAATTAGTTGCTCTGGTAATTATTTTCTTTCTCTGTCACTTTTTCTGAGCCCCCATTTGCCCATCTGTAAAGTGGGGATGACGATATCTATCTTACAGGGTCATTTGAAGGATTAGAGATTATAGCATTGAGTTTTTAGGGTAATCTGAACAGATAATAAGAACTAAGTCAATTGGTTCCTATTATTAATTAATCATTTATGTCTCTGTGGCTGCCACCTTTGGTTTTTCTGAGATTGTGAGTGGGTTGTTTGTTTTGTTTTGTTTTGTTTTGTTGGTGAGGTAGAAGCTGGCGTCAGAAAGTAGAGGTGGAAATGCCCCTGGCTTCTTGATAAAATCTGAAGTCCTTAGCATGAATGGCATCCAGGGTTTCTTCTTGCCTGTCCCATGTCAGCCCCCACCCCCCCCACCTTGACATGAGCGTGAACCTTTTGTTCCCAAAACTTCTGTTCTCTCCTTCCATCCCTCCCCTCTGGATCTTCGCACATGTTTCTGTGCCTCTGTCTCTTACTGAACAACTTCTTAAAACCAGGGACGTTTGACACATGAATGGATGAGTGAATGAATGACTTTAATCATGATCAGGAGAGCAAAAATATTTGTGAAGGGTCATTTAAGTACACATGGCTCAAGAGCCAGTCATGTAATGCCCGGTGCTGGGGGCTGTGGAGGAGAAAATGAAGCATGAGATGTGGCACCTGCCCTCAAGAAGCCCAGCTAGGAGAGAAGGCATACAGTAAGTGCTGTGAAAGTATTAGCTGTTTTATTGTTCTCTATACTTTTAGAAAAAGACTATAGAAAAATATTTTTCCACATAATTCTCATCCTTGTTATTATCGGTCATTCACACTGAACAAGCATCCATGCTAGATCAAAGGATTAAATTTTAGATCAAGGGATTAAATTTGAAGTTGTAGCCAGTGCTCATTTCCACATGAGCTAACACAAGAGCACAGCTTGTCAGATTCTTTTTTTACCTGTGCTTTGTCATCTCTTACCTTTGTCGTCTTTCTGTGTATCTTTTTTTCTATGTATCCTTGATAAATGGGCACCACTTTGAGGTTTTCATGTAGCACAGTGTCAGCAATGAACCCGCTTCTTTCTCTACAAGCAGAAGTGCTTAAACTCCCCATCTAAAGATCTAAATGTGAACAAACACTAAGCTACAAGTCTTTTTTTTTAAATCTGCATATGTGACTTTATTTTATTCCCTAAATATTTCAGTGTATATTTCCTATAAACAAGGGCATTCTCTTACATAGCCATTGTTCGGTTAACAAAATTGGGAAATTAACATTGATACAATCTTATTCAAATTTTTATCTTATTCAAATTTCACCAATCGTCCCAATAATATCCTGTTATTAGGCTACAAATCTTTTCTTTCTTGCAGGAACACTTTGAGATGTCTTGTGACTTTTTTTTTTTTTTAAACCCTGAGCACACCCTTGGAGGTAAATGATTTGGAAAACAAAGGGAGAGGTTTCATAAGACCCAGTTCTAACTGCTTTTGCCGTTAATGAACTTTGATACCATTACTTAGTTTGCTCTTTCTTGGGTAAACTGGAATGAGAGTGTCAGCAGTTAAGCAGAGCAGCATTGGACATGGACCTGTATGCTGGCAGATGTCTTCCATCTAAAACTAGAGTAGCAATAACAAGAAATTGAAATGAGAGAATTATATAAACTAATATTACATGTCATTACTTAACACCAAGGATTGGATGGTGACTACATATTTTGTATGTTGTTAATGCTGATACTTCCTTTCTATATAGTATTTTACTTTGTTTAAGCCAATTAATGTCCATTTGTAATTAAGAATATGCTTGAATTTCACTTATTTTTCTTTGCACGGGAGTGGGCTGGGTTCAACCAATCTGTTTTAGGCTATTGAAAAGCTGAGTTAGGTCTTGGTATAAAAAAAAAGAAAGAAAAGAAAAGAAAAATGAATATGTTGTTTTCTTCTATATAACAGAATTGATATTTATTAATTTTCTATTTGTTTATATTAAGGTATATATAATTAAGACTTAACATAAATGGTTATGGCTGGAGTTATGTAAAAATAAATAAGCTGTGACTGGCAGTCGAATTTCATTTTTAGTTGCCTTTTTTTTTCTTTTATAGCTTTTCACCTCTGGTTCCTACATCTGGATTGTAGCCATAAGTGGACTTGTAAGTGTGATTCCCCCCTCCCCCAATTCCCCCTCTTTTCTGAACAAACTTTAGGAAAAATGTCATATTTAGATCATGGGTCATATTCAGGTGTCAGATTGCATCTCAGAGCTACTTCCTTAGTGATGAAAAAGCCAGTTGCATGGATAATTGAGATGAAAGAAGCCAGTTTGTCTCAGTTTTCAAGGTAATTTTAATGAAAGTTTTAGCTGAGTTTGTCAGTGTTATTTTTAAATTACTTAGTAGTTGAACTCATAGTAGGACAAAATGGCAGAAAAAGAAAATGAAGAAGTTGGATTTACCAAAATTAGTGAGAGATATTCTGCTTGTTTTGGAAAGAGACATGGTCATGCAAGGGGAAAAATAAGGTTAAGTGGAAAGTCAGGTGGATTGGAACTGATGGAAGATTCATCAGGGTGTGTGGCCAGAGAAGGAAGAGGGCGGCGTCTCCTCTGTGTGCCAGATCGCCTTCATCTCCCCCATCCCCACCCTGCTGTATTGTATTTTATTTTATTTTAATAAGCATATAAGTTTATTTTAATAAACTCTATGAGGTATTGAAAGTGAATCTAAAGCATGAAATTGAGCTTTATTTTTCATCCATGGCTTAAATTTGAACTCCCAAATTTATCTAAAAATAAGTTTATAACTAGTATATGTGAAATACAGTTTTCAATTTATTTCTTGGAAAAGTCTAAGAAAATTACAGACTGGATTTATAGTAACATGTGTAACATCAAAGGGAAAGGATTTGGAAATAACTGCATTCCACTGCAGACATTTTAAGTAAGTTATCACTACTTACTCTTGTTTCCTGGGTGAATGGTATTTTGAGACACTGGGTCATTACTTTCAGCCTGCTCACTTCTTTCCTTCCTTTATGCTGTCTGTTTTATTCCTTTTCTATGTTTATTCTTTTCATATACAACTTAATCCTTCACTCCTCACAACATCCAGCCAGAATTCTGGGGATTGAAGTCACTTTGTTTCCCCCTCCCTAAACATTTTTCTCAGATGCCCAGATTTGCTTCAGGAACACAGAGCTGAACTCCATTGTGGGGTCTTCAAGCCATCTGAGCCACCTGGTATTCTTAAGACTTGTAGTGATTTAAAGGACAGCCTGGGGTCATACTAATCCTGTGGGGCACAGTGGCCAGGCTCTGCCCAGTCTAATCTCATCCCCACTTGAACTGCCAGCTTGATTGGCAGGTGCTTAACCAGCCTGCAGACAATAGGTAGTTCATTGCTTTCATAATGAAAGCAGCGTGAGAATTCACTCTTTTGTTCATGATAAAGTTCTGTTTCTCTTAGCAGTGATAATCTTGAGCCCTTTTTTGGATATTTTCCTAAAGCATTCAAAAATTTGAAAAGTACCTTATTGTGTTACATTTCATTGTGTTAGTTTACTGTTAATCGATTTGCTCACATTATCTGGACCCCTCTTTAATAACTCATTATGTGACTCATTTGTTTTAAGGCATCCCATTTTCTTTCTTTATTCTGTTTTCAGATTCCTGGTTTTAAAATAAGTTCTTGCTGTCACCTCAGAAAGTTTCACTTTGTGACATTCGGTGCTCTCGAATTGGAGGTTGCATTTTTCATCTCTTTCTAGTCTTTTTAAAATCTAAAGTATGTGTGTTGTGATCAGTCTTTTCTCGTACAGATGCTTAACAGGTGGTAAGGTGCTTGATTTAATTTTTTAAAGGATCAGAAGTTTAACAAATGTTTAACATTAAAATTCCTAGTTTCAGAAGAGTGAATAGAATTGCTCAGTACTTGAAATATAATCCCCAGATGAATGTAGCTAGCATTTGAACAATCTCACTATTAGTAAACCCCTTTGAGCCAATTGAACCTTCACTTTATAGTAACTAATTCAACTAATATTACTGACCTCCTACCAGTACACAAATCTGATAAATCTTCATATCAGCCTTGTTCTTTATTATTATTCCACCATAGTTAGATGATACTATGTTTACTTAAGATGATTAATATCAGGGATAATTACACCAGTTTTCCTTCATGCTATACCATAGATGTTAGTGCTTGTTTTGAATTTAATGAATATTTTGTTTCTGACTTTTTCCAGAAAAATCATACTTTTGTTATGAAATATTTAATGTAATATGGTATACTTTAGATAAGGATAATTATAAAGGAGGATATTCCAACTATTTGTGAATGTTTGGTTTACACACCACTGGTTGAGGGAGGGAGATCTGAGATTCACAAAGCCACAGCTTGTCCCAGATGTCTCTTGCTCAACCTGACTTCTCCTCTCCCTGTATTTATCAGGCAAGTTCCCTTTTTTGTTTTTGGGGCGGGGCGGGGGGGTGTTTTTATGCTAAATAAAATACTAAAAAGAAAATAAAACTTTTACTACCAGAAAGAAATGCACAGATGGTTTTCAGTGTTTTGGAGGAATGTTAGAAAACCTGTTGATAAAATAATCACCTTTCAGCTCTGAAACCAATTGTTCTCCTAACATACTATATGTAGTAAGGAAGTAATTTTATTTCAATCTGTGTTTTTAAGAGAAAGAGCTTTTTTTTATAAAAAGACATTTGTGTAAACCTAAGTCATGTGTTATCTGCTGTCATAGAAACCAAAACCTTTACTCATGCTCTTCTGAAAGGCTGCCAACTTTGGGTTTATTTTATTTAGTTATTGGTGGATTTATTTTGCTTAGGGTGCTTTTTCTCTCTCCTTGTGTCACCCATTCTTTCATGATTAGAAATGTTTCTGAATACATAGCTTAAAAATATCCCACTGACTAAAAGAGGAGGAGGAGATAAATTACATCAGGACAGTATTTTGCTAGGTGGGAGTGCACTTTCTGTCTTCAGTGATGTCAGAGAAAAGAATAAGGGCTAAATATTTTTCCTGGGTGGAGGGGGGTTGGGGAAGTGTGTTTAGCTTATGAGGAGCAATAATGAGTTAATTTGACTAGGACAGCTGTCTCTCCACAGTTCTGTTTTGTGGTCCCTCAGGGATTCCAGCTGCTGCCAGAAAGGATAAGGGTCATCCCGTTTTACGTAAAGATTAAGATTACAGTAAGTCCCCTACATACGAACCTTCAAGTTGCGGACTTTCAAAGATGGCAGTGCGCGTTCACATGTCCAGTCAAGTTAGTTCACGTGTCTGGCGTACATTGTCCCGTGCGTGCATCCTCTGCAAGTGGTTGTGCTTTTGTGTCCTTTACGGTACTGTATAGAGGACAGCACCGTACTCTAGACAGTATCTGTACAGTAGTACAGAATCTTTACTTCAAGCCCAGGATGTCAGGAAGCAAGCGTACAAGCAGCGGGGATGTAGCTGGTACTTGCCTGTTCCCTCGATGCCAGCGCCTGGATGCCAGCTGTTGTACTGGACTACTGTACTTTTCAAGGTCCTGTGCTGTAAGACTAAAAATGTTTTCTTTATTTTTTGTGGGTTTTTTTCATGTATTATTTGTGTGAAGAGTATTATAAACCTATTACAGTACAGTACTGTATAGCCGATTGTGTTAGTTGGGTACCTAGGCTAATTTTGTTGGACTTACAAACAACTTGGATTTATGAATGTGCTCTCGGAACAGAACTCGTTTGTATGTAGGGGACTTAACTGTATTCACACGTACCATTGATACATGTTTTAATGTTACGTTGTTCTTCCTTTGACAATTCTGGCTTTTAACACCAACTTTTTTTTTTTTTCTGGCTGCGTTGGGTCTTCGTTGCTGCGCACAGGCTTTCTCTAGCGTGGCAAGCGGGGGCTGCTCTTCGTTGCGGTGGCTTCTCTTGTTGCAGAGCACAGGCTCTAGGCGCGTGGGCTTCAGTAGTTGTGGCTCACGGGCTCTAGAGCTCAGCTCAGTAGTTGTGGTGCACAGGCTTAGTTGCTCTGTGGCATGTGGGATCTTCCCAGACCAGGGCTCAAACCCGTGTCCCCTGCATTGGCAGGCGGATTCTTCCCAACACCAACATTTCTTTATTTCTTTATTTTTTTTTTGCAGTACGTGGGCCTCTCACTGCTGTGGCCTCTCCCGTTGTGGAGCACAGGCTCCGGACACGCAGGCTCAGCAGCCATGGCCCATGGGCCCAGCCGCTCCGCGGCATGTGGGGTCCTCCCAGACCGGGGCACGAACCTGCGTCCCCTGCATCGGCAGGTGGAGTCTCAACCACTGCGCCACCAGGGAAGCCCCCAACACCAACATTTAATATCTAAACTACGACTGTTTTCATGAAAGTTTGCAAAATGGTAATTGGAAAGCTTGGCTATTGTAGCCAAGTGAAATATTTCAGTGTAAGTGAGTGCTTGAAAATGTTAGTATACACCTACTTTCATCATATTCGCACCTCATGTCTAACTACTCTTCTTCACGTCTTTGGTGAGAGACCTTCAAAAATTGAGGCTACTCTATATGTTCATAGTTCCTCCGGTCTTGTTACACATTAATACTTTTTTTTTCCTTAAAGAAAATATTACTTTCTTATGGAACTTTATTTAAGTTCTTTTGTGGTTCTGCAGAAAGTCTTTAGGCCCTCCGCATCCTTGCACTTCTTCATTTTCTGCCATCTTACGAATCATAGTTATGAGTCATTACCCCTGGGATGTACCCTAATTCTCAAAAGCTGATGTCTCGGGCCTGAGCTGATTCTAGCACGATTAAAATAGGGGCCTGCTTTTGCCAGTTTTTCTCTTTTTACAGTTCACGTATTCATCACCATTTGGTCCTCTTTCAAGACGTTTTGCAGCAGATGAACAGACAGGCCTGTACTTCTCAGACTCCAGGCTTCTCCCCTTCAACCTGTCCATTTACGATCTAGTCATTTCCTGCATTTGTTACCTGTTCTGTACAGTATGTCAGACTTTGATTATCTTGTGATCAAGCAACCTTAGTGTGAAAGAAAATCTGTCCTACCCAGTAACAAGATTAGAAACATAGATTCACACCAGATTCGTTAGGACTTTGGATGTGGTCTGAGTTTGTATGTTTATCTGTAGGCAGTGAGGATCTTTAAAGCTTTTCAAACAAAAAACTTCACGATGGTGCAAGATTATAGAAGTCTTATTAAGGTTTGTAAGTCAAAGAAGGGGGGAAGGAGAGAGTTGAGCAACCTTGAAGGGGTCAGGATGGCTCATTTGTGGGCTGTGATTTGTCTGTCTGTCTTCCCCCAACAAGAGTTTTAAAGACAAAAAAAATAAAACATTGTCTTATGGTAACTGTAAAAGAAAAAGCATCAAACAGAACCTTATGTTGATGGGCTTTCCAAGTCATGGTATATCATTAAGGAGAAAGCTTATGGAATTAGCATAATCTGCTATGGAAATCAGAACTTCTTTGGAGTAAGTTTTCGAATCCTGACCTGCATCTCGGGAGAACGAGGATGGGGAGTTGGGTCCTCTGAGCCTTGCCCTGCTTTTCATGTCTTTCTCTGCTCTTCATGCTTCCTTTTCTTCTTCCTTATTCTTGCTTCCCTTAGATTTCTTTTCCCAATTCACCAAAAGAAGGGTACAGTGTAGCAGGTCAGGTAACTCATCTGATGCCCAAGGTTTTCAGTTGAACTTTAGGGACTAAGATGATTTTCTAGCAGTTCATTGAAAATGAGGGCAGGGCTTCCCTGGTGGCGCAGTGGTTAAGAGTCCGCCTGCCAATGCAGGGGACACAGGTTCGAGCCCTGCTCCAGGAAGATCCCACGTGCCTCAGAGCAACTAAGCCCGTGCGCCACAACTACTGAGCCTGTGCTCTAGAGCCCGTGGGCCACAACTACCGAGCCCATGCACCACAACTACTGAAACCTGTGCACCTAGAGCCCGTGCTCCGCAACAAGAGAAGCCACTGCAATGAAGAGTAGCCCCCGCTCGCCACGACTAGAGAAAGCCCGCACGCAGCAACGAAGACCCAACGCAGCTAAAAATAAATAAATAAATTTATAAAAAGAAAAAGAAGATGAGGACAGAAGCTGCAGAGGGAGGTCAAGGCTGGTTAGAGCTGTGAGGTGGGTTGGGCTTGTGAAAGAACCTAGTGTAGAAGTAGAAGATGACAGTGGATCCTTAAGAAACGGCCATATTTAGAGGGTGCTTTCACCTTCTTATATAACACAGAATTTACAATCCCAACACCAAATTGAGTGCTTATCAATCCATTGTACAACTCTCTCTCTCTCTCTCGTTCATTGATTCATTCATACCTTCTCTCTCCCCCCATTTTCCCTCCCTTCCTCTCTATGCCCCCTTCCCCTGTCCCAAAACCTTCTGTCCTCTGCCTTGTCATGACAGTTACAACTCAGTCCAGGGCTGACAGAATGTCTTATTAGACAAGTGTTACACAGGGAGTGACCAGTAGACTTTTAAATGTTCACTGCAGAACAGATGAAATCATGCCAATATCTTGATAAAGCTGTCAGAGAAGTGCCTCATAAAATATAGCTATAAAATTTTCATTACTGTAACTTACCTTCTACTAACTTACCTTTTTTTAGGCAAAAACCTTTCGGAGGCTTTCAGAATTAGGCCTCCTCAGGCCCCTGTCTCAGCCCTGTGGACCCTGTGCTCCAGGGACACTGAGCGTCTTACTCTTCCCGGCACCTCATGCTGTCTCAGGATTCTGTGCCATCACTTATTTGTCTTTAACAAACACATGGCACTTACTATGTACCAGGCACTTGTGGTAGATTATGTTGTTTCTTCAACTGTTTTGTTTGTTGAGAATATTTGCTGCCCGTCTCTGCGGGCACCTCCCTGAAGGGCCTGCCTCTACGTGCCCTGCTAACATCAGACTCTACTCTGTGACTTACATGAGCCACTGGACCATGAGCAGAAGTGATGAATGCTTCACAAGCAGAAGTTTTAAGAACCATTGTGTGGTTCTGCCATTGCTCTGTTCCTTTTGTCGTGAGAAAAGCATGTGACGTATAGAAGCTGCTCCTTCAGCCCAGAGCCCAGAATGAAGAACACACACGGATCAGGGCTGTGGCCACCATGTAAGATGAGTGAGGAATAAACCTTTGTTATAAGCTACTGAAATTTGGGATAATTTGTTACCACAGTATAACCTAGAGAGAGCAGACTAATACAGCTCTTTTCTAAGCAGTTTACTAATATTATTTAATTAGTCCTCCTGAAAACCTGATGATGTAGGAACTGTTGTCCCCGTTTTATAGATGAAGAAACTGAGGCACAGAGAACTTAAGTTATTTGCCAAGAATAACTGATAAGTAGTGGAGACAACATTCAAATGCAGGTACTGGAGCTTTGGTGTCTGTGCTCCTAAGAGGTGGCTTTGCATAACCATATGCAGGTTCTTCCAACTATATCCATTCCTTCACCATTAGATGCCTTCTTTTCCTAGAAAAAAACTTATTCATTTAAGTTCTCACTCTGAAGCCTTTTCTGAGTCTGCCCTTTCAGTTTAGAAACTATACATTATTCTTTATTTTATAATCCCCAGTGCCTAGCAAAATGTGTGGCATTTTATCTTTAGTCTATAACTAATTGTTGAGTTTCAGAATTCAGTATTATCAAAATAATTATTTCTGTGCAATAAAACGCTGTAGCTCTTTGTGATCGTTGGGATGCTGTCAGCGTGTGCTGCTGCCTCACTCTGCCTCACTAGGTTCTTGACACTCTCTCTGTGGCGGGGGAGAACCTGGGCTTACCATCTGAAAGACGAGGAGGCTGAAGTTGAGGTTGCACAGCTGATGGATGATAGAGCCAGGACCAAAGGCCAGGTGTTCTGGCGGTCCAGTGGGTTCAGTGCCTTCCACTGCACATTTCAAGGCTCTCATCCATGTCTGTTTCAACCACAAGACACAAAGGTACAAAGCTGTTCTTAGGTCTTCTCTTGACTATACCACTAAGATGAGGCCCTGATCGTCGTCAACGGAGACACGATTCTGGAGGGAGATCTTGGTCACGAAGAAGTTTTAAAAGTACCCAGAGGTGCTGAAAGACACATATCCACAGCAGCTTCCTGCAGCCTTCATTAAAAAATTTTGTGGGCCGACCAATATCTAAGAAAACTTTATCCCATTGGCAGCCTCTGCCTTCTCCCTATTATGAAGAATTCTGTCTATAGCTATACTGTACTTTCTTTTCTAATATCATCAAAGATATTTAACTGGTCCTCCATATGATGGATTAAAAATGCAGCTCAAACCTCACCTTCAACAAACTCTTTGCCTTGTGTTTCTGGCATTGTCATGTACAAGAAAACGAAGTAAAGGATGGCTTTGAGAAAGCGTAAAGGATAGTATAAAACATTGAGCTGGGTCGGTACTGCTGCTGGTCAAAGGAAAAAGAAATGGAGATAAGGAAGAGGTTAGCAAGAAAAACACGCATGCATTTTCATTTTAGATGATTACTAGTAGTTTACATGGCAGTTACCCCACAGAGCATTTTCTCACAGGGTCTTTACATTTGTTTTCCTATCAGGAGATGGAAAGTCTTGAATCGGTTTTGATTATCTCTTTAAACTGATTTTTTAAATAGAAATGTCCAGTGTTCCTTCTTCTTTGCAGCTGATTGTGTTGATATTTTTCCTATATCTTGACTTTAACCTCTGGTAAAGAACTATGGTAAAAATCAGTGCATGAGATTTTGAATATATTCATTATAAACAACAGCATATTATCAGAAAGTCTTATGTTAGTTTATGTTAGCTTGGAATATTTTTAAGGTATCAGAAGTTTTTTATTGCTAAAGATTGGTTTTAGTCTCCGAAAATCCCACCTCTTTTATAAAGTTTAAGAGGAGAATTATACATCCAGAAATGTCTTAATCTTTCTAGGTCTTCACATTTACTTTTTTATGAAAAATTGTTTTCTTTTTTGTTCATTAAAGTGTTACATGCAGTAAAATTTACCAATTTGAAGTGTACAGTTTGGTGAATTTTGGTCATTGTATACAGTTTTGTAACCACCACAATCAGGATAGAAAACAGTCCCGTCACCCTAAACATTTTTTTCATGCTGCTGTGAAGATCTGTGTACACATTTATGTGTGGACATATGTTTTTACTTCTCTTGGGTAAATGCCTAGGAGTAGAATTGCTAGAATTTATCATATGAAAAATATATGGTACCATATTATTTTACAAAGTGACTGTGCCATTTTGCATTTCCACCATCAGTACGTGAGCATTCCATTTCCTCCGCCTCCTTGCCAGAACTTCGCATTGTCAGTCATTTTAAGTTCAGTCATTCTAGGTGGTGTGTAATTATATCTTGTGGTTTTAATTTGCGTTTCTCTAATGACTAGTGATTTGGGCATCTTTTCCTGTGACTACTAGCCATTTGTATATCTTCCTTTGTGTTGTGTCTGTTCAAATCTTTCACCCACTTTTTCGTTGGGTTACATTTGTATTATAATTATATCAAAAGAGTTCTTTTTATATTCTGGATATAAGCCCTTTGTTGGATATATTTTGTAAAAATTTTATACCAGTCTGTGGTTTGCCTCTTCGTTTCCTTAACTATGGCTTTCAATAAGCAAAAGTTTTAACTTGATTAATTCAGTGTTTCAGTTTTTAAAATAGTTTGTGCTTTGGTATCTTAAGAAATATTTGTTAATCTGATGTCACAAACATTTTGTCCTATGTTTTCATCTAGAATTTAATCGTTTTTGCTGTTACATTTAGGTCTAAGATCCACTTTGAGTATAATACTTGTGAAGTTAAGGGTTGAGATGTATTTTTTTCCATACAGATATCTAGCATTGTTCCATCAACGTTGAAAAGACTCTTTTCTCTTTTGCGTATTATCCTAGCACCTTTGTTGAAAGTCCGTTGACCAGTGTGGGTCTGTTTCTTGACTTTCTTTTCCATCTCAGTGATTTATATGTTTGTTCTCATGCCGGTACCATACTGTTTTGAGTACCTTTGAGTATGGTAAGTCTTGAAACCAGGTAACGTAAGTATTCCAACTTTGTTCATCTTTTTCAAAACTGGTCAAGCTATTTTAGGAACATTGACTTTCCATATGCCTTTTTAAATCAACTTATAATTTCTTTCAAAAAAGAAAAAATGCAGTTAATATTTTGCTTGAGATTGCACTGAAACTATAGATCAGTTAGGAAGGATTGCCATTTTGATATTTTAAAATATGGCCACAGATTATTTTATACTTCAAGAGATGGAGCTTAATTCCCCTCTTCTAGAGTGTGGGCTATACTTAGCGATTCACTTATAATGAATAGAATATGACGGGATGGAGTGTGACTCCAAAAGGCTGATGATAAGAGGCACGTTACTTCTATCCTGCTCCCTCTCAGGTCATTCATGCTGGGGGAAGCCAGCTGCCATGTCACAAGGGTACTGAAGCAGCCCTGTGGAGAGGTCTGCATGGCAAAGAATGATGGCATCCTGCCAGCAGTCAGCACGGACTTGCCAGTTGTGTTTCTGAGCTACATTAGAAGCTGGTCCTTCAGCCCCAGTCAGGAGTCCCAGATGAAGGCAGGTAGGCTGACATCTCGACTGCAGCCTCATGAGAGACCTTGAGCTACAGCCACCCAACTAAGCAGTCCCTAGATTTCTGACCCACATAAACTGTACATATAATAAATGCTTATTGTTTTAAGCCACTGAGTTTTGGGTAATTTGTTATTCAGTAATAGATAACTAGTACAACTATTTTAACAATATTGGGTCTTCCAATTCATAAACATAATATGTCTACATTTTTCTAGTAATTCTTTAATTCCCCTTTTTAATTTTTAAATTTTTGATGTACAGGCCCTACACATCTTTCATTAAATGTATTCCTTTTTGTGGGGTTTTGGTGCTATTTTAAATGGAGTTATTTTGTTCCAAATGTTTGCTGCTTGTATATAGAAACGCAGTTGATTTCTGTATATTGCTATTGTATACTGTAGTTCTGCTGAATTTGTTGTTTCTGTGGATTCCTTATGGTTTCCTACATATATGATCAAGTCATCAGGAAATAGGTTTGGTTTATATGTTTTACTTCTTCGTTTCTAATCTGTGCCTTTTATTTTTCTTGCCTATTGCACTAGCTAAGACCTCTAGTATAATGTTAAATAAGAGTGGTGAATAGACATCCTTGCCTTGTTCCTGGTCTTAAAAAAGGATTTCGTTTTTCCCTGTTGAGTCTCTATCTGTAAATGTGTAAGTTGTTCTTGATCTTTACATTCATTTTTAATTTGTTATTTGTAGTCCAATGTAAGAAGCAAATTTTTAACATAAGCCTGTTTTCCCCTCAATTTTGGTTTGTTGAATCAGTTTATGAAAGTGAATATAAGTTTAAAGGGGGGTGGTCTCCTTGTTGAAAGGGAAATTCAAAGGCATTTACATTTTAGCATTTGATTAAGGCTTTTTTCCATGTGCTAGAGACTCTAGCTGTCTCCCAATGTATTTTTTTCCTTCATAACAGAACCTTCATCTTATTTGAGGCAGCAGGGCCTCCAACTAAAAGATCACATTTTCCAGTCTCCTTTGCATCTAGGTATGGCTATCAGACCAAATCCTGGCATCCTGGCTAATGAGCTATAAACATACGTATTGGTGGGACTTCTAGGAAGGCTCCTTAAAGTAGCCTTTTGTCCTTTTGTTCTTCCTCATTTTCTTCTCCCCGCTGCCTGGAATGCAGTTAAGATGGTTGGAGCTTTTCTAACCTGAGGGAGAAATAAATTTCTGTTGTATTTAAGCCACTGTTATTTGCAGTTTTCTGCGTTATGCAGTTAACCTAATCCTCTTGACGCATGATTTTCTGAAAGAAAAAGCTTAGAGCAGCTTTCTAAGACAATTTGTTAGAAACAAATAATCTATTATTAGTTTAATTAATTCTGTTAATTAATTCTGTTATTCTAATTCAACTTTTCAAGAATCAGAAGGATACCCAGTGTTTAAATAGATACTTTAAAATGATATTGAAAAAGAAAAGAGGGCTATGGGAAATTCATCTGAATCACTCTTGTACTTGACAAAGAACAAGATAGCAAGACTTTCAATAAGTGCTTAAAGCCACATGACTCTGTCACGAAAACAACAGTCATTTCATAATTAATCACAAGTGGCACAAATAACTTCGGGCGTTTCTAACTTGTGTACATACTCTGTGCATAATAAAATGAGTAATTTCCAAAGTTCCTTCCTTCTTTCTTTAGCGTTTTTCAGTGAAGGAGAAGGAACAGGAAAACGTAAGGTTTGTTAGAGCAGGGATTTTCTTTGTTTTGCCTCCTGCTGTATCCCAGTGTTTAGAACACAGCCTGGCACCTTATAGAAGTTCAGTAAAATGTGTGTTGAATGAACACGTGAGGCCTCAGTGGGCCTGGTTTCCTCAGGACTTGAGTGAATATGAAGTCTGCATGAAGGGGTCCAGATACAAGGGAACGTTTGTTCCCTCAGCTCCTCTTTATCTTGTGACGGCAATGCTCTCCCCCAGGAAAGCAGCCCCTTGTGTTTGTCCTACTGTCCCATTAGATGACAAGTTTCTTGAATGTTGGGACTGTGGTTCACCAGGACCCTGGCAGTGTAGTTTGCCAGGTAGGCTTTTGTTCAGCCACAGTTGACTGGAGAAGGAGATCAACAGAAACCTGAGTGCTGGTGCCAGGTCATGGTTTCTCACCTCCGCTGGCTGTGGTTTCATGCTAACACCAAACAAGACCAGAGGACAGTTGAGGTTTACTCTCTGTAATCAAGGGAGTTTCACATGTTTCCACACAGCAAATTAAATTCTTTATTCCCTTTGGCCTGGACTTTCAACTGCAAGAGGTCCAGAATGCTCTCTGGTTGCTTCACCTCTGGGACCCTTTACCTGGCCGGGGTTCCCAACTCCTGCTGCTTGAATGCTCTGGTTCCAGCTCTCCCTGCCCTTCGCAGACACAGCCCGCTTGTTCATTTCCACTGTTTCTGAGCATCCTGGCCCTGAGCCCTGGCCTGCCCGAGATCACTGCCACTGCTTCATCCCTTGTCATTGGGCCTCTCAGCTTGATCTTGGGCTTCCGGGCTCTGAGGGCCTGCCAGACCTCTCCCTTAGAATTTCCCCTGGCCTCTTGATACTGCAAATCCCAGCAGGTGGTCTATTTTTAAAGCCTCTTTTTTCACAGACTCTGGGTTTCAAGAAAACTATCATTCGGAAGTCCCAGTATAAGAAGGGTTGGTGATGTGATTATCAAATATTTATAGGAAACTAAATTCTTAAAGCTCTTTATATTTTAATCCTTTGTGTGAATACCTGTGTTGACCAAAAAATTAATCAATAGTCAATCTAAGAAAGCATGGAAATTTTTATCTGCGCCAACCCAAGGATTATAACCCAGGAGACAGCCTTTCAAAGAGCTCTGAGAACTGTTCCGCAGAGAGAAGGGGGAGGCCGATACACATGTGACTTTGACGAAGGAGTGCATGCAGTCAAACACACATCTTACTAGAAGGTTACTGCTATTTGCAAGGAACAGATACCTTAGTTAATGGTCTTAGTGTTTTTCTAAGTATGCAGAGGTGCAGGAAACTAAGTTTACAACATTTTCTCCTGAAATATCTAACTGTCTTAAGATCCAGTTCTGTCAGTTTTCCCAGAGCACAAAGTGCTTCATCCTGAACTTCGCCTTGAAATCCTCTCAGAGTGTGCTGCTGTAGGTCAGCGACTGCAGTGGCTAATGACTTGATTCTTGGAGAACTGGATGGTGGGCAACTTTGTTTATTCTACAGTCCCTTCCCTTTCAGTCTGAGTATTGACTAAGGTTTGGGAGGCATTTCGTGACCAGTTTTTCCCACTGTGCTTAGGAATGCTCATTCCCAGGTCAGAGGAGGATTTCATTGATAGGCTACTCAGTGCTATTACTGGACTGGGCCCTGTTAACAGTAGTCAAAAGCCTCTGGACCTCCTGTCTTACTAGTCTGTTGTGGTCTAGGAAGTGGTTCCCTCTTGTTGCTTCTTCCCGTATCTAGAGTCACGCTGTTACAATCATTGATCTTATAGGACTGTAAATTTGGTCAGTGGTTTCAAGTCACCTAATCATCATTTATTTTACCACACATTTGGTAATGCAAAAAAACAATAATCTTGTAAAATAGGCAGAATACAAGTAATATAGCCAGTAAAATTAATAAGGTCATAAGTCAGTATCTAAACCAAGAGCTAAGGTGCAGCCCAGTATCTCCCCAGGTTGTCTGACCAGTCTATTCTGCACCAATCTCTAAGGAAAATGATATATTGGCATTGTACATAAAGTTCGCCTAAGGTGTCTGCGTGTACAAGGCAAGTGGTGGGTCACTGTGACCATTTACAGGATTGAGTAAGGAGTGTTATCATCTGAGGAGTTACATAGTAGCGCCAGAAGGAGAAAGATTGATCATTGTGGTTGAGCAGGTATTTCTGCCGTAGGGGAGGTCTGGCTAACACATAATGCAGAGGCACAGAGCACGCTAGAGGAGGTGGAGGAGGACAAAATGGGCAGAGAAAATTTTGTGTTTAAATTTTTCTTTTCTTGCCTTAAAATATGAATTTTAATTTCACCACCTGAAACATTTTACAGTAGCACTTTATTTGTTTGACAGCTTGGGGTCATGCTGGTGTATCAGAGGTGTGGACAGGTGAATTCTACCTTTTTGTCACATGGGAAATATGAACTTAGGACCAAAAAAGTGTGTCTACTGGCACCTTTCCAATTTTCTTTAAAAGAATCTAAGATGACATTTTTGGGGGTTTTTGGACTATTCATTCATTCACGATTCTCCCAGCAGGTGCTCTTCTAGGTGCAGAGGCCAAACAGTGATCAAAACCAACCAAAATTCTTCCCCTTCCAGAGCATACATTCAAATAAGTAACCTTAGAATAGAACTTTAAGCCAGTGAGCACAAAAGCCCTACTTCATCCCTGCCAGAATTTGCAGCCGTGCATTTGTTTATTACTGGGTAGGATGTCCTAATTCTTCATAGGATGTTCCTACTAATATTGAACACATAATTTCATAACTGTATATGTGATGGTGAGGGGATAGATATGGGCAAGAGAATGAAGATCTTCGGCCTTCATCAATTCCCTGAAGGAATCTATGACCAAACACCCCCCCATTAAGAACCCGCCCCCTTACTAAATTGTGAGCTCCTTAAGTACAGGCAACAATTATACATTGTCCTTATTTTTTTCTGTATTTCTTTAAAAGGTATATGCTTTCATAAAGCATAAATAACACTGTATTAATGGGTTTATAACGTATATAGGTATAATATAATTAAGACAGAAAAGTAGCACAGTGAATGGGGGTGATGTTAAATGGAATTATACTCTTGAAGTTTCCTATATTTTAACTGAAGTAATTCAGTATTAACTCTAAGCACCTTATGTGTGTATTGTAATCCCTAGAGCAAACACAAGAAAAAAAAATGAGATATTGCTAACAAAATTCCATTAAACAAATTAAAATGAAATACTAAAAAATATTTGCTTAACACAAAAGGAAGTAAGAAAGGAGGAACAAAAAGCAAATGAGATAGAACCAAACAGCAAAATTCAACTATGTCCAGGTAAGTATATTAAGTGTGAATAGGTAAACACATTAATCAAAAGGCAGAGATTGTCAGACTGGATTTAAAAGTAAGAAAGGGCTATATGGCGTCTACAAGACACACTTTAAACACAGACACAAAAAGGGTTGAAAAAGAATGAAGAAAGATTCATCATGGAAATAGAAATCTGAAATGGCCATATTAATATAAGACAAAATAGATTTCTATGTGAGTATTACTCAGAGCAAAGAGGGATTCTTTATTATGATAAAAGGGTCAGTGTATGTGTGCCTAATGACAGCTTCCAAATACACCAACATTTTCCAAATACGTGAAGTTAACACAACTATGGACAAATGGACAAATTTACAATCGCTTTGAGACTAAAAAATACAAGTGTTTAATTTTTCATCTAATTCAAATCTCACAGTTTTGATTTGATCAATTTTTTTCATATTTCGTTATATTTATAACAATATTTTGCTGTCTTCAGCTAAATCAGTGTGACTTTGCTGTTATACAGCTCCATTTTCTATCTTGCTTTTTATCCAGATCTTCAGAAAAGGAATCCTTACTTCCTCGCCTCCAATTCATTATATATTTTTGCCATATTTACTTCCTGTCTCTTTCTTTATTACATATATATATATTTGTTACAGAGAGTGCTGCCCCCGACGCCTCCCCTTCCTTCTTCCCTTATCATCCTGCTGCAGAAGAAACCACATTCCGTGGTTCTGTACTTACTACATGAGTATGTGTCCATAAGCAGTAAATACTAGCATGTTGTGTTTTGAAGTTTTGCAAAAAGATGAATACAAAATGTAATACCTTTTTAGAAACATATCAATACATGTACACCGAGTGTGTTTAACTGCCGTTTAGTATTTTGAGGGATGAATAAACCACTCTTTAACCATTCCTCTCCTGGGACACTGTTCCCTAGCTGTTACACAGAGCTTTGCAGTTGAGAATTTCCTGAAATATACCTTTGGCAGCTCTGCTGGGTATTGTCAAATTGCTCTCCCCAGTGGTCGGGCCACTTTGCCTTCCCTCAGGATTGGGGGAGAATTCTCAGTTCCCCCTCATCCTCACGAAAACTTGAAACCAGGTTTTTCAATTTTTGCTAATTTTTATTATGTTTAACATTGTTCAGTTAAGATTTGCAATTCTCTAAAGGTAAGTGAGGATAAACATCCTTTCATGTGCTTGTTGGACATTTGAATTTCCTTTTCTGAAATTGCCTTTTCATCTGCTTTATGAATTGGGTTGACTGTCTTCTTACAAATGGATAGTTTCTTTATGTTCTGACGCTACCTTTCTTGAGGACAAGAATCCTAAGGACCTTCTCCCAGGCTCTTGTCGTGTTTCCCTTCATTTATGGTAACTTTTGGCCCCCTGTAGCTTTCATTTTATTTATTTGTTTGTTTGTTTTTGGCTGCATTGGGTCTTTGTTGCTGTGCATGGGCTTTCTCTAGTTGCGTCGAGCGGGGGCTACTCTTCGTTGTGGTGTGCGGGCATGCAGTAGCTTCTCTGGTTGAGGAGCACGGGCTCTAGAACGCAACGCAGGCTCAGTAGTTGTGGCGCACGGGCTGAGTTGCTCCACGGCATGTGGGATCTTCCCTGACCGGGGCTCAAACCCGTGTCCCCTGCATTGGCAGGTGGATTCTTAACTACTGCGCCACCAGGGAAGTCCCCCACTGTAGCTTTTAAATTGTAAAGTAGATGAATGTGTGTTTTCTTTTATAGTTTGGGCTTTATGTTTCTTATTTAAAAATCCGTCCTCATCCCAGTGCCAAAAAGATGTTCCTTCTGTATTTTGTGCAGAAAGATTTACAGTTTTATAAATTATATTTGTGTCCTTAATCCATTGGGAATTTATGTGTGGTGTCAGGAAGGGAGAGCTGTTTCGTCTTTATCCTTATGTGTGGCCCGTGTATGTTTTTTCCCGTTTAACGCACCCATTTCTGCTGTGAACCAGGTGCCTTGTACTCGAGTCTTTTTCTCTGCTCTTGCTCTTTACATCGATTTGAGTAGCTCTCCGTAAAGACCACACTGTTTTAATCACTCAGACTTTATAGCATACTTTGAAATCTGATAGGCCTTATTATGTTTCCCAAAAATTATCTTGACTCTTCTGGATCACTTATTCTTTATTTTTAAATCTTTTTATTGTGATACATAACACACACCCAACTGTGCGTCAACTATAAATGTCATGAAGCCAAACAAATCACTATGAAGCGGACGCACCCGTAAAACCCTGTGCAGGTCAGAGCACTGCCGGCCCCCGGAGCCCCAGTGCCCCTCCCTTCTGTGACTGCTCTCCTGGCGCAGCGCAGATGGTCATCACCACCATGCTTCGCTTTATGGTTTTTCCACTTGACTGATCCATTTACAAAGTGGGGTCATAATGTATGCAATCTTTTGGGTCCAGCTTCTTTTTCCCAACATTATGTTTCTAAAAATTTAAACCTTAATATTCCATACAAATTTTAGGATTGTTATTTAAGTTCCAACCAAAAAACCCCAAGAGTCTCTTTTGTATTATATTGAATATATATATCAATATGGTGAAAATTGATGTCTTAACAATTTTGCATCTTCCCATTCGCAGATGTGATGTTATGATATCTTTATTTATTACTAGAGGGTTTTTTTAATGTCCCTTATTATAGTTTTTTAGTTTTCTATAAAGGCCTTATATATTTTTTATTAAATTTATTCCTAAGTATCTCATTGTTTTTGTTGCTGTTGTCTGCTCACAGCTCATTGTTTTTCCTTCCTCTAGGCAGTCAGTATTTGATCTCTGGTTACTTTTGTTGACTTAAAGAAAAACGCACAACATAAGAGTTGTGAGTTTAAGGTTTATTCAGGGTCTTACTGAGGACTGTAGCCTGGGCCATAGCTCTGAGGAACCGCTCCAAAGAAGTAGGGGAGGCGCCAGTATAATAAATTATGAATTTTTTGGCTGTGGAATACATCTAGTCAAGCATACATCTCAGTCAAAGATTACCGCCAATCAGAAAGAGCAGAATCTCAAGTTAATTTTAGTGCTTTTCTTTGTGTGTGAAGGTGCAAGAATCTGGGGTCATTGAAATTCTTCCTGAGATATGCATCTAACCCTCTAGGGGTGTGTTTATCTAAAGCACAGAGTGCCTCATCCGGATTTTTCACCCTGAATTCTCCTCAGGGTGCGCTGTCAGCGGGTGACTGCTGTGGGTTGTGACTTACCCTTATATAATGAGCTATGCTCTTTTGTTCTTTTTTGTTCACACTTTTAAGGATTTCTTTCTCTGTTTCACTATAATGGATCTAGATATAAATTTCATTATGTTATCCACCTTGCGACTATTGCATTTTCAATCTGAGTATCTATATTCTTTATTAATTCTGGAAAACTCAGCTATTATCTGTTGAAATATAGTCCCTTTCTTCCTATATTTCTTCTGTTGTCTTCTTCTGGAAGTTCTATGAGACATACACGGAAGGCCTCTCTGTCTGTATGAAGTCCACACGTGTAGAGTCCCCGGCCTCCCCTGTTGGCCTGCTCTACCCGCTCCAGAGCCTCTTTGATGCAGGCCCTGCAGAGCTTTTACCTTCTCCCCGTAGAGAAGGGAGAGGGTAGATAGGGGCTCTGCTGGGTGAGGGGAGGCATTGGAGTTGCTCCTTGCACAGAGTTCTGTGACCCTCCACTTCACTCCCACCTTCACAGTACCTGGTGCCTCTAATCCCTGAGTCCGTGGCGGGGGGCGGTGGGGGGGACCCTCTCCCTCATTTGGATTTACCCTTCTCATATGCTAAGTATTTCTAACTACTCAATGTGTTCCTGGTGCCTCTAATCCCTGAGTCCATGGCGGTGGGGGAGGACCCTCTCCCTCGTTTGGATTTACCCTTCTCATATGCGAAGTATTTCTAACTACTCAGTGTGTTTTCCAGTGTGTTTTCCATGTTGTTAGTGTGGTTGAGGATTACAGATGCTTTCTAGTTTCAGTGAATGTGAAGTTTGTTTCTGTTTTTGTTTTCTTAGTTGTTTTGTACCATTTTTGAGAGAAGTAGCATAGAAATTATTTGAAACCAAAAGTCCTTTTCCATTCACTCTTCAACCTCCTCCAGTGTGTCTTTTGCTCCTACCACTGCACCAAAACTGTTCTTAATTTTGCCATATCCAACAGTCATCTTCTTCCTCTCTCTGTCTTACTTGAACTCTGGGCTACAGTAGACATAGCTGACTATTCCCATCTTAAAACACTGTTCTCTTAGCTTCAGTGGTACTAAACTCTCCTAGTTTTCCTTCTTCTCACTGTCAGCCCCTTCTCAGATTTCTTTACTGGCTTCTCCTACTCTGTCCATCCACAAAATGCTGGTGTACCCTGGGTTCAGTCCTAAGTCCTCTTCTTTCCTCTGTAATAACGTCCCCCGCCCTCATTATCTCCTGTAGTCCTGTTGCTTTAAACACAGTCTTATACCACTGACTCCCAAATCTTTATCTCTGCAAACTTTTCTCTTGAGTTCCAGATTTTTATATCCAACAACCCTCTTGATAGCGCCACTAAGATTTCTAATGGATACTCCCAAGCTCATTCCTGCATTGCACTCGCTGTTTTCTCTGCCTGAAACGTTCTTCCTCCAGTTCATCAAATCACTGGCACCTCACTATCCTTAAGAACTCTGCTCAAGTGTCGCTTCCACCCGACCTAAAGAAGGTCCTTGCTCCAAGTCACCTTATTTTATTTCCTTCATAGATCTTGTCTGGAATTGTTTTGTGTGTTTACTATCCAATCTCCATATTGATCACGATTACCTCTGTAAGAGTAGGGCTTTATTTATCTTGTCTTCTGCTATACTTTAAGTGCCTAGAACAGCACCTGGTATATAGCAGATGCTCAATAAATTTTTGCCTAATTAGTTAATTTAAGTTTTATTAGTAAAACATTAAAGTGTACTTTTCTCTTGCTAGACAGAAATTTGTCAAATATGTTCTAATTTGGTGTGAATAACTTATCCTAAGAATCAAATTCACAAAATTAAAGATTTGTCTTTAACAAAGGAATAGCCATTCTCATTTTTACCTAGGAAACCATAGAGACTCCTTAGACTTCTCTTACCATATAAATTGCCTTAAAGATGAAAAACAGCCTTATTCGTAAACAGAATTGTTAATTGCTAACTATTGGCAAGGATTTTAAAATCTAGGAAAAATACTTGCAAATTTTATTAAAACAACTGTATACATTTTAGGTCGTCTTTATTTTCTGGTAAATGTATTTACATATTCGATACCGATGCTGGGTCACGTCATCGAATATCAAGGTTGTTTTCTCTCAGTGTCTCTCTCTGACGGCCATCTGCCAGTAAGAATACCACAGAGTTAGTACAGCGTGAAAGTGTTTTGATAATCCAATATTTCATGGCTTTGTCTTAAAAGACAGCATTGTTTTTTTAAATATTGCACCAGTACTTTGAGTGTTAAATAGTTAGGATTCTGCTGTCTCTTCTAACTTAATAAAAACACGTTTGTTTACTGAGTAAATTCCATTTTGTGTTGGTTTGTGCTGCTTAGTATCCTGCAACCTGGTAGGAGTTCTGGTTGTCACCGGACACTACAGCAGCGAAGGAAAACACCATCTGAAGTGTTTTGCGGTTATTGATTTCTATGTTAAATATGTTCTTTAACATTTTATGACATTTCAACAATCCAGTTGGACGCTTTTTCTTTTAGATTTCCGGGCTCTGCTACAACAGCAAAATGTTACAAGTTCATGAGGTGCTCTGCGTCCCCAGCTGGATGGCAAAGTTCTGTTCTTGGACACTTGAGCCCATCTTCTCATCTTCAGAGCCCACCAGCGAGGCCAGAATCGGGATGGGGGCCACGGTAGACATTCAGAGACAGCAGAGGATGGAGCTGCTGGACCGGCAGCTGATGCTGTCACAGTTTGCACAAGTGAGGCGGCAAAGACAGCAGCAGGTAAACGATAATAATCACAATGGAAAATTCAGAAATACTCAGGGGCCTGCGTAAACTTCTCCTTTGAGACTGTATGTGTGGTAGAGTCTACATTTCATTCCTGTGCATTGTATCATAGATACCTTGACATGTTTCCAAGTGGAGTGTAGGTCTCTGATAGTGGCTATTCTTGGTGTTTTCTTTTTAAGGTAAAAAAAGTAACTTGCAGCTGAAAGACTGGTCAGACTGGACATTCTTGCTCCACTTCTATTAGATAAGCATGATTTCTTAGAGAAACACCAAGCCTGGTTAACAAGACGGGATATTTATCTGTTTTTATCATCTTGTAAAAGCCACAGTGTCTTCCTGTTAAGATGCTTATTATTGTGTGCTCTGGACTGAAGAGCAAATGTCAAACTTCTTGATTTTCCTTGGTTGCAATGGAGAATATGAAGGTAAGAAAATTTTCAAGGGAAGAACCAGCAAGTAGATCAGATAAATGCTCTGTTTTCTTAGCCTTGTCATTAATCGTCAGGAAATACTGAGCATTTATCCACAAAAACTGCTCTATCCAAGCAATCCAACACCACACTCGTCTTTCCAGGGTTACTCTGCGTCAGGCTGAAACCTCATACCTGGTCCTTCTTTGGCACTTCTGTGATCCAGTCCATTGGGTTCCTCGTTTCTTGTCTCCATCCCCTTTACCCTCTGGGGTATGAGAGAGAGTTCTGTTCTCTCCTGCCATCTCCCGATCTCCTGCCTGCATTGCGTGTGAGAAGTAGGTCTTCATGGTGTGTGGTCTGGAAAGTGAAATCAGGTGTGATGTCCCTGGACGTCAGTGGAGAGGTGGGTCCCAGAGTTTCTATCTGGCGTGGGAAGAAGGGGACCCCTTATCAATGGGCCGAGTCTGCAGGTAAAAGAGAGAAGTGAAGGCTGTTCCCTACGGGTGTATTTGAATTTGAGGTGACTCTGGAACATACAATAAAGGTGCCGCTGATGTAGTTGAACATGGAGGACAGACATCACTCTTGGAGAGGTCAGAGCCGTAGGTGCAGATCATGGCTTAAGTGTGTAGGGTTGGGAGGTGAGTCCTGTAGGAGAATCACATCCAGGATGAATGTAGGCTATAGGCTAAGCCTGCATTTAGCAGGAGGAAGAGGTAGATCCTTTGAGGAAACAGAGGAAATAATGAAAAGTATGAGAACTCAGAACAACCGGTGTCCAAAAAACTGAGTAATAATGAGTATAAATATTTTCTGATAGAATGGACAGAGCTATGAGGGAGAGAAAGAAGTAGTGTATGATTCTGAGGTTTCTGGCTTAGCCAAGGAGAGAGATCAATGACAGCACCATCCCACCAACATCAGAAGAGCAGGCGATGGGAAATACATTGACTGAGGTACCTTCAGGCTACCCGGGGGGAGATTCCCTGGTAGATAGCTGTGGTCTTGTGCTCATAAGCAAAATGAGAGGTTGTGTTTCTGAGGTGGGCGTCCCCAGGCAAACTCTCGTGTGTGAAGTGGATCAGAGAATGCCGTCAGGATGAGCAGCTTTGGGGAGGGGCGGTGAAGGGCAGAGGGAGACTTTGAGCCCCAGTCACAAAGAAGGCCCGAGCTAAGCTTACGGTGCCCAAGCCCCGGAGTTGCGAGAGACCTTCCGAGTCGTCCCAGATTCAGAAAGGTGTTGGCGCAGATTGCAGGCACCTCTCCCCAGATGCACGCCATCCACAGAGCAGATGTTACTTGAGAACCATCAGGTGCCCGCCCCCCGGCAGCAGGAAGACGGAGCGCTGGTCCTGAAGGAGGGGGAGGATCTGGGTCGCAGACCCGTCCAGAGCATCCGCCCCTCGTGCTGCTTGGATCTTCTTGTTTTACTTAAGTTCTCGGAGCAACACCTCCAAGATTGCAGTGGTGCTTTTTTCCCAGGAGAAACCTTCAAGAGGAAGGTCAGCAGGGCAGACTGCATCCCCTTCTGCTGAAGCCGGTCTCGAGGATACACTGATGACCATCTCCGTCGTCTGTTGTCCGCTTGAGAGTCCCCACCCTTGGCTGGAAGGCTTACATGATGAAGCGACACATGCTGTCATCCCTGTGGGGTCTGGGTCCCCGGTCCCCAAGCCCTTCCCGGCTGTGGCTGCTGCACTTGTCTGTTTACTGTAGAAACTGGGTGAGGAAGTACAAGAGATGCCCTCGGAGATCACCCGAGTGCCGCCCATGATCTTCCCTCCCCTTTTTGTGCCCGTGGCCGTAGCTTTTCCTGGTGGTCAGGATTAATTACTCCTGCCAGGATAATGACTCCTTTCCTTGCCTGCCGGTCTTTTGGCACAAGAGCCCAAACTGACTGGGCAACAGCTGTAACTTAAGATGTAACAGTATTCTTGCTTCATCCCCGATGGAAGCGTTCCCTTCCTGTGAGCCGAGCTCTGTAAACCACAGAATCCAGAGTTGTGGGACGGGAAGCCCAGATTCCCCAAGTGGGTCACCTTGAGGGAGGATAGTCAGGGCCACTTCTCCTTCCATCCCTTGTTTCCAAGAGCCGTGTGTTCCGCCTACTGGGGACACAGCACCCGTGTGAAGGTTGTTGATTTAGGGTCTGTACTGCACACCAGAGCCTCAAGCGCTGTCCTTGGCGGGTACCATCTCCAGGTTGGCGTCTCACTCCCACCTTCACCCGGCTACCCATTGGTCTGGCGACATGGTAGCGCCTGGGTCGTGCTGTGTGAGGGTCAGTGTATCCCGTGGTCTTGGCACTGCCGCGCCCTCTTTGTTAGAAGCGGGCCTTGTGGTCCGATGTGATGTCATCTGGAACCCTGGTCGGTACCTCATGCCCTCTGTCAACCCACAGAGGTGGTGCTTAGCGACAGAGAAGGCAGGCAGCCCCATAACCAGAAAATGTGTCAGTTCCAGGTAAAGTGAGTTGCTGCCTATAATAGTCAACGCAGGTCGCCCGCGCAGAGCACCGCAGACTGGGCAGCTTCAGTAACAGGTCTTTCCTCATTGTTCTAGAGGCTAGAAGTCCAAGATCAAGATACCGTCGGGGTTGGTTTCTAGTGAGGACCGTCCTTGGCTCGCAGGCAGCCACCTTCTTGCTGTGTCCTCACATGGCCTTTTCTTGGCGCCTGCATGTTCCTGGTGTCCCTTCTTATGAGGACACCAGTCCCATTGGATTAGGGAGGGCCCCATCTTTATGACCACATCTAACCTTAATTACCTCTTTAAAGTCCCTGTCTCCAAATACGGTCACATTGGGGGTTAGGGACTTCAGCCTATGAGTTTTCGGGGGGGCATGTTTCAGTCCATAACGGTGCCCCTTCCAGACTGAAAAGGGCCCAGTATAGTCTACCTGGCTCTATGACTGTTGGTTCTCCTTGATGGGTGGTGGCGTACGTATCAGGGCTCAGCACGGCTCTCTGTTACCCTGGAAGCTAAGTCCACATTAGTGAGTGGGGCCCATGCACAGTGGGGCTCCTTCCCGGCCATCTTGGCTGCTCTGTTCACCTGCCAGCCCTGGGATGGCCGGTGACAGAGGCTGGCTGACGTCAGTCTGCCGAGTCATTCTGTCTCTCTCTTCTGTGCTGGATGTTCATGGTAAACACTGGAACCTAGATGTCACGTTTCATGCCTGTTCCTTGGCTGGACCCACATGACTCTTCCCAGGCCTCCTTGTCCCCTACCTTCCCATCCCCTGACCACCTAACCAAGTCATTCACCACGTCCAGTGAGTCCCTAGGTGTTATTTACCTCAGGCCACCTCTCTTTCCATGCAAAGCGGACGACCAAATGCACTGCCCAAGCCCTACCCATTGGGAGCATTTGTCCCCGTCACTGTTCTTCAAGGTGACCCCTGAGTGGAGCTATAGTGCAGCCACGGTCTCTTTTCAGCTTTCAGTTGTGTACCAAGCCAACCCATCTATGAACCGAATTTGGCCATTTTCCTCCTTGTCACTTGGTGGCTAGGGACCCACCCCCATGTAGCAGGAGGTGTGAACTGGAGAAGAGGTTTTTATACGACAGAGGTTATCGACATGGTGGTCTTGGCGGACCTGCTTGTGCAGCTTGCCTGCGCCCCCCGCCCTGCTCGTGCTGACCCTGGATACACCACTTACGTCGGACGATGGCTTTCTGTGGTCGCACCTGACCACAGAACTTGGTAGGTCTCACACTTCTGGCCACGCGCTCACTCTGTACCCGTGGTCAGGCACTTCCTGTCCCCCAGGGTCCAGCAGCAGTGTTTCGAAAGTGTGTAATTCTCTGCTGTGTATGCGTGCCCTTGCTCCAGTGCCCTGGGCGTCCGCATCATGGGGGTCCTCTGTGGCTCGCTGCAGACTCCACCCGGTGTCTTCCCCACCA
Organism: Neophocaena asiaeorientalis asiaeorientalis; assembly: GCF_003031525.2. Taxonomy (NCBI): domain Eukaryota; kingdom Metazoa; phylum Chordata; class Mammalia; order Artiodactyla; family Phocoenidae; genus Neophocaena; species Neophocaena asiaeorientalis. The sequence continues at coordinate 1,652,258 of NW_020171825.1, read as the reverse complement.
CAGATACTTCGAATATCAGTATCTGCCGGGTTGCACAGCCCAAGCATCCATGACCGAACCAGACCAAAATCCCCGCCCTCTTGGAGAGGGCCTTCCAGCCGGGCGGCTGTGAAGTGACGTCCTTTGGTCTGTGGCTCTCCCCGCCGCGTGGCAGGCTCTTCCACTTTCCGAGGTCAGTCTTGCCCACAGTTCAGAATCCCAGCCCCTGGGCTCTTGCGCAGACTTCTCATTGTGCTGGAGAGAAGAGCGTGTGGTTCTTTAGTCTGGGGCTTACTCAGCACCCTCCTCATTTCTTCCCAGCATCGGCCTCGAGAAACACAGCTGTCTCCTCCGTGTCCCCTGAGGCTCGGGGATGCTGGTCTGCCCAGAGACACACAGCTGCCAGCAGGGCTGCAGACTAGGGGCCCAGGTGTGTCCGATTCCAGGGCCTCTGTGTGTGTGTGTGTTGTTGTTGGTTTTTTTCCTTTCCTTTTTTACTTCGGCTGTCAGGAAACTCAATGCCAAGTTTAGTGTTCAATCAAAGTTAGAACTTGTGCTTCCATCTTCTCTGTTTTTAAAATACCTTTTTTGATTGTTTTAGTGTCCTTGTATCTTACTGTAGGCCTTCTCAAATTCTGTTATTGCATTTAAGATAAGTCTCTCACTTGTTTACAAACTGTGGGTTTTCAAATGTTTTTCATAGAACCCAGAATTTATTTGGTCCCAAAACCAATCAGTTCCTAGTTACTGTACATTAGAGTGATCTGTTTGCAGTTTTTGATTTCAAGCACTCCAAAATAATGCCGAAGTCTTGTTTGAGTGTAATTCCTTTGCGCGTCTTTTGCCTGCTTCTGTCGGATTTTGTCTCGCCGCCTGGCAGCTGCTGCTTTGTGCTCGCTGTCGCCTACCCGCCTGTGGTCCGCACTTGGCTCTGCGGTCGCAGTCAGCCAGTGGTCATTATTGAGACAGTGACCAAGACTGGTGGGGACTCGGTGGGCACCTAAGAAGTGAAAAACCTGTCTTTTCCCTTAATGAGCTTGTGATCAACGTCAGGGAGCTCAGCAGATACACTTGAATTAGAGGAACATCCAAGAACGATGAAATATAGACCGGAGTGCACGGGGCAGTAAGACACCCAGGAAGGCGCCATTGGGGGTCCTGTTACTGTGAGAGGAGGTTTCAGGGGCTAGAAGGATGGGCAGGATGTGGGCGGGCGGAGAGGATGAGGCAGGTCATCCCAGAGGAGAGGACCAGACAGAGGGAGGGAGGCGTGGAGGTGATAAGGAGGCCTGAAAGGGGAAGGCCTCGAGGAGACATGGGGGGCTGAGGTGGTAGGGTACCTAGTGACAGAGAGAAGTAACACAGCGACTGTAATCGAGGGAGGTGTTTTTCAACCCGACGGCAGAGTTGGATTTTGACGTTGGAGGCTGTCAAAAGTGGTTTAGTCAGTTGTAAAGGTAGGACAGGTATCTCAGAGAAATTCCTCTCATTGCAGCATGTGAGATGGGTGGAGAAAGGAGAGACCATGGAGGAAAAGACCCAACAGGAGATTTTAGAAATTCAGCGCTCTGCTCTGTGAATGCCTGGCCGGGATAATGGCCAGCTCCTCACTGGGCTCCTAACCGGCATTGTCCCCTGAGGTCCAGCCCGCTGATCTCTCCCCCTGCACACTCGCAGTCCATGGCTCTCCCCTCTGTGCTAAGCTCATGGCTCCCAGACTTAGACCTATGGTCTAGACCTCCTCTCTCCTGGGCTCCAGACCTAAATATCCTACTGCCTGCCGGGCATCTCCACTTGAATGCCCCACAGGCACCGGAAATTTACCCTTGCTTTGCTAAATTGGCTTCTCTGTCTCGCTCCCTCCCGGATGGAAAGCACCGTCGTCCACCCAGAGGCCCAAACCAGAACACTGTGGCTTCCCCTTGGACTCTTCCCTCCTGCATCCGTGTCCCTCGTGTCCCTCGTGTCCCCTCCCTCACCTGCACCCCAGAGAGTCTACCTTCTCGCCGTCAACCCACCACTCCCTCTCTCTTCATCCCCCTGCCTTAGTTCAGGCCACCGATGTCACTCACCTAATAAAAGCTTGTCACAACTGCCTCCCTCTCCCGGCCCTGCCCCACACTCCAGCCCCCAGGGCGAGCTCTGTGAAGACGCAAACCTGATTGTCTCACTCCTACCAAAGTCCTTCAGAGGCCCTCCTGAGCCTACAAGGCAGTTCTCGCTGGCTACACAAGGCCCCCGCCTGCTTTTTAGCCCCTGCCTTCCCCCGGCCCCGAGCAGCCTCGGGCTAATCACTCCGAACTGTTCACAGTTCATCTCAGCCCCGTGTTGTTTCTCACTTCTTGCCTCTTCATCTACCCTTCCCTCTGCCAACAACAAACTTCCCCTGAACCGACTTCCCCACCGCACCCCATCTCACCCACACACACGGTCTCTGCTTGCCCAACTCTTGCTCACTCTTGAGTAAACTTTCTGAGATCCCCTCCTCTGGGAAGCCCTCTCCAGCCTCCCGGGCAGCACTGACCCTCTGTCTGTCCTTAGAGCCCCTGGCGTCTTTCCTGACCTCGCCACTCCCGCCCCTCACCATTGACTCACGTCCAGTCTGTGCCCGTGGTGTGTCTTGGGGTGGGGGTGGGGCTTTTCCATTGTGTCTCTAATGTGTGAATAATGCCTGGCATGTGGTAGGCACCCATACATTTGGAGAATTAGTGACTCGATATGTATATAATAAATATTTACAGAATTTCTTAATGTACTGAGGCCAGCTGAATACAGGTGAGTAGTCCTGGCTGGAAACTATACAGCTATCCTCTGAGAGGACAAACCACTAAAGACAGCCCGAGACCCATGTTCAGGGAGAGCAGAGAGGAGGAAGAAAGGAATTCCAAGGGGCGGGGAGGAATCCGGGAGAGTTCAGTGGCACAGCAGCCGGGAGAGGAGTGTTTCAGGAAGAATGGGAGAGGGGGTGCTCAACAGATTCAGAGGCTCCCCTCCCACCCCCCAAAAAAGGCCAGGCAGAGACAATGACGAGGAGAAGATCACAAGAGTCAACAGGAGTTGGCTCGCTCTTGAAAGGAGTTTCAGCGGGAACGCACGCACCACGTTAAGAAGTAGTGCAGGGTTTGGAAGCAGAGGAAGGGCAAGCATCACTTGTGCCCTGGCCAGCCAGCCTCATCCTAGGACATTGCCACGGGAGTCACATCTTGGTTCTTGAAAGTGAACTCTGGCGTTGCACTTCTGAAGCAGTTGTAACGTGCTCTGCAGCGAATACACCTCCATGGCTCTAAAGGGCAGTGAGCAGTGTGATGGCTCTGCAGACCTTGCTTCATCTGCAGCTTACAGGGTCAGTGCACAGTGTCCTGAAGTTCATCATCAGGCCCAGTGACATGGCCTTTCTGGACACTTCCACGGTGGTCACTACACAGAAGCTTTCGGCTGATTGGCTTACGGACTCATTGTGACGAGGGCTGAGTGGACGACATAATAATGCCCGGTCCCTTTCTTCCAGCTCTCATCTCCCCCACGGCAGAGCTTTCCCGCTCTTCTGTACATTGATGTAGCGGCGGCGTGTCCGTCACACATTGAGTCTACTCCCACCAGCTTCTTGCTCTCAGGTTCACTCCCCGCCCCCAGTAGGGGTGCTTTCTCCATGGTCGGTGACATTGCCGAGTCATCTTGGTACTAGCAGCTGCGGATCATTTTCCACTGCTGGGACCGTTACATAACTTTTCATGGGCTCGTGCTTTATTCATTCACCGAGTAGCCTTTGAATTCTTGAAGGTCAGGAGCTGTGTGCTCCACTTATTTACGCCTCTCTTGGTTCCACTGCAGTGTGCAGCCCTGAGGGAGAAAATGGCGCTGCCCTGGCCTTCAGGAAGCCTGCAGCCCCTGGGGGAAGAGAGATGAGTCAATGCGAAGTGCTAGGTTTCTATTGGAGTTTGCACCAGCAAAAGAGTCCTGGTTCTCCCTGAGGGACTCAGCAAAGCCCTGTGTGGTTGAGGGGAATCTGGAAGAGACCAGCACTCAGGCAGGCATTTCAGGCCTAGAGAACCGTGTGAGAAAAAGCGCAAGGGCTTGAGACAGCTATGGGAACACAAGTGATTGCATTTGCCTAAGTTCAGGGCTCCCCTAAGGAGGAAGCAGTGAAAGAGAGGCTGGGGAGAAAGCCGAGACCAGGACATCGGGGGTCTTGTGCTACACTGAGGAGTGTTTTTTCTTTCGTCCTGCTAGATGTAGTGAGTCAGCGAAGACTTTAGGCAGAAGAGTAAGTTAGATTTGTCTTTAATAAAGATTACTTTGGGGACTCCCCTGGTGGCACCCAGGTTCCATCCCTGGTCAGGGAACTAGATCCCACATGCGTGCCACAACTAAGAGTTTGCATGCCACAACTAAGGAGCCCGCCTGGCGCAACTAAGAGCCAACGTGACCAAATAAATAAATAAGACTCCTTTGGCCATGACATGAATACCCTTGAGAAAGCTGATACTGGAGGAAGAAGACCAGTCAGGAGATGGTGAGGATTCTCTGAGTTCTGGTGGTGAGGTAGCGTGTCCCCACTGCACGAGCCTACATGACCACAGTCAAGCTCTGCGAGCCTCTGTGCGCTCACACCTCCAGAACAGTCACTGAAATGCCCTGTAATGATGAGCATCTGAACAGCAGGGTTGCTGCAGCTTCTTAGCATGGATTCCCCTTTTTGCTGGTCATGATGCCATCACGATAGGAAAGCAGAATATAAATGAAAAGGGGAAGAAATTTGCAGTTAAGGAATCAACACTGGGTTGACGGGGAGATCTGTGCACAGTCTATCTAATAGGGTTGTCATGAGGATAAAATAATTTATGCAAAATTACTTGATATACCAGAAAGATCTGTCAAATATTAGTTATTCTGATTGCATTGGGGATCTGTTTTTGGGCTCTCAGGAAGTTTGAGAGAGAGTCCTGATTTAGGAGCTAACTGGATAGTTACTACTCTTTAAAACTTGTAACCTCTAGAACAAGGGTCAGTAAGCTATGGCCCATGGGCCAAACCCGATGCTAAGAATGGTTTTTACATTTTTAGTGGCTCTGTAAGCACCTACACAATATCTTTGATTTTGCCTATTGGTCTTCAAAACCTAAAACATTCACTACCTGCCCTTTTACAGAAGAACTTTGCCCACCCCCTGCTCTAGAAGATTACGCAGCCAGCAGCCTTCCAAAGCAGCTCTGTTTCCCGGGAAGTCTGTATTCTCTGAGATGTGATCATCTGTTACTTGTGTGACCCCTATTCTCTCTGTTGGCTGGTGGTGATAATGCCATCACATACCACAACATAAACTTGGTGATAAGACTTTCTAAGGTATTTCTGTGAAATCTCCATTTACTCTAGAAGTAGAATTACGGTGAAGCCCGCTAAGAACGCATCATGCTTGGTATAAGCCAAGTGGGAATTTTGTCAACAAAGCAGTGAAGTCGTTTGGTGCTCATTTTTTTCATTACCTCTTCACTTCCTCCGGCTGCCCATGTTTCCTGATTGATTATCACCTCTGTTAACAGTAACGAGCAGCTTATTTGACCTGCAAGGAGAGAAGATGTTGATGCCTACAGCAGCTCACCATTATTCACACATGCATTTCGGTTATTTTCTCAGTATTTGGTTGAATGGTTAGCTAAGTTTCTAAGCGAGGGTGAGGTGTATTCTCTCACCTTCACTTAGAAACATTTTGTGGCTGTGAAAATTTTCTCTTTATCTACCCCAGCAATCGTTGTTAGGTAACATCTAGCATATACATTATTATGAGTCACATCCCCCTTGCAAATCATGTGAGTTCCTTTTATTAATCAAGGATTTTTAATTTAGTAAAATATTTTTAGTGTATTGAAAGTGCTCTCAGGTTCTCATTTTTTTAAAAGTTTTTTAATAACTTTATTGAGATCGAATTCACATACCATATAGTTCACCTCCTTAAAGAGTACAGCTCAGGGAATTCCCTGGTGGTCCAGTGGTTAGGACTCCACGCTGTCACTGCCAGGGCCTAGGTTCGATCCCTGGTCGGGGAACTAAGATCCTGCAAGCTGCATGGTGTGGCCAAAAAAGAGAGTACAATCCAGTGGATTTTAGTGTACTCACAGAGTTATCCCACCGTCACCACGCTGAATTTTAGAACACTGGTATTACCTCAAAAAGAGACTCTTCGCATTAGCAGGCACTGCCCAGTCCTACCACCCACCTCACCCTGAGCGACCACGCATCTATCTTCTGGCTCTAGATTGGCCTGTTCTGGACATTGAATCTAATCATATACTTTTGGGTCCTTGGTGATGGGTGTCTTTCACATGGCCTCGTGTTTTTGAGGTTTGTCCATGTGGCAGCATGTCTGATTGTCCTTCCTCCTGGCGGGTGCCATCCCACGGAGCCAGTGTCCGTCAGCGCCCCTCCATCTGGTCTCTGAGGAAGCTGCTTACTCACCTCTTAGTTTCCATGAGCATCCTTTCCACAAGATTTATTTAGTGTTCAGCCAGGCTCTGGGGAGCAGACAAGACAGCACAATCTTTCCTCTCCCTGAGCTGAGAGTAGGAAGAGGCAGTGACAGCAAAATGTCACGAGTCCTCTTCTAGGAGAAGCCCCTTGCCCAGCCATGGAGGGTCAAGAAAGTGTGTCTGGAGTGGAGCCCTGAAAACTGTATACCTAAACCTGTGTGTGTGTGTGTGTGTGTGTAGCAAAGGAGTCCACCTTGAATCCAGAGGGAGCACGTGTGTGTGTGTGTGTGTGTGTGTGTGTATGTGTGTGTGTGTGTGTGTGTGTAGCAAAGGAGTCCACCTTGAATCCAAAGGGAGCACCTTCTCAGCCAAGATGAACCCAAGCAGCCTTGAAGACAGCACACGGGCATGTGGCATGCTTCTCAGCACTTTTCCTTTTTAGCTTTGCTCTTTCACGTTTTGGTGCAATTTGATTTAAAAACCATCCTTTTCAAGTTGCTGTGCTGCCTTGTCAACAAAGCAATCTAATCAGTTAGAGTTAGTTCTTTTATGACTTTTTTCTTTTGTGAGTATGAAGTGTATAGTATCAGGTGCGGAGTAAGTTACTAGTGCTTGGTTGATAAAAATCTGCAAATTAAATGAAAATTAGGTGCAAGAACTCTATTTTCAAGTGAAATTAAAGCTAAGCTGTTTATCTCAATCTGTACCTCCTTGCAGAAACTACTGTTACGTATTTGGTGCTCTTGTAGTTGGTCATAACTGACCTTTTTGACAAAATTCAGAACAGAAAGATAGGATCAATATAAATTCTAATCCCTTTCCAAGGCTGACTCATTAAGTGACCTCGAGAAAATCATTTCTATTTTCCATTCTGCCTTGGTGTTCATGAGAAAGGAGAGTGTGGTACAATCTCATGGTACTTAAGGAAACAAACGATGATGACATACCTGGTATTTTGGAGAGGTAGAAGTCATCAGCAATCCTAATTCTTTTCATAATTTTTTATTTTCTCACTTATTAATCCCTTTTTAAAACCATGAATGAATTTAGAGATGTACCTTGAAGCAGACATAATGTCAAACAGGGGAATATTAGAAAAATTGTCCCTATAATCATTTTGTAAATTTTTCCTCCTCAAAAAAAGTCATCCCTGTGGGTTTTACAACCAGAATACGGGGCTTCCCTGGTGGCGCAGTGGTTGAGAGTCCGCCTGCCGATGCAGGGGACACGGGTTCGTGCCCCGGTCCGGGAAGATCCCACATGCCGCAGAGCGGCTGGGCCCGGGAGCCATGGCCGTAGGGCCTGCGCATCCGGAGCCTATGCTCCGCAACAGGAGAGGCCACAACAGTGAGGGGCCCGCGTACCGCAAAAACCAGAATACGATTCCAGCGCAGGACAGACCCCTGGACCACCTGTGAGTGTCTCAGCAAGAACCCTTCTGATCATCTCAAGAAGTCTTGAATTTCATGGAACCCACCCCAGCTTCAGACCCTGCAGTCTTTCACTGTGGGTGACAGATGTGGCTTTGTGAAGAAAGGAGTACAGGAATTTCCAGACTCATGAGTCATGATCTCCTGTCCGAGATTAGAGCACAGATTAGCGATACCAAGATTTTTTTAAAAATCATACTTTTTTAAGTGATGGTGGTGTATGCACCCTGGTTGCGCCTGGATTCCCAGGGTGGGGTGAGGGGTGCAGGTGAAGGTTTCATTGATAGTTCGGAACGTGGGCTTTGGGCTGTGAGAGACCACTGTGAGAATTGCACTTCATTTCCACAAATCCACATTCCTCATTCGTAAACCGTCCATCGCTGCCGTCTAGTAGGGGTGGTTGCTCAAGGATCCTTGATCATTAGAGATGCTCGTTAGAGCTCCTTGATCAGTGCAGGTAACACTCAGAAGCAGTACTGGAGGTTATAAAATGGAGGGTGTCTAGACCGGTGTCTGTCTGGGCATCCCTCCTGCAACAGCTCTGGCAGGAGGCCACTGGGCTTCTGCTGCAACAGTGAAGGTCTCTTTTTGAGAGAGAACTGCTTGACTTTCAAGACATTCTGTAATATACTGATTAGGAAGAAGCAACTAATAATTATTAGTTTAAGGACCATCTAGTCCAGTTTTCTGTTTTACAGATGAGGAAACCTAGACTCAGTGTTACATTCTCTTAGATTGGCAACTTGACCTAGTTCTGTAGAAGTTCAGCGGACAGGGAGACCAGTAAGGATTTGGATTGTCAAGAAAGAAGCCAGTTAGAGGCACAAAACAAGAACTGGGCTCTGTACAAACCTGTAGGGTGGCAGATGGTCGTAGGGGACAGGGGAGGGCATTTTAGGTAACAGACACGATTGGAGCAAATGTGGTCTGAATAAGTGAGGGACACAGTCAGTGGAAGGAATATGCAGGGAAGAGGTAAGAAGTAGTTAGGGTGAGGCTGGTTTTGGAGGACATTCAAAACAGGACAGAATAATCTAGATGTGATGCAGTAAGATTTTTCAGTTGAGACAGTGGTGTTGTGAAAGGCCTTGGTGGGGTAACTCATGCACAACTCACCCGCCACAGTGTGCAGGTTGGATGGAGACAATACAGGCACACCTTGGAGACAGTGCAGGTTTGGTTCCAGACCACTGCATTAAAGCAAGTATTGCGATGAAGTGAGTCCCACGAATTTTTTGGTCTCCCAGTGCATGTAAAAGTTATGTTTACACTACACTGTAGTCTGTTAAGTGTGCGGTAGCGTTGTATCTTTAAAAATGTGTATACTTTAATCAAAAAATACATTACTGCTAAAAAATGCTAACCATCCTCTGAGCCTTCAAGGAGTCATAATCTTTATGCTGGTGGAGGGTCTCGCCTCGACGCTGACGGCCGCCGACTGATCAGGGCGGTGGGTGCTGAAGGTTGAGGTGGCTGTGCAGTTTCTTAAAATAAGCCCCCAGTGTGCTGTCACCCCCAAACAATTACAGCAGTAACGTCAGAGATCACGGATCGCAGATCACCCTAACAAATGCAATAGAAATAAAGAAGCTTGAAGTATTGCGAGAATTACCAGAATGTGACACAGACACACAAAGTGAGCAAATGCTGTTAGAAAAATGTCACCAATAGACCTGCTCAGTGCAACGTTGCCAGAAACCTTCCATTTGTAACAAATGCAGTATCTGGGAAGCACCGTAAACCAAGGCCTGTATTAGTGGCAGTGAGGTCATCTAAGAGGCTGTTGGCTTAATCTCAGAGGGGGACGACAAAGACTTAAACAGACCCCCTTGAAGGGAAAAATCAGTGGTACTTGAGAACTGGCCGGATTTGATTTATCGGGGAGAGAGTTGAGTCCAAAAGGGTCCCCGGGCTTTCAGGCAATGCTGTCCACCCTGGCCCAGTGTTGGTTGAAGGACGAGTAAGGGAGTGAGAGGTGATCGCTGAAGGGTGAAAATGAGTGACAACTCTGAGGGAGGAGATGTAAAAAGAGAGGGGAAATCCTGTGTAATCCCCAGTCTCATTTTTAATAACAAGTTTCACCTCTTCTTCTCTCCAAACATTTACTGGTAACAAGTGCCAGAACTAATTTTAATTTTGACTTTTATTTGGTAATTGCTGCGTAGAGCTAAGGTTAAGGAGCAGAAGAAATGACCAGAAAATTGGCCGACAAAGAAGGGAGGAAACAAAAGATGTAACGCAGACGTCGGTCTTCCCTGTGCCAGAAGGTGCTCTTTCCTTCATATTTTCAAGGAAGCTGTATCTTATCCTGTGCAGTTCTTACTAACTTGTGTTCAGTGTTCACAAGCACGTAAATGAAATTAAGAGAGTAAAAAAGCCTTAAAGCAAGAGAGAGGTGTCATCTTCCTACAGCAGATGTCCCCAACCTGGGGAGCTCACTGCCCCTCCCCACCACTTCCTCCTCACAAGAGACTGAGCGTTCCCATTCTCTCCCCAAATCAAAACCAAACCTCCCCCCAAAAGGTGGGGACACCTTTGATCCTGACTGTTCATGGAGGAGAAGGTCCCCTTCAGAGGAGAGTCAGGCAGCCTTCGGGAAACATGGCAGACATGAGCACTGTCTGGCTCAGCATGTTCCCAACACCACCCTCCTTCCTCGCCCCCCAGAGGCAGGGAGCCCGTTGCCAGGGAGAGTCTGAAGCCTGCTGCTCTTCCTCCAGAGTCTCCTTTCCTCTGCCTGTTGTAAAAACCATCCCCACGTCTTGGGGGAAGTAGGATCAGCTGTGGTGGGAGGCCCCAGCCTCTCAAGAGACAAGTCATCACTCAACACAGAGGACGCAGGAGGCACGTCTGGTGGCGCGCACGGTTGGAGCGTTCCTTGCAGGGAGCAGCAGCGGCCGAGCCTTCGAGTTGCGTGTTGGGCTGTGGCACAGATTCCTGATAGTAGACTCTCTGGATGCCTCCTCACCGCCTCCTCGGTTCAATCCCTAGACCAGCACCTGTGGCCACAGCCCTCTGAACCCAGCGGTGGGGCGGACAGACAGTGCCGTGGTCCCCAGAGCCCTGGCGACCAGAGCGAGGAGGAGCCATGGCAGAGAGCTGCAGCGTCTCCTGTTTCCTCACCTCGCTGCGCAGAAACTGCTTTGTGTTTTGCTGCGTAGGATAATACAATACAAAGTGTCTGAGCCCCCCAAGCTGGCCGATAAACCACAAAGAAAAAGTGGAACTGAGAGCTGTAAAACTAGCCTGGGATTGTGTTCAAGTCACCATCTAGTTTCCCTCTAGCTGATTATTTTCTCCCAACACCGACTAAGACGGCTCGCTGCCCGGCAGCCCAGAAGGATACTCTAATGACTGTTTCCGTGGCGTCTGTGCAAACGTGAGGACGTGGCACTTCACATGACGTGGCCAGCTTCCCTCTCCTGCGTGCTTCTACTGTTCGTATTCCTGCGGCGTGACCCTCGAATTGCTTTGCACATATGTGATAGGATTTGTTCTCGGCCTTGTGATTGTCCCTCCATCTTTCATGCGTGTGATGAATGCATGGCTAGTTTGCGTGAGTGGTGGTGGTAATGGGGTTTGTTTTGTTTTTCTTTCTTTTCCTTTGTTTTCGGGTTTTGCCGTGAAGCTATCAGCTGCTGACAGCAGCCTCTGGCAGTGTTTCTCTCCTCTATGTTGGTAGTGCTTATTGTTAGTTCTAAGTCTAACAGGATACCTCTCCCATAGCCCTTGGTCACACGCTGCATCTTCAGTGCCTCTTGTTTACTTTCTAATGTGCCTTTGTTTTGTCAACTCAGCTAAGCTCTTCCAGGGCAGTAGGAAATTAGTCATTTCTCTGTGTGTCACAGCGCTCTTTACCTGGCCCCAGTACAGTGCACTGCAAGGAAAAGATAAAGGAATGAAGCCAAGCATATCCATAGTTACACTGCGAGCTGTAGCCGCCAAGGGGCACTCAGCAGCAGTCCAGTGTGTTACAGATGCCCCCTTCTGCGAGGAGTCCCCGTCTGCAGTCTCCCAGCAGTGGTCCTTTGAAACTGCTGGTTCCTGTGTTAGAGGGAGAAGGTGCCTCGTGCCCTTAAAGACCGTATCAGCCATGCGGTGTGCTCTGCTCTCTGAGCCTCCTTGCGTCATCCCCTCCCACCCTGTCCATCCTGACACTAGGGCCTGTGTTACAACGAGCTGTGAGGTCTTTGCTGAAGAAAATCCCATAGAACTTATCTCAGCAATATGCTTTGCTGTGTATTTGTCCACGATTTAGTCATTCAGCAGATACTTCTTATGTACTCGAATATGCCAGGTGGCAGGCAAGGCTGGGCCTACAGAGAGAAGATGAATAATCTCAGCCTTCATGGGGCTCATCACCTGCTGTGAGATTCCTACCAGGGAGCATGTCACTGAAGTGTAATGTACCAAGTGCTGTCCTTGCAAAGGTACAGTGAGATGTGAGGGTACATGAGAGGAGCAGCTCACCCCGGACTCAGGGGAGTAGAGAAGCCTTCTGGGCAGGAGTCGAGAATGTGAATCCGGAATGGTGAGGAAAACCATTGGAACGGTAAACAGGAGGCTGGCGAGCCCTGGTGAGAAACCTGAATTGCATCCTAAAGCCAGTAGGGACTTGAGTAGTATCAAAAAAGAATACCTACGCTTATCTGAAAAGGCTCTTAATATACTCCGATTTTTTTTCTAACTATATATCTATACGTGGCTAGATTTTTTTATATACCTCAGAAGCCAAAGTAGCGTGTAACAGAATTGACTGCAGAAGCAGATAGGAGAATCCAACTATATTTCGTTACGTCACACAAAAGAAGTTTACAAAAATAGAAAATAATGACATTCTTCTCATTAATTATTTTTCTGTTTTGGAAAACGTTTTTTTATAAAAGTATGTTACCAAGTAGTGATTTTTGCTATTGCTATTAATGAAGGAAAAAAGTATTTTAAGATTAATGAAAAGACAACGGGGAACCATTGAAGAGTTTTTAAGTAGATTCTTCATGACATTTTTTTTCTTAAATTCCATATATATGTGTTAGCATACGGTATTTGTCTTTCTCTTTCTGACTTACGTCACTCTGTATGACAGACTCTAGGTCCATCCACCTCATTACAAATAGCTCAATTTCGTTTCATTTTATGGCTGAGTAATATTCCATTGTGTATATGTGCCACATCTTCTTTATCCATTCATCCGATGATGGATACTTAGGTTGTCACGATGAGCTTTGTATCTCAGGATAATCACTCTGAAGCCATGCCTGCCCTTGATGGCGATCTAAAATAGGACAGTGAGAGTCAGGATGGAGAGAAATGGATAGACTCCAAAGGTATTTAGGAGTTACAATTACCAGAGCCTGGTGAGCTGGCTTGTGCTGTGGAAGGACATTGATGTCATTCCCCAAGACTGGGGACAGAGGAAGAGGTACAGGGTTGGCGATGAGTGTTGTTTGGGATGCGCTCCATTTGACATGTCTCTGGAACACCTAAGGGGAAGCATCAGGAGAGTTGGTCGTGTGGCTCTGAGGGGCAGCACCTGGAGGGGAAAGCGGGTAGGAGTCTCCACCACACGCAGGGAGACTTAAACCCTGGGGACAGACGTGGAGAGAGAAGAGGAATAATCCTAACAGAACCTTAAGGGACACCAGCGTATAAAGGACATGAACCGGAAAAGGTGTCTCTGAGGGGCGCTCAGGGTGTGACCAGACGGCTTGAAAGACCAAGAAAGTGTGATTCCACAGAAGCCAGAGAGAGGTGTCGGGAGGGGCACGGTAGGGCCCAGTGCAGCCAGGGGTCATGGCGGGCGGACAGTGGAGGAGGCACCACTGATCAAGCAGAGGGTGTTACGAGTAACCTGGAGGAAAAAGAAAAAGCAATTTAATGGTTAGGATACCAGACTGGGAGCTTCGAGAAGGCACAGACATTGTCTTAGTTCTCTTTTTAGCTTCATGGCTTCGGGTACTACCAGGTACTTGAGTAGACACACAATAATTCCATTGATTTTCACCTTAACTGATGCACCTGAAACAATCTGGTCTCCTCTGCGTCTCAACTCCATGATAGCCCGTCCCCAGTGTAAATTGTTCACATTAAATGTACAAGTATTTCCTTAAGGTCTGTGGCAGAACTTCCCGAACACTGTGTCACGGTCACAGATGGCCTGATGAGGTGTTGATCCCCTCAGCCTTTGGGGCAGCTGGGAAGGGCCTGAAGCTGCCAGGCTGATTGCATGCAGCTTTCTCTGTCCTGTGTGTCACACAAATATATCTTTCTGTGTGTGCCATGATGTGGAAAATACTGGACAGCCATGGTCTATAGCAGGGTTAGTAGTTCCTGTATAGGTGCCACCTCACCTCCTCCGTGCCCAAGGCAGGTATCACTAAGCAGTCATGTCACTGTTTCCTGATGAACCCATACCCTCCCCCAGAATCTTCCCGACATGGTCCGCAGGCAGCCACAGACAGTGCCGTGGAGGTGGCCCCGCCTGCTTTACAGTTCAAAACGTAGCACTCTGATAAAGGGTTTCAGATCACCAAAGATGGAGAATAAAGGATGCATTTTTTTTTCCCAGTGACTGACCTTTTAAAAATAAGATGAGGATGCTTTTGGAAAGAATTTTAATTGTCCTAAACCATCACATTCATTGTGCCTGCTCTGTCATCATTCTTTGCTGGGGATTCAGCTCAGGCTGCACTGAGCTGAGAGCTGTGCCGGCCACCTGGGGAGTTTCATGCAAATCTTACCCCCAGTGCAGCTCTCCAGGGTGCTATAGGCTAGCTGGGAAGACAAGAAATACCACTGTAAGATACAATGCAAATATTGGATAGTAATAATAGCTAATGTGTATGTAATAAGGTTTTAGAAGTTTTCAAGCTCTGTTTTAAATGCTTTACATATATTAACTCATTTATTTCTCATATCCTTATGAGGTGAACGTAGTTATTATTCCCATAATACAGATGAGAAAACTGAGGTTCAGAGAAGTTTAAAAAAAAACAAAAACTGAAGCCTAAGTTCACATAATAAGTGGCAGAGCTGGGATTTGAACCCAGGTATTTTGGCATTGGAGACTGCTCTCGGTCACTCAGCATCCTCTATTTTTCGTTCCTCTGTTATTTCTCCTTAGCGTTGCTTTGGCCCTTGAAGTAGGAATAAACCCATTCTCAGTCCCCTGTCTTTGAACAGGCTGAAAAAAATGCCTGGTTCTCCTCTCCATTATTGAAATCATCCTCATCCTCTAAAACTCCGCTAAGCCCCCATCCTCTTTGTAGTTCTACCCCCGAGCTTTGGCGGTGCCCTTTAACTGATGCCTCGTGGCTTCCTTCCTGGTTACAGACCATCTTGCCTGCTTCTGGCTTTTCCCTTTCTGGATGTCATGCCTTCCCCGAGGAGATCAGGAGCTCCATGGGAGCAAGGACCAGAACGTGCACCTTGCTCCTCTCTCCCGTGGGAGCTGCAAGTGCCCCCAGAGGACCCTGGGGGGCTCTTCTGACCAGGCTTCTTGGTATAGACACTGCCTGACCTGATCGTCCCTTCAGAAACCCGCAAAGGCCTTTAGAGGTGGAGTTCTACTCCATGTGACTTCCACTTGATGAACCGTTAACAAATGTTTACTGCTCTCAGTTGGAAAATTAGTTGTTTATTAATTTTCACAAGAAATTTTACTTCATTTGAAAATCTCCTTGCAACTAATAACATAAAATGGCTGTTCAAAATGCAAGCTGTTTCCTTCTTCCTCTTTTGAATATGTGGTTATTGCTTTTGAAGAAGACAAAGTGGAGGAAGCGTTTCCTGTTTGCAGAGGCTCAGGCTGAACCTACAGAAAGAGCAGATTAGTGTCAAAACATCCCAGAACCTAGAGCTCCTGTGACTTTCTGCCTTTTAAGCACTTTTTTACTATCACAGCTTGAGGTTTAGTTTTGTTTTGTTTTGCCTACTCTTTCACTCTCCCTTTGAAGAATAAAATGTTACAGAATCAGCCAAAGTTTCATTCCTCTTCCCAGCATTCCATAGCAGTTGTGTCGTGTCTGATGCTTTTGTATGGTATCCACTGCCGGTGCGTGTTTGTATCTTCACCACCTGTGAGCATATATCAAGGCTTCTCAGCCTGGACACTGTGGGCATTTTGGTCCAGGCCATCCTTTGTCGCGGGTTCTGTCCTGTGCCTTATAGGATGTTTAGCAGCATCCCTGGCCTCTACTCACTGAATAACAACAGCACCACCATCATGTCCCCAACCTCCCACCCCCAACCCAAGACAACCAAAAATGCCTCCAGACATTGCCAAATATCCCCTGGGAAGCAGAATCACCACTAATTGCTGTATGTATATGTAAACTGTGTGTATATGTAAACTATCCGTAAAATAGTTTAAATAGTATAGTATTCTAAATATATTTTAATTTATGTAAATGGTATTGTATATCCATATTCTTATACAACTTTCTTTGTTCATTGTATTTTTGAGATTCATCCATTAGATCTAGTTCATTTATTCTAGCTGCACACATATAATAGAACCACTTAATAATTTATTTCCCTCTTTAGGGACAGTTGAATTTTTTACATTTGCTTACTTAATATTATAATCAGTGCTTCACAGAGTATCCTCATAAATGCCCCATTAGGCACTCATAGCTCCCTGTAGATGAAATTCCTAGATCAGAACATCCTCAGTTTTACTAGATCTTGACACATTGTCCTCTAAAACGTTTGGGCCCATTTAAACTCTCATCAACAATATATGGAGTTCCTGTTTCCTTCATATCATCCGTATCCTTGGCGTTGTTAGACATTTTATTTTTGCCAGTCTTACAGGTATGAAATTACTTATTGCTGTTTTAATTTGCATTTCCTAATGCTAGTGGGGTTGAACATCTTTTACTGTTTATTGACTCAGGGTTTCCTCTTCTGTAAATTGTTTATTCATATACATTTATTCATATACGTCCGCTTTTCTCTTGTATTATTTATTTTTTCTCATTGATTCTTTACATATTCTGGATACTGTTTTGTCAGTTATATGTTACAAACATTTTCTCTTAATCTGTACTTTGCCTTCTAGCTTTATTTTTTTTAATCATACAAAAGTTCTCGTTTGTAGTAATTGTTAGCAATCCTTTTTTATGATTGATCCTTTATATTTTTGTTTTAGAAATCCTTTCCTGTCCCAGCAACATAAAGAATGCCTCTTATTTCTTCTAAAATTTTTAACAGTTTAGCTTTCCAGATTTAAATCTTTAATCTATGGGGTTTATTTTATTTTATTTTATTTTTATATTTAGTCATCTTGGCTGGTTTAATCACATTGTTGTTGTTGTTTATTTTTTGGCTGCACGATGCAGCGTGTGGGATCTTAGTTCCCCGACCAGGGATCGAACCCGCACCCCCTGCATTGGAAGAATGGAGTCGTAGCCACTGGACTGCTGGGGAAGTCCCTGTGGGGTTTATTATAAAATAAATTTGTTTTTGTATACGATATGAAGTAAAGGTCAAATTTTATCTCTTTTTTTAAATTAATTTATTTATTTGGCCATGCCACACAGCATGTGGGATCCTAGTTCCCCAATCAGGGATCGAACCCATGCCCCCTGCATTGGAAGTACAGAGTCCCAACCACTGGACCACCAGGGAGGTCCTCTCTTTTTCCATCTCTATAACCATTTGTCCTAGTACTGTTCATTAAGTGGTGTGTCTTTTTCCTGCTGACTTACAATGTTTCCTCCATCATATATCAAGTGCCCATGTTTACTTTTGATTTGTTGACTGTCTCTCCTGTTTCTCTGACCTGTTTACCTATCATGTGCTAATACCGTCCTACTTTCATTCTTGTAGTCTAACAGTAAGTCCTAATAACTAGTAGAAAAAAAAACCCTCCCTTATACTTCTTGAAAATATTCAGGTCTAGTCTTGACCCTTGAGGTTGTCTCGTTCAACCAAAGCACACACACACACGCGCGGTGGTCCTTGCTCCCATGGAGCAAGGTCCAAGGTCCAAGGTGCACGTTCTGGTCCTTGCTCCCATGGAGCTCCTGATCTCCTCGGGGAAGGCATGACATCCAGAAAGGGAAAAGCCAGAAGCAGGCAAGATGGTCTGTAACCAGGAAGGAAGCCACGAGGCATCAGTTAAAGGGCACCGCCAAAGCTCGGGGGTAGAACTACAAAGAGGATGGGGGCTTAGCGGAGTTTTAGAGGATGAGGATGATTTCAATAATGGAGAGGAGAACCAGGCATTTTTTTCAGCCTCAAAGGGATCTTAAGATCCCTTTAAGATCTCTTCTGGAACGGGGTGGGGGAAGGATGGATTGGGAGTTTGAGATTAGCAGATGCAAACTAATTTTATAAGATGGATAAACAACAAGGTCCTACTGTAGAGCACAGGGAACTATATTCAATATCCTGTAATAAACCATAATGGAAAAGAATATGAAAAAGAATATATATATGTGTAACTGAATCACTTTACTGTACAGCAGAAATTAACACAACATTGTAAATCAACCACACTTCAATAAGATAATTTTTTTTTAATTTAACTCATTTAAAAGAAATAAAAAGAGATCTCTTCTGGAGGTCCCAGATGCCCTTTTTGCTTGCATACCAATAGCAGAACTGAGTCCTCGTGGGGGAAGCTGAGAAATGTACTAACTGTGCGTCACTCCCCCCCAAAAAAGTCCTGTTTTTAAAGGAAAGGGAATGTGGATATTGAAAGTCAACCAGCAGTCTCTGCTACAGCCTGGAATTGGCAGAGTGTGGAAAGATGACAGTATTGAGTCTTCCAGGCAGGAATGTGCTGTCTTTCCACTTATTTAGGTCTTCTGCTATCCTTCAATCAAGTTTACCATTTTTCATAGAGATCTTGCAAATTTTTTGTTAGATTTAATTCCTAAGTACCTAATGATTTTTATTTCTCTTTGTAAATAGGAATTTTTTACACTTATATTTTCTCAGTGATCACAGGCAAGGAATGTTACTGTTTTTTTTTTATTTTGTACTCATTGGTTCTCATTTTCTAGGTAGACAATCATCATGTGTGATGACAGTTTCTCCCTTTCCATCCTTCTGCATTTTCTTTCACAAGTGGTTGGTTTCATCCTCATTATGCCATGACTCATGTTGAATGCAAGTGGTGATAATAGGCATTCTTGTCTCTTCATCAAGTTTTATTAAATTATTTTTATATCTGTTGAATGTGAGCATTTGGTTTTCCTCCTTTAATCTGTTAATGTGTGAATTACATTACTATATTTTCTAAGATTCCTGAGATAAATCCTAATATAGTACATCATAATGGATAAGATGATCTTTTCTGAACATTGTTGGATTGAGTTTGCTAATCTTTTATTTAGGATTATTGCATCTGTCCATAAATGAAAAATAGATTGATTTATAATTCTTCTTTCTCATAATAGCCTTCTCTGACTTTTGGAAACAGCGTTATATGGCCTCAAAAAGTTAGGTGGGGAGCTCTTCTTCTTTTCTGTTCTCTAGAACAACTTGTGTAAGATGGCAGGCCCTCAAAATTTTCATAGACTTCACCTGTAGATTTTTGGTAGGTAGATTTTTAAGTATTATTTCAATTACATTAATGGCTAAACGTCTAATCAGGTTTTCTATTTCTTTTTGTAACTTTCTATTGAAGTATAACGTGCAGAAAAGTTAGCATTATATAAAGGTAATCATACAAATGTACTTTTTGGTGTTTATTTTATTTAACATTTTATTTGAGAGATTTAGCCATATTGTTGCATATAATTGTAGTTTGTTCGTTTGAACTGCTATATAATACTACATCATGTGAATATACTATAATGTATCCATTCTACTTAATGGGCATTTGGGTAGTTTCCAGTCTTTGAGGTTTACAAGCAACACTGCTGAGAACGTTCTGGTCCCTGCCCTTGGTGAGCATGTGTTTGCATTCATGTTGTCCAGGAATGGAATTTGCTGAGGCATCCACGTATGTGCAGCTTTAGTCGATGTTCCTGAACAATTTTTAAAACTGATTACCAGGGCTTCCCTGGTGGCGCAGTGGTTGGGAGTCCACCTGCCGATGCAGGGGACAGGGGTTCATGCCCCGGTCCAGGAGGATCCCACGTGCCGCGGAGCGGTTGGGTCCGTGAGCCATGGCCGCTGAGCCTGCGTGTCCGGAGCCTGTGCTCCGCAACGGGAGAGGCCCAAACAGTGGGGGGCCCGCCTACCGAAAAAAAAAAAAAAAAAAAACCCAAGTAGCTCTGGATTAACAGGATGTGCTCCCCCTCGCACCATATCATCTCTTCTTTACTGCCCTGGTTTTCCAGAGCTTGTTTCTGGCACCTTGGGGCCTCCATCTTCCCTTTATGTTCAGCTATGCATATGAAATATTTTTAAATTTTATCTAGCATGTTTAGGTATTATAATTTTCCTGTATTATAATAGGAAAAATTTTAGGTTTTCTTAGTCTCTAAATCTTCCAGGACTTAGAAGACATCCAGAAACCGATTTAAGTTGATACATTTAAAAGGTGGCATATAGGTAAAAAACGTCAAGTTTTTAAAAGCATCGTGCAGTGCTTTTAAAAAGCGGTGCATGCGGTGGAGGAGGCTGCCTGTCTAGCCACATAGTGGCTTTTTTTCATTGATGACATAGAAAAGGCAAGAAATGACATCGCCACCAATGTGAAGTTATCCATAAAGCCACACAGAGGACAGGTGTGAACCTCTTGTCCCTGTGTGTAAGGTTTACCTTCACATTCCCGAGCCTGTCCCCCAACCTGGGTTTTATCGCCACCTGCAGTCTCTCTCCGTGGACCTTGCTCAGAATTTACTCAAATTTTAAAAAAGAACAAGAACAGGGAGAAGAGGAGCTGGAGGAGAAAGGGGGAGAAGCAACATCTTAAAGAGCTGCTGAAGGAAGCTCCAGGTTTCTGGTTGCCTGCCCTGAATTAGCCTCCACTCGCGTCTTCCCGAGTCCAGCGGAGTTGGGACAGTGTCGGTGGGGACACCACGGGGCTGAGGTTAGGAGTGACTGCATGTGTCTTCCACTGCCTTCTGGAGTCAAATTGCACAAATCCCTTTGGCAGTACCTGCTACCTTCTTTTCTCTCTGTGCACCTACTGCAGGCTGCCGATTTTAGCCTGTTGATTCAGCTTGCACACAGCAGGTCCATCGGACATTTTATTTCCAGTCTGCAGCTGTGACTGCATTGCAAGAGAAAGCTCTTTAGTGCGTTACCATGTTTCTGCTCCTCCCCTGTCTGATCGCTGTGCATTGATCTCTTTTTAGGGAGGAATGATCAACTGGAACCGTCTTTTCCCTCCTCTACGTCAGCGACGAAACGTAAACTATCAGGATGGTCGGCAGTCTGAGCAACAAGCGTCCCCTCCTCTAGAGGTTTCGGAGGAGCAGGTAATCAGTAACACCTGGTACTTACCCTAAACCCATGCTTCACACTCCAGGCAGTTTTGGTGAACGAGACTTGAAAGAAATCAAGCATATAAGTACAAAGATTTTGGTATCAGGTAAACCACCTGGTATCAGGTAAACCATTGATAGATACTTGGGCCCTTTATTGGCTACTGTGGTTCTTATGAGTTTGAGGAAGGCATAATTTGAAAAAAAAATGCATTGTGATCGCTTATTCTTAAATCTGTGATATTTCATGTTTACTGAAGTTGGTTCACTACGCAGGCTGGGAGAGAAGGAGGCAGAAGGACAGGGAGCTTCTCTGTTTGTATGGTTTTCACTTAGGAACCAAGTTAATGTTTTACATACTGAAAAAGCAGATCAGCAATGGGGACAATCATAAAGCTAAAAAGAAACTGAAATAAATGTTCCAGCTGTATCTTAAGTGAATAATATAATCAAAAGGGAGAGGGAAAATTAATTTCGGTAACTTTTGAACATAATATGCCCTCTTAGAAAAAAGAAAAGAACTGCAAACCTCAAACTCTTCATGGGTTTATCTTTCATGGTGGTATGAGTACAGCAATTCTGAAATTATATTGTATGTATTGTAGATTAGAGGAAACAAGGAAATAGGATATCTAAAGGGACAGGATGTATGCAGCTTAATCTCAGGTGGCTCAGGAAAAATAAATGGGAGTGTGTGTGTGTGTGTGTGTGTGTGTGTGTGTGTGTGTGTGTGTAGACAGAAAGCAACTGTGGCAAAGTAATCATTGGTGAATGTGGATGAAGAGTAATTGGGTTCTTTGTGCTCTTCTTGAAATTCTAGAAATTTGTAATTATTTCACACTGGAAAGTTTCTGAAAACCTAAGCTAGTAGGTTGAGAGCACTTCAGTAACAACCCTTTTAAATTTCATACTGCAAATGTTGCTTTCGTCTCATTAAAGCAAATCAAGGTCAGTGTTTCATAGCGAGTCACCCCACGCACTTTCCCCATCCCCTGTTCCCAGAGCCAACAAAAGCCAGTCCGACCCAAGGCACTTGGTCTCTGTGGCAAAGCTGTATGTATCCTGACTTTTTCTGGAACTCAGGAGGGGCTTCTGGGCAGGGCCCCCACTGGCACCTCTGGGTTAGGCCACCACAAGTGAGAGAAACCAATGGAATATGCCTGACGAGCTGACCCAACCCCTCACCCTTAACTTCTCAGCTCAGACGCATCCTTTGAGCAGCTCGTTAGGGTTGAGAGATGGATTAAGGGGCCTATAGTTCTCTTCCACCTCCATTAGTGAATTTCCAAAAAACTGTTAGCCCCACGATTAGAAAAATAAAGCCGAGTAACTCAGCATTTGTAAGGCATTTATAATAACAGATTAAAAAATAAACTAATACTCTCAAATTCAGGTGAAAAGAAAGTTCTGTTATATTACTGTTTCCTTGAGAACCCAGGTCACATCCCTCACAACAGAGCAGCCGTTGATGATAGAAAGTATTTAAAGGTGAAATAGTTCTTAGTTTTGACACTTGAGGGAAAAAAACTGTCAAAAAATGATAACAAGGTGAATGTGTGTAACTGAAGTCTTTAGGGTTTTTTTTTTTTTTAATGAATCATTCTCCTTGATCCTCCCAGAATGACGAGAGCGAGGTTAACACGATGTTGGTATCAGTTCTAGATATCATTTACTTCTTCTTGGCTCTGTTATGAAAAGATGTAAATACGTGAGAGGTTGTTTTTAACATGCTTCCTTATTCATTGCCTTTTCTAAATCTTGTCTTTTCTATTTCTTGATTATCCCGAAATGGCCTTACAGACTGCCCTGCATTAAGACACGGAGGTCCCCCTCAACATTATCTCCGTAGACCCTCAGTAGTTTTTGTGGCAGGTGCTCAAGAGACTGTAAAAGAGAAGAAGGATGTTGTTCTTAGCTCAAGACATTTACAGTAACGTTTACAAGTGTATAGTTACGTATAATCTCTTGGTTAGTTGGAGTCTAGACACTGTCTAAAATATTATTTGGGGCTTCCCTGGTGGCACAGTGGTTGGGAATCCGCCTGCCAATGCAGGGGACGCGGGTTCGGGCCCTGGTCCGGGAGGATCCCACGTACCATAGAGCAGCTGGGTCCGTTCGCCACAACTGCTGAGGCTGCGCTCTGGAGCCCATACTCCACGGCAGGAGGGGCCCCCCCAGGGAGAGGCCCCACGCACCACGACAAGGGGTGACCCCCGCTCATGGCAACTGGAGAAAGCCCACGCGCGGCGACGAGGACCCAATGCGGGCAAAAATACTTAAATAAATAAAATTTTTTTTTTTTTTAAATTATTTGTTAGTAACATTAAGATAGTTTGAATTAACAAAACCTTTTTATGCTTAATTTTTCAATTAGATGTGCTGTACTTTATTTAAACATCAGTCATGTGATTTAAATGCATTTAAGAAACTTAGTAATTTTCTAAACCAAGGAAAAGAGAAATGATTATTTGAGTTTTTTCTGATGTGAGCAAATACTTCAGGAATTTTAGTGAGAGTTATTAAAGATAGGAAATGTAGTCCATCTATTTTGAAAACAAAGAATATTATAAGAAAGAACGTGCATCCCCCATTAAGTCTAGTAAGACTCTAACATACGGCCATAGAAATGTTTGCCACCTTTTCTACTATCGCTATTAAGTTTCTGGATTTTTAGTTCTTCACGATCCACTCCTACTGTTTTTCAACAAGCACCTTTGCCAGTTCATCACCCCTTGCAGATGCCACCCCAAACCCTACTAGTATCTTAAAAATAAGTGTATGCAGTACTGCGTTTCTGTCTCTTTTTATCTTTTTCTTCTTAACCAAGGATTTTCATATTACACCCATACGCAAAATTAACAAATAATGAAATTTTGTCATATTGGCCTCATTTTTTTTGTTTTAAATCAAAAGGGAAAAAAGCTTCCCAAGTTTGTCTCTCTTGAGCCCTCCCCAAGCTTAGAAGGTGTCCCTTCGGTTTATGCTTAATGGGACGCACAGGTGAAATTGGACAAGGAAGTTAAACAGGACTAACTGAGCCAATGCTGGCATTTAACGAAAGGAGGACAAACATGGACTTCACAAATGTTGACTTCCTCACTTCCAGTCACGTCTTTCCTTCCTTTGTAGTCAGCCAGCAGTTATCAGCTGTCCGCTCTGCCCAGTCTAACTACTGGGCTAGGTTCTTGAACAACAGAGGTAGGTAAGGCAAGCGATTCCTGCCTGCACGTGGTGCAGAGCCCAGTGTGGAGCCAGGCTCAGGGGCAGTTCTTGCCAACTGTAATCAAATCTTCCGATGCTGCTGAAGGATTGCCAGTGTGGGAGGGCGGGGGGCAGTGCTCTTTGTAAAGATGTGGCCTGGTGAAAAGCCTCAGATCTGGGGAAGCACAGGTGGGTGAGGTTGGAGCGGAGAGTGACTGCTGGGTCAGGGGCCTCATGTGGGGAAGAAGTAGGGAGGCTTCCCAGTGATCCTCAGCAGGACATGGACCTCTGCTTCCGTGCTGTAGGCATTAAGGAACAATACAGGATTTTAAACAGGGAATCCCAGTGTTGGATTTCCCTGGAGGATGGACTCGATGTGAAAGAAGGGGCATGTTATGCTCATAACCACGTATGTAACGTCTTCCATCCCTGCCCAGGGGACATGTTGCAGTGCAGGTGCTTTGGAGACTCTTGACCACTCGAGATATGGTACCGCTTCGTACGTTTATAATACGTGAGACCCGTCGTGTGGATTCCATTCATGTCCTCTGAAATATCCGTCGGCCCAAGAGAGATGGCACACAGACCCTCACAGTCATAGCGGATAAGTAGTGAAATGTATTCAGTATGAGAGAATCTGAATCTCGGTGAGTCTCTCTCCTCATCTCTGGAGTCCTCACCGCTGCCTCTGAGAAACCTGTCTAAACTCCAAAATGCTCACCTTATGAAAACTTAGTGCTTCTGCTCTGAGTATCTGGACCACAGTAAGTTGGGTGTTGGTATAGAGACGCCCATGTCATCTGGTTCCCTGGCGGACGGTGAGCTCCATGAGGGCCAGTATCGTCTCTGCCGCGTTTCCCTCCTGACACACAGCAGGTGCCCCAGTGGCGGTTAGAGCAGGGCTGAACGTGAAGGTGCGGTTGGAGGGCTTCTTTTTCAAAAGAACAATTTTTTTCATTTAAATGTGTTAGAGGGTGGTCCTTCGTCAGACCTTTCCACCTCTAATCTCTAGTGCTAGTGTTAGAACATGTTATCCATTAGAATGAAATATTGAGTGGCAGTCAAATAAACCAACTTTCGGGGGTGCCTAATTCTGCTGAGTACTGAAAGATGCAAGCAAACGAGCCCCCCCAGCCTGTAGCCAGGGCCTTCTCAGGACTAAACCCTGAAGCAAGCAGGAGAGTAAAAAGATGAGGGGCCGCTGAGCCACCTGCGGCCGGGCGGGAGCGTAAGATAAGCAGGTCCAGTCCACTCAGCCAACCGTGGGATCACAGGGGTTCAGCAGTTCCAAGGAGGAGAGAGGGGGTCAGCTGATAGGGAATGAGGGTGGCATTGACCCACAGGGGTCTGGCATTGAGCTTGCCCTGACTGGTGACAAATGACAGCTATAATAAGGGCAGAGAAGGGCAAGCCTACCTCCCAGGGCCTCTCTGGGGTCACTCCTCCCGGCAGGGTGCACACATGGCCTGGGAAGCGGCCAGCCACCACGGGCAGCCCACAGGGGACTGGTCGGGACTACCTTTCAGGTGGGCGTTGTTTTCTGCAAGAGTCAGAATTTGGGAAGTAAGAACCCCAAAAAACGATTTGTTTCTGACACCCTTAGCTAAAGGGAAGTTAAAGAAAACCACAGTCTTCTTTGAACAAAACAAGCAAAGGAGTGTTTCAAACTGAGAGGAATTGCTATAAATCTCATTGGAATGAATGTCCTACTTCACTTGTGTCAAAGAGTAATAGAGTGTTAAAGTGGGGTTTTATTCATTTTCTTGAGTAAGAATTACCTTGAGGTAGTAGGGGCACAAGTTCCAACCACAGAGGACCACGACGGTGATTCTCGGTGTCCACCACGGGGGCTGCAGCTCTCTGCTGCGGCCCTTACCGTCCTGGCCGTGCGCTGCTGAGCCCCCGAGGAAGGGCAGCAGTGGGAGGGAGGCACAGCCCCCTGCCTGGCTGCGGTCGCCCCAGCCAGCGCTGTCCACTGCAGGATGACGGGGCAGCAAGGAAACACCGTCGGAACCCCTCTCTCTGTCCTTCTTCTGGTTTTCTGATTGTTATCCTCACACCCACGCCCGAGCGTGCCATTTCATTTTTTGTAGATGTTTACAGTTTTGGACACTAAAGGAAACTTACAGATGTCCTTTCTTCCTGTGCTTGTTCAGTTTTTAAATATTGTTAACACTGTGTCTACTTCGTGAGCTTTCTCATCTGGTCAAAGTACCAGGTCATCCAGCAGTGAAAATCCTCTCATCACACTCGTCTTCTCACCCCTGAAGAAATGCAAAAGGTTCCAAAGCCAGCTTTAGGCAAAGGGCTGTGATGGCCACTCAGCCACCGCCTGCACAGAACAGCAAACATCCTTTTCAGCGGAGACCTGTGAAGAACCCAGCTCAGCTGTCAAAGCCAGTGATGGCACGTGTGGTTGTGTTTCTGAAGAGAGAATGAAGCCCGAGGAAGCCTTGTGTGCAGAGAACGCGTTTCTCCTCACACCAGACATCAGCCCCTCGGGCACGGCCTGGCCAGCGCTTTTCCCTCGGAGCCGCAGTGCCACGGCTGCTCTGCTCTGTGTGTGCAGCAACCTGCGCTCAGCATCTCCTGGATTTCGGACCAGACTCGGGAGTCGGTGGAGAGAGAACTCCAGTACAGTTGGAAGCTGTGGCCGGCAGCCCCGCCCGGTACCAGCGCCGGGGCGAGGCTCACACGGCATCAGCTCCAGGTTATGAATCGTGAATTGCCATACAGGTGGATTTGTTCCTCTCGGCTGGGTGCAAAGGAGCAGCCAGGCATTAGCTATGCTTGAAGTACTAGAGGTGACAGAGGTGACAGCGAGTGTAGCATTTGCCACACTGTTCACCGTCACTGAGAGCGGACACATCGTTGGCCCGTGGCATCATGTCCGTGGGTGACAGAGACAAGGCAGGCAGAGCTGCCCACCCCCTCACTGGCCACGTTCACTCCACTAAAGATAGTGGTCCTTAACCGGAAGTGACTGGAATAAACATCGTAAAAGGTCATTTCCGTCCAGGAGTGTATGAAATAGCCTGGCCACAGTACCCAGACCAGTGAGGTGGTCTCTCCCTGTTGACGCACATCCAGTGGGTCCCCGAGTGCCACTCAGTGTGAAATGACCCCAAGGAAAGGCAAGAGTGTGGATTCTGATTATTGAACGGCAAAACTCATGTGTCACGTGTGGCAGGAGCCTGAAATAGATTATCGAGGAGATACTTGTGAGAGGTAAAGAGCCTTGTGGTCTGAAGGCACCAAACTGATCCTGTTGACACAGGATGCCACCAAGACACGTGCACTTCTTGCCGCGTTGGGAGAGATGGTAGTGACATTGCAACAGATAATAATATGAAGGTTGAAACTGGTTAAAATTCAAGAAACCTGTTGATGAGCCGCTTGGATAGAAAGGGGAGGGCTGGTGAGTGCTGGGCCCTGCCTTTGCCCTTGAATGCTTGGCATTTTAACTTGAGTGACTTGAGTTGTAGAGCTTAGCAAGTGTGCTTATCAGATGTGGGGATGATAGAGTTTGAGGGAACTAGCACAGGAAACAACAGAATTTAAGCTGACAGTAGTTTTGGTTGGCTAGAAAACGATCAGAGGAAGTTCGACAGAGATGCTCCCAATCCCTGGAAGAACAGATAAAAATTTACTCGGAGGCCCAGCTTGAGCACATTTCACTCAGGGTTTATAGCAGGCCTGCTAACTCACCACCCCAGGATGCTGTAGCTACACACTCGGGACATGTGTACACGCACACATGTGCATGCACACTCACTGTGCCAAGGGCTGGGATGGCACCGTCTAGCCGCCCTCCGCCCTGGGCAGACCACGCCAGCAGGACCATATTCTGCAGCAGCACAAATGGACGAGCGCTGGAAGGGGAGGGGCAGGCTGGAAAGTGCTGAATTCTGAGACACAGAGATGAACGAAGACAGCCAGGGCCCTTACAGTACGGTGGTAAGAAGCTGTCGGCCCTAAGTCACAGCTGGGAGGAGCACAGGACAGCGGTCAGTGGGACCACGAGACCCCTACTCTGGGTTTCTCCTCGGCTGGGAAACGTGGGAAAGGGACACATGCCGCGAGATCAGTGGATAAAGACGAGTTAACCAGGCCAAGGGCAAAGGGGAGAGCCTCCCAGCAGAGGACACACCGGCAGCAAAGGTGGGAGACACGGAGCCACGCAGCCTGGGACGGACCAGGAGCTGCGTGCCTGCAGAGGTGGGGAGGCCACTCGAGCGCCTCGTGCAGAGAAGGGAATGGGGCTGTTTCCTGTGGCTTCAAAAGACAAATTAGGGCCTTTGAAGTCCCACGGGCGGTATAACTAGTTAGACTCAGATTCGGCTCCCTTGAGGAAGAGCTTTGCATCCCAGCCAGTGCGTGAAGAAGTGTTCCCGAGACTCCCGAAAGGGCCACTTTTTCCCAGAGCAGGAGATGGAAGCAGGAATCCCTGCCGTTCTGCCCACGCCAGCAGTCAGTTGGTCCATTACCCCCCGGAAGTTGAGCTGGAAGTCGGCGGTCTCCTCCCCCAGGCCAGGCCCTTAGGAGGCGTGTGTGGAGGTGGAGAACTGGAATGAGGTTCCTTAGAGGGAGGACCCTCGCTGTGTGGTTTTTTTTAATACTAGTCTCAACGATCCACTGATGAGGGATCAGGGCGTCAGTTTCAAAAAACACCCTAGAACCCCAGCTTCTGAAAAGTGGGCCGAGTCTCCTCCCAGACGGTTAGCCTCTCCCTAAGGCCCCCTGAGGGACGAGGAGTCTGGGGTCTCAGTCACCCCTGCGGCCACCCGCTTGACCCGCCTGCCCTCGCCCTCCCGCGCACACCCCCCTCAGCTGGGGGGAAGGAGAGGCAGCGGGCTCTGACCACTGGGGAGCCTCAGGGCATCGCGTTCTACCGGAAGGTTAGAAGCGGTGATTAAGTCCCCAGCCCCTTGTCAACTCACACCTCCCGGAAATCTCAACATTTGTAAGAGTATCACTTTTCACTATATATTATTGCAAATGTAGTATATTTCAAAATAAGTAAAAACAAAAAACACCACCACCTGCGGCTAGTCCAGGGTCATAAATGTTTTTATAATACATTTTAAAGTGGGAAAACAGGTTACGAATAAACTGTAGTAACACTGCCTGTTCTGACCTTGGAGACTGCCTGTATGTAAAAGTACAGGAAACCTCTACATTCACAGACTGGGATTTGTGGTCTTAAAGATGGAGGCCTCGACCTCCCTGCCCTCGGTGGCTTTAGCTGCCTCCTCCACCCCGTTCTGCCCGGGCTTCGCCCCCTCTGCGCAGCTGCTGCCCGCAGGCCGGCGGGGACTCCGGGGACGCCGCACCTGCCGTGAGACGCCGGGGGTGGGGTTGGGGGCGGGCTCCCCAAGGCCGTGCTCTGCCTGAGCCAAGCCAGGAACGCAAAGGCGTGTGTACCCTGGGAGCCCGCCAGACTCAGGACGCCTGCGGCTCTTCCTCGGGAGTCAACTTCGACCCTGAAGGAATGTGGCTGGTGCAGACCTGCTTCCCAGGTCCCGCGCCACAGCTCGGCCGCCCTCTGTTCATCCTGGCAGGTCACTGACCCTCAGAAGCCCCCTTCCTCATCTCTAAAGTGAGGACTCAGTGAGGAAATGCACATTTATCGGCTGTATATAGTGAGCACCGTAAAAGGTGAGCCGGTTGTAATTTTATAAGCATCAGATTCCACACTGAAATGAAAACCGGTTGTGTTGTTATTGCTCTTTAATCTGTCCTACAGAACTCACACGAGGAACATTTTGGGGCTGGTGGGTCAGTGGCAGTGTCATCAGCCTCATCAGGCTTTTCTGGTTTTGTTTCTGTTTTCAGGTTGCCCGGCTCATGGAGATGGGATTTTCCAGAGGTGACGCTTTGGAAGCCCTGAGAGCTTCAAATAATGACCTTAACGTGGCCACCAACTTCCTGCTGCAGCACTGACGGTCCCAGCGGACAGCACAGGGGCCGGCGGGCTGCTGACCACAGCACTGCCGTCCCGCTACCGGCTCAGCCCCAGGACCCGGCACTCTCTGGCGAGATGTCCTCGCTGTCCTCCTGAGCAAAGGGTGGTCCCCGCTGCTCCCTCCCTTAATTCCAAGATCATTACCATTAAGTATCCATGATAAGTTTGCCATGAAGGGAGCATGTATTTTCTATCTTTATTTTTTTATGGAGTATTTTCCTTGGTTTGGAGAATTCATCTCCCATTCCTAATGTGTTTAAAATGCATTAAAATTACAGATTTCTGCAGGCAGTTGAACAGCACTCCAGATGGGAAATTACTGCTCTTGTCATATTCTTTTTACTATAATGCATCTTCCTACATTATATCTGATCATACGCGCCGGAAAGGGGACTGGTACTCAGAAAGGACCTGTCACATTTTCTTTATGGACTTTTTTCATTGCTTTTTTTTTTCCCCCCTCAAATTTGCTTTCAAACCCGGGTGGCAGTTCAGGGTCCCCACTCCCTAGGGATGAGCAGTTCATATCTGCCACACGCAGAGTTGGCCAGACCCGGCCAATGAAGGAGAGACAGGGAACTGAACCCTCTTCCACCTGTTCCAGCCCGCTCCAGTCTAGGGGATTTTTCCCAACTACTCCCTGCTTCCATTAAAAAATAATAATCAGGTACCGATTTGAGGTTCTGCAATACTCCATGAAACTTAACTGGAGTTAATTTTGCTTAGAATATCCACAATTAGCCACTCAGGCTAGGAGTAAAAATGGGACAAAGAGAAGAGTGGGCTCACTGGAGCAGTAGGGGGCGTCCTAGCTGCAGGGCCAGCCCCTCTGGAGGCAGGTTCCACCTGGCCCTGGGGTGATCAGATGTCAGCCTGAGGCAGGGTAGACTGACCCCACCGTGGGGAGGAGGGGGTGGCCAGAGCAGATGAGCCTGAAAAGATCTAAAGCAAGATTTAAGGAAACTTGCAACTATTGTGTTCTGCAAAGCCAGCAGAAGTGTTGCAAACTGATGCAAATTTAGACATGCGTGGTACTTACAATAAAGTTTTTAATGTGTTTTACTTTTTGGTGTTTGTTTATTAGACTTACCTAAATAAAACTTTGTTCTAGTCTGTACTATTCTTTACAATCCAAACAAAAAATTTTTTTTTGTTTTTTATCAGACTGCGCGTCTTTCTTCTGAAGATTTGGGTGCTTTCTTTGAAGTGAGAGGAGTCCTTTGATTCCTTTAAGTAGGACTGGCCCTGTGAGGCCCCATTCTGAAGCTTGTTGGGGCCGTCAGGCTGCTCAGAATGGGGGCTGAGGTGAGTTTCTGGGAGCCTAGCTGGTCCCAAGCACAGGCCCTGACTTGATCCGAGTGTCCCCATCTCAGGTGTAAGGACAGTTGACAGTGATGGGACGTCCTTGACCACGGTCACTGGCAAGGCATGACTAGAGGGCCAAAGAGTACGGATTTGTGTATGACCTCTGCAGCAAATCTAAACCCACCCTCTGGGCTTCCAGTGCAAAAAAGAGTGACCGTATCCAAAAATACACCATCTCCTGAGTTCCTTCTCACCTCCAGAGAGTGCCTAGTGAAGCAAAATCAAACCGGAGGCAAAATTCTCACTCGAGACTTTTCACTGCTTCTCTCTCAGAGGACGGGGAGCAGAGAGCCCGCTGCTGGGATCACAGGATGAGGCGCAAAGAGGATTCACCACCCCAAGTTCTTGTTTGTTTTCTTGTCAGGATTCCCTCCTAAATGAGAGAGCCTTGTCCAGCTGAAAGGAGCCTCGGTGACCCTCGACTTCAGTCCTTTACTAGAAATCGAGGTCCGTACAGGTGGCGTGACCATTGGACATGCACCGACGGTGGCAGAGCCAGGACCCCTCAGGTTTGTCCTGGCTTCTTTCAATCTCTTCCAGTTCCCTGCGGCTGCCAAGGTCTCACCTTCCCAGTGGTGACCCATTATTTTAAATCCTTTTCCTGCAGCTTCCAGGCCGTTGTCCCCCTTCATCTGTCACCACCCTCTAGGGCGTCCCTGACCCCACCCACACCCCTGCACACCCTCCACGTCTGACTTCACTCTCGGACCAGTTGCTGCGGTTCCCACCCCTGACCTGCTCTTACTTCCTGCACATTTGACACAAGCGGCACCCACCGCCGGAGTGTGAGTTCCTGAGGACACCCACACCTCTTGTCAAGACACCCGGAAGTCTTTCAGGCTGATGGGACCCCTAAAGGACCCCGTTTGCGTTCATGCATGGGGACACGTGCCGTAGGGGTGCATCAGCGAGCCACTCGGTTTGGTTTCCTAAGAAAAGATCATTTAGGCTTTTGATTTTGTGCAAAAGTTACCAGATTGGGCCTGATGTGCAAGTGAGCAGATTCCAGATTGTAAAATAAGAAAGAAGAAATTGTCCACAGTGAGCCACCCCTCCCCTTCCCAAATAAAGGAAACCCTGCCTTCGAAGTCCTGATTCATAAACCTAGACTGAGTTCGGATTCAAAAGGTAAACATTTTAGGGAACTTGAGCACCTGTGCTCCAGTCCCTCAGGCCCTGCCCAGGGCTGCTCCTGGAATTGGGTCACCCCTCCCACAGTTAGCATCTGTCCCTCTGGCTGCTCTAGAGCTGGGCTCTGATAGCCTGCTGGGAAATTCCAGCCCCACATGCAACCTGCAGGGGCAGTGGGAGGAGAGAAGGAAAGTTTCATGTGTTCCACCTCCAGACTTTCCCCTGGGGACTGTCCTGGCTGCCTGCCTCCTGCCCCACTCCCCCCAGCTCCGACCATGTCAGGGCCACTGTGCGAGGCCAGGATTCCTCCTATGGGGCCAGAATTGTCTTTCCAAACCACTAAATGTCCCCAAAGCCAGGTCCACCCAGCTCTCCCCAACTACCCGGGGTTCCTGGGAAACCGCAGCTGCTCTCCTAACACTGTCAACATTCAAGGTAAGGATGTTGACCCCCCAGACTTCGCTGGAGCCGTGGTGGTGATGCAGTGTCTCCCCGTGAGATTAAATTGGCATTAAGGTCAAGTCTCCTTTTCAAAAGTGGCCCGGTAGACTGGCCTTGATGGCTAAACAGCGGACTGGACTTGATGTCTTTCGGGGTCTTTAACCGGAGGCCCTGGGTTCCTGTGGTGCCGCCTCACAGCCTTTGTAAGCCCCTTATTCCGAATTTAGCACTTGAGTTCAGTAGGAAGATTGTGGCTGTCAGGTAATCCCTGTGACACTTCCCCCTCACTTCCAGGCCAAAGTTAAAGGAGAGGAGTTATCAGAAGGCCACAGGGAACCCAGGGGCGAAGGCCTGTGTTGTGGTGGGAAACGGGGTCCCAACTCCGTGCTCCTCGGCCTCTCTGGTCCCCCTGCCCCTGCGGAGATGCACTGGGCCCCCTGGGTGGGCAGTGGGGGACCCGAGCCCAAGTGTCTGACTTTTCCGTCCTACAAGATTTCCATTTCATTTCTTCACAGGGTCCGTGGTCAGTTTTGCTCTTTTGCTATTCTAAGAGCTGTGTGTGCGGAGTTTTTATTGTAAGATTATGCAGTGACGTTCCACAGAAGTACTGTGTTGTGTCTGAACATTGCTCAGCCTAGTACTTTCTGTGCAAATTTTGTAAAACCCTTATTTCGGTAGCCTGTACCTGACCCCAGCCTTTCCTGTGCATCAAGCCGCCAGGGTCAGAGGTCCTTTCAAAACCCCCCAGTGGGCATGGAGGGTCAGGGCTCCCTCCTCAGCAGGCTGGGTCCTGTCCAGTTTAAATCTACACAGACATAAATGTGACACCTAAATCAAGTGTCCATAAATCAACACCTGCTGGTGCCTTAAGGACCTGTTTAAAGGGGCAAGGCTCACTTGTTTTGTTCAAGCAAAACAGTCAAGCAAATACTTGGAAAAGCCAGCCCCTCAGCAGAGTGGACAGAGACAGCCCCGGTGTCAGCAGAACAACAAGTAAAGCCCAACACCCACTCCCAGCCTGTCTTATTTCTGAGTGTTTCTATGAGGGGCCATTTTAAACATCTATGAAATTTCTAAATTCGGAGCTCAAAACCACTCCAAATTTGAGGATACTGTTGCTTTGGGCAGAGGAGGGAAGGAAGTGGATATATGGGAAGAGGGCATGGGGCATACAGGGTGCCTGTTTCACTCTTGTTTTTAATATTTTGCATAGATGCTGTACGTAGTATAGGGGTTCAGAATGAGCTATAATGAGGATTATTTTGAGCTAAAGGCAGTTGAGATCCTGTGGGTTCAAGGGAAACTACTGCCCTTCCCCTCACTACCTAGAGGAGTTGAAACTGGGGATTTTTCCCAGGAAAGAATTATTACCAGAGATGAATTTCACCAAAGTGGCCCCATCTGTGTGTCAGGACAAGCATCTAATTACCCAACATCTGCTCTTCTTCTCGTCCTGTGAGTGACCCTCCCATCCTCAGAAGCCCCGACCCCGTTCCTCAGCTCAGGATGGCGTCTAGACCTCATTTTACCTTTCTGTCTCTGACCCTCTCGTGTATGTGGGCTTCCTGTACATACGAAAAACTAAATTGTATTTTCTCTGTCTAATGTCAATTTAATTCTTAGACCAGCCTGAAGAACCTAGAAGGTTAGAGGAAACCTAACCAACAGTACTCTTCTGTATTACAAAATATTCAACAAAACGTTGAAACTCTCCAAAGAAATCTCGCATCCCCCCTTAAGAGCTTGCAGACCTCTTCCAGAGGTTCAGACCGAGAGGGCCTAGTACATCCCCTACATTGGGAGGGCCCCAGGGCCCAGGCTGGCAGAATGTGGCAGAAGCCCCAGGGCATTAGAAGGGCGGGGGGG